>NW_023340268.1:20908795-20933674 GCF_004916995.1 Morone saxatilis
AGCAGGCAGCTGTTTTAAGCAAAAACTTTTGATAAACTATTTCACTACTTGCCCAGCTACAAATGGCACTAGGTTAGCTAGCTAACTAACTGGTGAACATAGTGGAGCAGCCAATGAGCTATTTCTTTCTCAGGAGTGGAGACCAAAACACTGCTAAAAGAGTGAGTATTGGACTTACATTCATCAGGTGGCCACAAACTTGACTGCAGATGAAAGATAATGTTTCTCTTTATAAATTTGTAGATTGTATGCTAACATGTTAATACGTGAAACATGGCCAAAAAATGAAGTAATGCAGCTTTAAAGGTCCAGTGTGTAACCTTTAGAAGGATCTACTGGCAGAAATATAATATAATATTCATAGGTATGTCATTAGTGTATAATCACCTGAAAATATGAATTATTGTGTTGTTGTTACCGTAGAATGAGCTGTTTTTATCTACAGAGGGAGCGGGTCTTCTACAGAGCAAACACTGGCTCTAGTTTTTCAAGTTCCTCCTACACACTTGGAAGGGCAGGGTGAGGCGAGGGGTATTCACTTGGTTGCAATCTGCAACTTCACCACTAGATGCCATTAACTCCTACACACTGGTCCTTTAAAGAGCAATTAAACACAAAAAAGTTTTTTGAGCTTTAACACATTCATACATTGAGGAGTACAATTCTATCAATAGAGCAGATAAATGCTGTTCTTTAGGAATTAAACACCTCCCCTGGTTTGAAAATATAAATTCATAATCCATTTAGAGATGCCACTATCCGTCATATCAAACTTAATTACCAGTTTCTGATTCCACACACCTCGTACAATCTCACAACCAACTTGCGCCACTCCTCCTGACACCCCCACTGTGGTTGATCTTTAGTGTGTGGGAGGCTGACAGGCAAATAACTCTTTAAAGCATGTAGCTGTAATTACAAACTGACACATTATGATGACAAAATTGTCCCATTGTGAGAACACACACTTTCTAGTTGTAATGAGAAAATGTTCCCGTCTTTTTTTTCCTTATTTCTTTACACTGTCCAGAGAAAAGCTGATTTAACCAACATTAGACATTGTGCGGTGTTCCTGTGGGTCTCTTTGATATAAATCATCATGGGTTAAATGAAAGGTAAATATGGATGAGTTAACCACTGTTTATTCCGTGTACACCTTCTGCCATTTTGAGACCTCAAGAAGCAAAGTTGTCTTGCAGAGATTTTAAGACTTTTCTGTCATTATGCTAATTGCATCTGCACTTGAATTTATCACCTCATTTTACATAATTAGCTGAATAAACATAGCATATGCCAACATGGTGATATAACATTGCTTCTGTCAGTCTCATCTGAAGAGTAGCCAAACATGGGTAAATGCTGTTCAGGGGGCTTGTTTGTTGCAGCAGTGCCTATACACCTGAGGCTCAGAATGTAAATATGCGTCACACAGAACGAGAGGATCTGAGCAAACAAAGCACTTTTCATCCGCATCCATCCGCAGTTTATTGAGCCAAACAGGAACAGATTGAGCAGCGTCTTACCTCGCTGGCCTTTCATGATTTCCAACCAGTCGAGACGGCTGACAAGCCTGCGCCCGGGCGCCAAACACTGCCACGTTACCATGGAAACTGTTTAGGAAGACCTTGCAGCCTCTTTTGAAAGATGGAGTGGGCGTCGAGCGCTCAGTGTTTGTGGCTCGACAGCTCTGTCAATGCTTTACTGTTTGCTGCTTAGCTGCAGTAGACCCTTTCTCCCTTTGTGACTGAAGCAAACAAGCATACCATAGTTTTTCCTGGATGACAGCGGACATCTATCACTCAGCTTTCAGCTCCTGTCAGAGAACATAACACAATGTTCTCTGTGAAATAGCTCATAGTTATTTTGGTGACTGACCAAAAATCAGCTGTATATGAAAAAAGTTTGAAGTTTTAATTAATACATAGAAGTAGCTAAAAAGGATTTCGGAGACACTTGGGTCAGTGAAATAGATGTCATCCTGTGTCACCTGAGTGTGTTCACAGATGAGATGACAATACAGGACAAGCCTGTGGGGATGGTGAGCATTTGCTTCACTTGTTCTCTCCTCCTCCTGCTCAGCTCCATTTTCAAGAAATCCTCAGCATCCTGCGGGCTAAACTTAGGTTCTGTCTGCTATTGTCTCCTTCTGTCTTTACACCAGAGGAAAAGGACACTTTTTCTTTGATGACTGATGGCTCTTGGACCAAGGTGCCTCTCCAATGGGAGATTATTTTTATACCATATTTCAGGCAAACACACCAAATTCAAGATTCTAAAATAATACCCTACTTGCAAAATGTTCTGACTTTTTGCCAACTTAAAGGGACCATGTGGGGTTTTTGACCACTAAAGGTGCTGTAGAGGAGTAAGTGTTTATTTGTATCTCATGTTACCAGCTGTCGTATGAGGATACCAATGCAAGCATGGGGATGACATGATCCTTAGAAGAACATTCTTGGAAAATGTGTTCTTTATTTTGTCGTGTCCAAGTGTAAACCCACCATGACATCACCCACTTGTTTGTGGACAACTGTTTTGAAGCATTGAATTTGGCATCATGGCTGTCACCATCTTGTTTTTTGGAGCCAGAAGTGATCACAATATTTGGACAATGGAGAGTGTGGAGCTGTCGGGTGACGTACTGCGAGTTGTTCTGCATTTGCTTTTGGCTCTGTTCTCAAGCAGGAAAAAATGGCGGCCTCCCTGGTCACAAATGTTGTTGTATTACAGACAAATAGTACACTAAAATGTGTTTTCTGTAAAGATTTGAGGCGAGAAACTGGCAACGCAGTAATATAATCTTGAATCATGTTTGAATAGTTAGTTCAAATATAGATGCCACAAAATTATACACACTGGTCCTTTAAATAGTGAAACTGATATCATCACAGGAAAATACGGTTATAGAGACAGCAAAAAGTGATATTTAATAAAATGTATACAATACACTCACATCTAGAATAGAATAAGAAGCTTTAGAAACTATAGATCATTTCCAAATATTAAAAGAAAGGCTAAGAGTGAGTATTTTTTGTATTTTGTCAAATGATGAACAAACGATCAGGAATATGTGAGTATATATTCACATAAAGTTAGATGTCAGACTGCCAAAGCAGACAGGAGAGGATGGAGGCGAAGACAGTCCGTTAATTCATGATGAGGTCTTTGGGACCAAAATGTTGCACTTATAATGATGGGAACGCTGTGGATCATTTTTCTATCATATTATTCTGAGCTGCAGTGAAGGAATAAGAGTGTAACAGCATCATAGCTGTCAAAAACTATTCAAATGCAGCTGTAATGGTGATTATGTATTTATTGTAGTAAGCTATCCCTCCTTTTTTTTAAAGCTCTGTTTTAAAAGCAGAGTGGAGCTGGAAAGACTGGAACTGCAAAATGATTCTACTCACATCAGTGAGCTGATTGGCAGGCTGTTTTGATCCTCTGTAGTTAAACTGCATAGGTTACCATGGCGATCTAGTTAAAAGTGAACCAGTCTAATTGAGCCCAAAGATATCTGGCTAAACCCACTACTCTCATGTTGTACAGGCTTCAGGTCTCAACTGCAACTGTGCAAACATGTTATAAATACACATCATTTATGGCTTACTGACAATAGAGCAGCTGCATAGAAAACATTGCAAAGACAGCTCCTAAATAAAACCAACTCATTAAAATCCCCAATAATATTCAATAATCAGTGTTTCTTCTAGTTCCTACAGTGTGCTGTTTGAATGCTGTATGTGCAGAGTTTGATACTAGAAGTATGTTTTCACATTCCTCTAAAAGTGAAGTTTCTCTGTGCTCATTAAACATCTGATTGTAAGGGGTGTGATTTGTGACATCACAAATAGTTTGGATGTCAAGCCTTGTCCAGCATGCAGGATTTTAATGTGTACATTTCTTTTGCAGAAAAAAATAAATAACTGGACACACATTATTCTTCCAAGCAGACTATTTGTATATATACGTATGTCTTGATACATATCTGTAGGGGATGTTTTCTTCTGATTGACACTAGACTTGCTGGGATTAGTTCTTAAAATGAACATGATGCTGTCACATTGTTGAGCAGTTTGATATTTGATTCACACAAAAACATGCTGTGGAGCATGTACCTCCAAAGTACAAATGCCACTTCAATCCACACCGTGTTGCACGGACAGCGCGGCCACATAATTAGCGAGGTCCACAGACTACTAATGAAGCGTTGCGTTCATACTGGCTGTCCATCAAAACAAATAATACACTGAATGAACAACTGAGTGCTCAGTTTAACCCCTTATTTTTCAGGTTTTTGTATATCTAAGTTGTGCTTTTGTAATCGTTTTGTCATGTTCAAATGTGTTTTGCACAGGTGGCCTTTCACATACAGCCATACAAAGGACGGACGGACCAGAGCATGCATGACAACATCAAATACATTATTGACAAGTAAGTTGTTTTTCTATTCGTCCTCACTCCTCTGTGCTGGATTTGTTTCCTTTGCTAGACCAAAGGGTCGAGCTCCGCTCTCCATATCAATGGCTGCTGACGTTAGAAGTCTAGCGATCTGTGGAATGTGAAGTCTGATAAGGGAAGATGAGGAAGCTGGTTGTTAAATATAGATGTCTCCCCTGTGATCCTGCTGTAATGAATCAGCAGGTAGCTTGTTCTCTGACTTCAGTCTGAATGTGTGTCAAAGGGCACCCGACTCTTTGTCTACCTCATAAAATGTAATAATATTCAGCCATAACTCAAGCAACATATAAAATATGTCAGCTTTAATAGGGAGACTCTGGGAAAGTCTGTGAGGCTAATCAGACTATGTTTCATCTAATAAGATATTCAGTGGTAGTCTGATAAAAAATAAAAAATAAACCCCATGATCTCACACTGTGCCTAGGAACAAGAATAAAGAGTTTCAGTGATGCCATGTTTCTAATGATACAAGACTGGAGTAAAATCAAAGCCCAGGCTAGAGTGCCTTGAGCTGAATCGGATTTCTGGACTTTATATTGCTGCCAATGTTTTCAGAAACCCACTGTGCTGACCATCTGTATAAAATGAAACAAACATTGGAGAGACAGAAAAAGAAGATGTCGATTTGAGTAAAGCATAAATATTTTCTGAATGTCTGACACTAACTCAACCTGTGAAATCTGAGCTACAGTAAAGGTGCTATGTGTGGCAGTTACAATCAAACAAACAAGACTGACTACAAGATGTGTAGCCTAAGCTTCTAGTCTGGCTCACGCACTGTCTCAGGGTTATACTAATGTAGGTGGCAATTCAACTTTACGTTGAGGCTTTCTGTCACTAGCTTGTAGCTTGCTAGCTTAACTTGTTGTCCTGCAGCCTTTTTATGCAGTTAATACCTCCTTTTAGCAAGACTTCCACAGACCTTAAAGTTGCAATAATCAATATTTTTATATTAACAATGATGTGAATGACTATGCTCATAGTGGCAAACCCACAATTATCACCTGACTCTTCACGGAGGTACTCCACGTGACGCAATATTTTATCATCTTTAAGCTCATTGTTTTGATTTTATTGCCCACAAATGTACTGTTATGGTTCAGTCCCACCATGCTCATTAACCTTGTCAAACAGGCAGCTCTTTTAAGAAAACCCCCTGTACATTATCTGCATAGCACCAAAAAATATAGACAAAGTTCATCTAGCAAATAAAAAGCCAGGTATTTTGTCCAGGAGTATAGAAGACCAAAGCAGAGCTAGAAAGATGTCACCAGAGACACATTTCATATATGTATATTCAACACAACCTGACAGTGTTGCATATTGTCCATCTATTCCTGAATTGATAAGCATGTTTCTACTTCTATCTGAAAATAGGGAAGTATATCCTGAGATGTGATAAACTAGCTAATTATTTGTTTTTAGATATCTATGCTAAGGTGTACACATGGCTCAGGGAAAGAAAATTTCTGTTTCCTGCTTTTCCTATTATTTGGTCTCTCGCCTAATAGCATGAAAGCTCCTATGTGTAGGATTTAGAACATTTCAGATTCAATTTTGAATGAATGAATGAACCCCCAGTACTAAATATAGTACCTTTAAAAATGCTTTTTGATGCTGTAACAGCTTGAAATTCTCAGCTTTATTCCATCTCTTCTACTTTTCTCAGGTATGGAAAGCATGGCGCCTTCTACAGATTCAGATCCAGCACAGGACGAGTCCTGCCTCTGTTTTACGTCTATGACTCCTACCTAACGCCACCAGAGTCTTGGGCAGAGCTTCTGACAACTAAAGGCTCCCACAGCATCAGAGGCACACCTTATGACGGCGTCTTTGTCGCCCTCATTGTTGAGGAGCGCCACAAACATGACATCCAAGCCAGCGGCTTTGATGGCATGTACACTTACTTTGCCTCTAATGGCTTCTCCTTTGGCTCATCCCACCAGAACTGGAAAGCCATCAAGACCTTCTGCGATGCAAACAATTTGCTCTTTATTCCCAGCGTCGGTCCAGGGTATGTGGACACAGCGGTTCGCCCATGGAACAACCACAACACCAGGAACCGAGTTAATGGACGCTACTACGAGACATCCTTGCAAGCAGCTTTGTCTGTCAGACCAGAAATCGTTACCATTACTTCCTTTAACCAATGGCACGAAGGCACGCAGATAGAGAAGGCAGTACCCAAGAAAACTGTGACGCGTTTGTACCTAGACTACCAACCTAACCAGCCGGAGCACTACTTAGAGCTTACACGCCAGTGGGCTGAGAACTTTAACAAGGAGAAGGACAAGTGGCTGATGTGAAAATTCCCTGGAAGATGCCCTGAGCATGACCAGAAATGACATTCAGTCAGCTCTATTAAAAGACAATTGAGTTGTTCTAAACGGATACCAGTATTGAAAATTCCTCTGATACTGCATAAAATGCAGTTTTGGGTACAAGTATGTGTATCTGTGCACTGATCCGATACTACGTAATTTATTAGCCCCAAACGGTTCCCTGTTACTTCCAGCAGTGTCCGTTCGTCGTATTTTTCCCAGGATAGCAAAGTCATGACCCTCCCTACTCTCATTCTGACTCTGACAAAGGGTTTGACCTGAGCCAAGTCATACAACAATGATAGCACTTATACAGACTTCTAGTATGATACTACTACTAGTATATGCTTGTTAAAAATCTTAATGCACATGTTTTTGCTTGATACTCGGTATCTGCTGATACACAAAGTTCAGGTATCAGAATCGGGAAGGACAAAATGGTATCGGAACATCTCAAAAAGACAATGTTTGTTTGTCCACCTACCTGTTTTCCTTCAAGCATTCTGCTGATATTTTCCCTAAATGTTAACTCTACCCTTACTGTTTTTAATCACTAACATTTTTTGTACAGGTAAATAACGTCACTGATATGTTGAAGCTACAAGGTCACAATGATGGACAGCTAATCATCATTCCCTGATAACAAGTCTGTTCAGTATCTGTTTGCGACATCAAGAAAGCGCAGCTCTGTGCAGTAACTCTGCTCTGTATGGTTTTTTTTCTTATTTTCTTATGATGAAAGACTGTTCTTTGCTGTAATTCTTTGAAGACAAAGTAAAATGTGTGTCTGTTTACTGTTGGTGAATCGGTGGTGTCACTGCACAAGAAAACTAACTTCCCAAGAAAGCTTAGATATGATCAAAGAAGACTAGGGTGGTAGGAATGTGATACTTCAGTCAGTGCCTTCAGACAGAGTCTCGTTTCAAAGCTGCATTTGTTTATAGATGGTGAAACGTCAGTCAGACAATCAGTGTGTGAATACAGAATATGAAGGATGAGTCAGAGGCAGAAGCTGCTGAGAGCTGCTCCAGCTGGTCTAAATAATGGGTGCGTTGAAATTTCAAATCGCAGTGGGTTAGGTTCTGTTTTTGTATCTGGTTCATTTTAGTCCACACTGTGCAATTGTAAGCCATTCAGGACTTAAAAACAAAAGTAACACACACTCTCAAGTACTTTATTGAACAGAGTTTTGATAGTTAACCGAAGACTTCGGAAGCAGAGAAAAAGCATCCCTCTAGCTCAAATGATCACTCTGGTTCATTACAACTTGGCTCGTGTTTTTTCAGTTTTGGCCATCATTGCTATTGGTTATGGTAACATTCATCTCAAGCTGAGATCTTGGAACACAGTGACATCCAGGGACTGTGACTCAGTTAGGGGCATGTCCAATGTGCTTCCTGTAACTGAACTGAGACAAAGGGGTAAGACCACTGGTACTCAACGTAAGGCCTAATAGGGTGTCTGGTGGCCGGCCAACTATTTCCTAATTCACAATGAAAATAAACTGACATATGGAACTTTTTTGTTTGTTCATACCAATTAGTAAATGTTCAGTAACATCCCTTAGGTCGCCTCTTGGCAAAGATGAGTGTGGAAAGCAAACGTCAAATGGTTGGCAATGAAAACAGAAAATTCAATGAAAAATAGATAAATTTGCCTTTACTTTGTCACCTCAAACCAATCCTTAACCACTGTGTTTAATCTGCCATGCTCTATGCAAGGTTGCTAATGTCCTGCGACATCACAAGTCTTTCCCACCTGGTAGCACCACAAGAAAAGATTAAGACTTTGAAGGCCTCATTATTATTCATTATAATAGGACAAATATCATATATATTTATATATATTATATGTTACTGTATATTGGTAGGCACAGGAAATTGATTTAGAGCAAGGTTAAGCCTCCATTCCTCTATAAGATATAATACATTTGTAGTGTTAAAAATGACTATACTGGTGTCTGTAATTTAGTAATGGTGGTTCATATGAAGTATAAACACCTGCCTGAATCAACTTCTATTCAGATTGCTTTGTCCACTAATAAAAACCTTGTGTTTTAGGGTTGATTCCAACAGTTGATTTGGATTATGTTCCCAGTCCTGCATTAGCAAGAAATAAAAGGACAGAGATCTTTGGGCATTTAATGCAAATGGTTCAATGAATTGAACTAAGAGAGAAGGCTAGGTTCATATAAGCTGCCCCAAGCACGCTTAGTGGTAACACCCCACTAACACCTAGACATTTCAAGCAGTTCCAATCAGAATGTATTAAATTCATAAATCTCTGGAGCAGCTTTCAATCTGCAGACCTGACTTTAGGTAGACAACGAGGGGCGACACACTCCTGTGTAATTTACCAGTGAAGCATGAGTAAGTGCCTCCATGCCAGGCAGTTGGAAGTGGAACACACATCAGACGTAGTGAACCAGTGTCCATGTAGCCTGGCTTCAGCCCTCATGTGAATGAGAAATCACTGGAGCAAAGCTGATCCCTCAGGACACTTTAATGCCACGCTTTGATGGCTTTGCCCACATAAAGCCTGTGCCAATGAAAATGACATGTCAGAACCTGGCTGCTGGCAGGCACACTTACAAATGTCAGGCCCTGGAGCTTCTACTCATTGCTAAACTACAGTCTGGGATTTGAAAAGCAAATATAAAGTGTTTCTCTCAGAATGTTTCCTTGGAAAAGCCCCTTTACAAAATTTAGACCCTTGCAAGAGATTAAAATACCTCCCTGAAACCCACGACAATAAAATACCAAGACCATCACTACAAGTACTACCGATGCTAAATGTTTGTGCCTCAACTACAGCGAATACTCCCACTGTCCCCAGTCCTGGTACCAATGTGGCTCTAGGGATGGCACTGTCGGTCTCTTTGTCAACCCTTTTGGACTAGACTGAAATATCTCAGCAAATATTTAATGGATTTTGGTGCCCAAAGTATGAATCATTTAGTGATCCCTTATCTAGATTTTTCATTCAGCGCCATCATCAGATCAAAATTTTGCCTAGTACTTGAAAAACTAATGGCATTCTCATCATCCTCAGCTGTAGTTTGTGTTAACATGCCAATTGGCAAATATTAGCATAGTAACTCACCTCTTTAAGTTATATTAAAGGTCCAGTGTGTAACAATTAGGAGGATCTATTGACAGAAATAAACTATTCAAAATACTCAAAATACTAGGTATGTTTTTATTTCTGTATAATCACATGGCAAGTCACCTTCCATGGAGTCGGCCATGTTGAACCACCATGTTTCTACAGTAGCCCAGAACAGACAAACCAAGGGCCGTTTGCATTTTATGTCCATTTCACGGCCACTGTAGTTTCTTTCTCACGCTTGAAAAGGAAGGGTGAGGCAACTGAGGTGCGACTACACCACTAGATGCTACTAAATCTTACAGACTGGACCTTTAAGGCTTAAAGTTATGCATAATTAAGGGCATGGCCGCTTTGAGTGACAGGTGGGTGCCATCACTGGTGGCTGGTTTCATCCACGGCCCATGTCTATGCCCATTTGTGTTGACAGAGTTACCACACTTCACAATGGCTCTGCAGAACCCTATAGGTGACGTCACGGAGACTGCATAAACAAAAGAATCTTGCCTCATTATGGGTAATGGAATGAATGGATCAACTACAATCTAAGCTATGCTATCTTATGACAAAAAGCACAATTTTCAAGTTGTACTGTTAGATACTTGCCCAAAGTATGTCCATACTAGATTTAAGACTTTAGACCAATCAGAGGAAATATGGCATTTTTCCCTATCATACTAAGTACAGGCAAGTCTTTGGGCACAAATGAGTAAAGGATGTTTAAGGCGTGATTATCTCTGTCATTGATTACACTACAGAGTAAGATATCTTACTATTACTTATTAATATTGACCTACTCTGTTAAAGTTTATGTGGATGTTGACGGTTCCTAGAGGATGCCATTTTTGATGCCCCCCTCTCCTTTCCTCTTGTTCCACCTTCAGGGGCAGAACGTTACTATGGACACAAAAAACATCAAATGTCAGATTATTGTTGAGAACATTCAACCCTTTCATTTGGTGCTGCCATAAACCATAAACTTGACTCAAGATTACCCTTGCTGACACTTATTGAGAACGTCCATGCATACAGTATGCTTGTTTAGCTTCTTTATTAAACCATCATTCCTGAGTGACCATCCCATAATTTACAACAATAGAAAACTAACACAATATAAGGTCATCAGACAAGTAGGCTACTTTATGTGGCTATGTTCTTCCTGTATAGTAAAAATGAGAACCAAGGTTCTACTGAAATAAGATATATGAGGTATTACATATTTAGACTCTAAATATGCTAGCAATGTTCTTATTAAATCTGGCAACTGTGTTCACATGAGAAAAAGGAAAAGTATAACACAAGCTTTTTATATTGTACCATATGTTTCAGGCAAGAAGACATCAGGTAAGGACTCTACAACACCAATTAAACATCTGCTCCATGTACTTAATCAGGTGGATACATAGCCATATATTCCAACCTCTGTGTGTGTATACACTTGCACAAAGCCCTAGATATCAATTTCATTTAAAACATATAAAAATGATCAACGTATTTAATGTATTGTATCAATATATTTGTCAGAACAGATTTGTTCATTTATTATGAAATCCTGCACTCATAAAACCCCAGCAGAGAGAATTCAGTGCATCACAGAGATCTACTTAATACAGAGGGGGCGATAGTGATGTCGCAGCTGAAAGCTAGTTAAAATATGTCATTGCAAAATAAAAGAGTGTAAAGCAAAAAAAACATAAAGTTGTTTCCGCCCGGTTTCGAACCCGGGGACCTTTCAGCGCATGTTGAGGCGAACCGTGATACCAACACTAGCACTACGGAAACTGAACACAAGGAGGAATACCGACGTTGACTCATTATGTTTGCAACACGGCAATGTTGCGTAAATTGTGAAAGGTTTTTTAATTCCTGCTCAAGTAAAAATGAATAGTTGAAAACCACTTTAAATTGACAAACATCGGACCAAGTCTAGCTCAGAAACCACTCCCAGGACTACTTTAACATGAAGACGGTGTAAGAAGAGATGGTGTAAGAAGTATTCAAATTCTTTATTTTCTACTATATTTCACAGCAGACATTTTGGAATGTAAGTTAGTAGAAAAAGCACAGGTGTTACTAACAACATTAATGAATATTTTTCTTCTGAAGTTATGTTTTAACTGTTTATTTTTTATCATGAAATAGAAATAGGAGTATCTAAAGTTGTATACTTCAGTGCTTGAGTATATGTGCTTTATTACTGTCCACTTGAAATAAAACCTCTGTCTCCGCCGGGGTTCGAAACACTGGCGCTGTTTCGCCCTTTTGGGTAAAAGAAAGGAGGCCCCGTTTTTACTTTTGAGAGCTCTCTTTCATTTTCTCTTATTATGTGTGTGCACTGTAGTGTTTCATTGTGTTTTTTGTTTTGTTTTGTTGTTTTTGGAAAGGCATGCATTTCACATTCATCATTTTACATATCAGTATCACTGCAAGTAGATTCATACAGAGTTGTGCACACTTTAAACACTTCCAAGAGTTTTCTTTTATTGTATATATATATAATAAACAACACTAGCTTTAATTATTTAAAAATCAACGTGTGAAGCTTTTACCTTCAATACAACCATTATATTCACATAATATTATTTCTGCTTTTTAGCTATTTCCTCTTGACAGCCTTTTTACTTGCTGCCAGAAGTATTTGATTGTGTCTGTGTTTTATAGCTCTGCCATGTCCAGCACTTCCAGTCGGAGAGCCAGCAGCCTCTATCCCAGGCTATGATCAGTGGAACTGACCCCAATAACACTAAATCTGGATGCAGACTGAGCTGGAGGCATTGGGGCTCACATCCAGTGACCCTGGCCATAGACAGCTTCAGCTCATAGACTCTAAGCTGCCGTCACCAAGGTACTTTCAGCTTCATCCATTTTTCATCTGTAATACTGTTTTATATTGTGAACACCTGCTGTAGCAAAATATTCTTTTTGAGGGGCCTCTGGTCAATATATTTCACAGCACATGGCAGTATGCTGTAAACTTCAGAGTTCGTAGTGCTAAGCACTACAATCTATCCTGAGTGTTTCAACTAGAGAAGCAGCACCATCTGCAGGCTGTGATGAGTTGTAAAGAACTAAGGATTGCATTTAATAATGAAACTGTTAAAAGGATTTCAACAATGACTGTAGGAGACCACAGGCATGATGTTGCAGAAGTTTTTAAATGCCAATAATGTATTCTGTATTTCCCCAGTATTTGTTTCATGGCAGGGTGGAAATGTCATACAAAAAGTCACCGACATGGTGATGTCATAGAACACAATTTTCAAATCACAAAAGATCTAATTAAAAAAAAAGATGTGTGGTGTTTTTAATGCTACAATCTTACCAACCAGAGGGTCGGAAACACCTGTACCTGTGGGCTTCAAATGCACACACGCAGCCCTACGCTCTACACTTTATTATTGAGGTCTTAGTGCGTGGTGATGGTGTACTGGGGTACATTATCGTGTTTTAATATTTTAAGGACCCCATTTACATTTTCTAACATATTCTAACTAATAATATGAGACATTTTCAGTGTTTATGCAATAAATGACTTCTCATTCGTTCATATTCCCTTTTTTACATTTTGTTTTTCAAAATAAGAATATGAGCCTGCAGAGCCTAACACTCAAGAGCCCCATCTGCTGGACTTCACAAGCCCCTGGGAAACACTGCAAATCCTCCAGCCTGTCTGTGATGAACCCTTGCATGCTGGGTGAAAGGAAGGACAGACCCTCCTGTCTTCATTGTTGCACCCAGTACAGGTTTATACACAGACACTATGCTCATCAAACAACACCGGCAAGAGTCACGAGCTACCCAACACTCAGATTAGCTTGACCTTTAATTAAATAACAGAGATTATTGTGAAAGGGCCATTCAACATAATGAGTATGTTTGGTAAAGTTTGATGCTAATATTTTTGTACTTTTACACAAGTAAAATTCAGAATGTGGGACTTTTACACTGGAATTGCTACTTTTAATTAAGTAGAAGATGTGAGTACTTCTTTGTCCACCTTAAAAATAACATAACTTTGATCATATTATATGATTATAAGAATTTAAAGCTTGAAAGAAGTGGTAAAAGTTGGCAAACTTTTCATGAAAAAGTAGGTTTTAAATATATCAGCTGCTCTATTGCTAAAGAATAAATGAACAAACATTAGAGTATAAAGAACCAAAACCTGCGAGTAAGAAAACGGCTGTTTACAGTAAAGCTAATAACAGCTCTCATATAACCATCACTATAATGATAGTGTGGCATCAGGCCGGTGATCATCTTATTACTACACACTGTTGACAGAGGTGTTAAACACAAGCCTAGCCTAAGTAGAACATGAAACCACAAGTTTCAGTCTGTTGTTGGCTAGGTTCAGTTTTGGATGTGCAGATGTTATCAAAAGCTTGTCTCCAACCATGATCTGTGGTTTACACTAGTGAGTGGGCGTGTTGAGATACTTGAGAATATGCAGGTTGGGAGTGTAGAACAGAAATCAGACTTGTGTCGAGGTGCCTATGTTTAGATGGTATCTGAATGATGGCGCAGACAGATATGATTGAATGCTGGTAAACATACTGTACAAGTATTACAAGTCGAGACCAGTTACTAGTTTAATGAGCCCAGACATGCACATACACGGCCCTGACCGTTACATACATTTCTACTCTATGCATCATATATTATTAATCCTTAAAGGAATTTAAGAGATTTAAAGGTCCAGTGTGTAACATTTAGGAGTCAAGCTTCAACTTGTTTTTCAGCTTGTTGTTTTCAATTAGCAATTTGAATTGATGAAGTTGGTACCATCCAGTTTGTAAGCAGGACAGGTCGTCAGGGTTTTCCATGTGAGCTGCAGAGCTCCTTATCTTACGGCTGTCTGAAGGCCTTCTCACATTTGGGCACCCGGAAACCAAACCAAACACTGGCTCTAGATAGGGCCTTTTCAGTTTCATGGCCACCGCAGTTTCTCCTACATGATTGCAATGGGAGGGTGAGGCAAGGGGGTTGTAATCTGCAACTACACCACTAGATGCCACTAAATCCAACACACATACACACAGTTTAAAACATCTAAAACATGTACATTAACAATTTTTACACTTTGCACTTGAATCCTGTTTTCTTTTCCTTTTATATTTGAATAATCAGATCCTAATATCCTAATATTTTAGGACATTTACCCAAGAGTTAGATAAGAATAACACTCTTATATCTGTTTGTTCAATATGAAGCTGGAACCAGGAGATAATTAGCGTAGCATAAGCTGGCAACCAGCAGAGTCTGTAAGAAGTCACTGCTTCCAGCCAAGAAATACTCCAGGGGGCAAACTTTCTCCACCCCTCCAGTTTCTGACGCAGGCAATAACGATGATGAAGTCAGTGTGATGAACACGATCATCACTGTGACATCATCTGACTTATTTTCTCAGACTTAACAAACGGCCACTTTGCACCACACAATTACGCAATTACAGGATAATGGTAAATGCTAAAATGTGATGTAACAGTAACACAAGCAGACACCAGTCATTTTAGTCCGTTTATTGCACACTATGCCAGTGAGTCTTAGACGTGAACAAACATGTCTGCAATATGACGCTTTCCTGAGGGTCTGCTGGGTAAAAAATAAAGTTACTATAACACACTTCTATCTGCGTTGTAGACATATTTCACTATATACTGGACACAATAAATGTCCTCCTTTTTAAACTTGTCATCAATTATGATGGATTTACTGTTGACCCTTAGCCAGGTCACAAACAATACACATTTTAGTCCATGGCAGTTCAGAAGTCAGATTTATGGAAGAATATTAGGACCAGGCATAATGGAAGAGGAAGGTTTATTTTTATTTTGCATTTTGAAAATAAAATCATTTTTTTTGCATGATCTCATACTAATTATCACACTGTGTTTATGAACATGAAGAGGAATAATTTCTTTGTTAATAAAACCGATCCTGAAGAGTAATTTCACCAATTCATTGAAGGCATTTTGTAGAGGCAGCCATATGCGCTAATGGTAGTAGTTTGATTTATTCTCAAAAGTTTGGCTTTTATTTTGAAATATCAAGTTCATTCTCGACATTTAGACTTTATCCTCGAAATGCAGAAAAAGGCGAACAATCCTCCACTTCTGATTTATGGTTTCTTATGCCTGTCACTAATACTGAGAGTTTTACTTTATTCTCAAAATGCTGAATAAAAAAAAAATCTTTTCCCTTTCATTTCATTTTTTTCCCCCTTATGGGAAAACAGGACCTAGTACTCGTACAGATTGGTTCCCTGCCAGTGTGGATTCCCTCAGAGATGAGTATAAACCAGGCAGAATATGTGACTAATTCATCTGCACAGGCAATTCTCAAACTGTATTTTCCAGTTTGTACAGCAAGAAAAGTCTAGCATTCTGTGGCTTTATATGAAGGCTCGGTGAGACAGCGGCCTTCTGAAGCAATGACAGAGGGCTTATTGATCCATTTGGCCCATCATCCAGATAGTCTTCACACAGGAATTTTTAAGCTTTTACGCGTCTTAAAAAAGGTGGCAACATTAAACATCAGCACGCCCAACACACAGACTGATCTACTCACTAGTCCGCCTTTACAGCCTCGTTGTGTTTGTACTCGCGCTCTTGCAAACTGTTCTAAATCAAATTTGACAACTTGTAGATTTGAATTACAAGATTTAATTACTAATAAGTGGTGGTGGTGACGATGAAGTCATGCCACTGTGGTGCAGTTTGTTTATAGCCTATTGTTAGCTTTTAACTTAAAGCCAATCGCTTTTACGCTTCAAAAATCATAAAAGTGGTGTTCATTTGTGAGGATTATCTTGCATCATACACCTTTGTTCACCACAGAGCTTATTTTCTGCAATACTCCAAAACCCAATGGAAAAATCCCATTGGCTTTTTGTTGAAGGAACCAGAGTGCTAACTTCTGCATTGGCCTACAAAAATACATCATCCCTGCAGCACTTCTGCTTTTTATTATTTATTTGTTATCCCTATACTTTAGTTTATTACCAAATACTTGCAAAACTGTTCCAATTAGCCTCAGCTAAAAAAAGTTATTTTAAAGCACTGCCGTGTCTAAGTACAGCATTACAGAACTGCTAGCTGGCTTTAGACTCTTAGTCTTGTTGTTCAGATTTTGATATGAACTTTTGGGTGAATCTGAGCAGAGCGGAGGAATAATACATCTTTAATACATCAATTCTTCTGTAGCATTAAAATCATGTCATCTCATTTAATTTATGCAGTGACTGCTTATAACTAACACAGTTTTATTAACATTACTGTTGAATATAAGCTGAAAATTAGTCCTCTTCTAAGGATAAGAAGCCCAATTTTTTTTGCTTCAAAAGTAGAAATGAAACCAATCAGTCGTGCCGCTCCAGACTAATCAGAAATGGGCTAAATCGCACAATCAAGGTGCCTCTTGTATTTTGCTTCAGCTGTTTTTTTCCCACCTGTAAACAAATTAAAAATGTATGAGGGCAGCCTGGGGGCTATGGGAGCAGGTAATGAGCTTGTTACTTCATTTGCGAGCTCACTGTATTGTAATTAACAGCTTGATGATGAGTTTGCTATTCCATGAAATATGAAGACATTTTGACATATTTTGTGCTAATATCAGTATCTGAAATCTTCATTCCAGATGGTTTGTCTGAGTGCTTTAACATTTGTCAGTCACTTCATCTTTTCAAAAGGATGATTTCACACTTGTTTTAAGACAGTCATCCTATGCATACATGCATATGACTGAATATTAAGTATTCTTACTTAAACATGCTATGAACTGCCCATGCTCTTGCTCCTCCAGTCCACCCCACTCCCCAACCACCCTTTCCTTAATGTGCATCATTTTATGTCAAGAACAGAAAAAAAACACGCCGAACCCACTCTGAATTGTGTAGAAAGCTTTTACTCAGAGGCAGCAGTTGTGTTTTTTTGGCCGCGTTCAGACTGCAGGCCAAAGTGACCCGAATCCTATTTCTTCATGACAGAATGAACAGTCCAAATCTCATCTGATATTTTCGATTCTGATGTGGGCCACTTTCATATGTGGGTCAAATCAGAGTCAGGTCTGATTCTTGCAAAGTGACCTCAGTGTGAACATATCACAATTCATGTGACTTTTATGTAAGATTGAATTTTGTCATGCGGATCACATCAGGATCATGACCTGTTCACCTGATACGGGCCACTTTTTAAAAAAATAAAGTGAATAGTCAAACAAAAAAATATCAGATCAGAGCAATAAATCAGAATTGAGTGCTAAGGCTTGCAGTGTAAACATAGCTTTTGACTGATTAATCAATTAATTCTTTAGCAGATTATTGGTATTCATGATCATTTTAGTTGCAGCCATAATACTAAAACACTATTAAAACATAATTAACAGAGCATATTTGGACATTAAGTTTTATTTGAATTGGAATTTTAGCGTTAGAGCGGTCCCCGGCCTCCCCTATTTGTCCATCTGAGATCACACTGCTGTTTGTCCTGAGACTTACGCTTGTTTAAAATGCAACATAAACTATTTATTAGCTGTTTTAAAGGCCTAATAAACATGCAGCCCACATGCTGCTGTGGAAAAGATTACACTCTCATGTTTGGTATAGGCTTCAATAAATCAATTACTATCGAGTCTTAATGAGCAGCCAGCGCTGTTTGTAACCTGGAAACGGCACAAAATGCTTCCATGTATTTAAAGTCTTTATCTTTTGCCATTTTCACACACGGGCTCTATGTTATTTGATGTCTGTGACAAAGTTCCCCTCAGGAACAATTCCATTTATTTTATCTCATCTTAATCAATTATTCAGCACCTTCTCATAACATCCTACCATAAACAATATGGTGGTATAAAATACTCGCAATGGATTCCATTAAAAAGATGGGGAGATTTTCCTGTTTTCTGCAGTATAAAAAAAGAATAAAATTAAGATTTATACTGTGATTTTATTGCCTGTCAAATATGTGACCTTTGTCAAATGTTATATTTTTCTTGCTCTATATGTAGTCATCATTTGACAAACAAGGCTCTTTGGCAGCAACAGGTTCTCTCATTAAAGGAAAGCCACATTTTTATTTATTACTTAAGTGTTTAATGTCGCCATAAAACGTGGCCTACATAAACAGAGTTAAAATATGCTTACGAGTCAACTGCAACAATAAATCAAAGCACAGACAAACAGCTGCTGTAAAGTCCCAGCACTGATAGAAATCCTTGCAGAAGAGACTCACCAGCAGAGCACAACAAACAGGAGATCAACACAAACAGCTCAGTGACAAAAGTACTCCGTTTATTATAATAATCAATGGTTGCCACATTACAAAGTTATCAAAGGGAGGAATGGAGGGCGGGACCCAGCCTGTAAAACAACATTACTACATACAAATAAAAAGAAACACGGGTGATAAAAAATATAGCTCATCTTAAAGGACGCTTGTTTCTTCTGGGTGACTCTTCACATTCTCCTCAGTCTACAGAAGGCCTTGTCTCTTCAAATCCTCATAGGTCTTCTTGTTGACCACGTTTCCACTCGAGTCCTCATACTCTTCCTGAAAAACACACAAGTAATGGAGTGAGGCACGGACATTATACGGGTGTAAGAAAAATATTGTATCGATTCTTATGTTTGAAGCACCAACCGCTAGACTGTAAAGGGCTATGTGATAAATACAAATGTATAATGCATTGCTCTGCTTGCATAAAAAAAATTAACTTTCAAAACGGTGGTGTGAGTGGTGCTAAAAAAAAAACCAAATTGCAATATATGACCTTGTTTACAGTACTACAATATATTGAACCGTAACCGCTGTATTGTGACAGATTCCAGTCAACACACAGCCCTAGTACATTATAACTAAGAAGCATTATTCCATCCATGTGGACTCACCTCTGTGTCTGGCTGCCACCGCTCTAATGCCTTCTGGGACTTCAGCTTTGCCCACACTGGAATAAACAAACAAAACACTTTTATTGAAACCAGCTAAAATTCTTCAAAATCCAGATGTGCACAACAAGCTCAAAACAAAGACTCTTACAGGAGACAGCGTCCTCAATCTGTGTGACGTTGGCGAAGTGAGCGGTGTTGGGGATTCCAAGACAGCGCATACCGTGAGCGTGCCTCCATTCCTACAAAACACAGACAAAACACTCTTCAGCTGCAGAAGCACACTTAATGCCTTAAGCAGTGTACTGTGTCGATGTTTTTGGGTTTTTTTTTCACTTTGATAAGATGACAGTGGAAACTCTGTTAGAATACCAGAGGATGTTTACTGAATGCAATAACAACCTCTCTGTAATAGTAAGTCCTTAAATAAAACAACAGCATACCGCAAAGTGCCTCTGGAAGGCTTTGGGTCCCCTGTAAGTGTAGTTTCCACAGATCTCACAGTTGTAGTTGATGTTCAGCCCGTGCAGCTTATAGAGCCAGTATGGAATTGGCTGGAGGGAATAAACAGCAGTCAGCAAACGCACAACCCAGTTCATACAAGTAAATAAAAAAATGTGCAGCACATACAAACAGAACAGTGGAAGTGTCAGTGTCAGACTTAAGGCAAATCCAACTCAGAAAATGTCAGTACAGAAAGATAAAACAGGGTTTCAAATATATAATAGTGCAATATTCAATCACTGGACCAAGTATCTGTCAGAAGGATTAAAATGCCAAAATCAAACCAGCAGACTCAGACACATCATGACTTTTCCATATAAAACTGGATCCTACACTTCCCATAATGCAACTAATAGCATCATTTTAGAAACGTTCTGCACTTGATTAAAAAAACATTTTATTGTCCCATGCCATTTTCATTATTTCTGTGCCAGTTAATTCATATCAAAATCATCACTAAAGACACTAATTTCTATTATTATTTAACTGTTGAATGAACACTGCTTGGTGGTCTTCATCATTTCAGCATTTTTTAAACATTAGCTAACTAGTTAACAACTGATATAGATTAGGAAGGGTCAATTGGATTTTGTTGACTTAACTTCCTCCACTCGCACCAACACCAGTCCGATGGCTTCATGCTTCTTAAGAGTGGTTGTGAATTTTGTTACATTGTACAGGACTACTGATAATCATAACGAGTGTTTCCTCACCTTGCCGTCCCAGCCCAGTGGCAGGTTCTTGGGGTTGTAGATAATCTCGTTGTCTTCGTCTTCGCTCTCGCTCTCACTGAGCTGCTCCTCCTCCTCTTCCTCGCGCTCCTCTCCGGTCCGGGCCTGTTTCCTCTGGACGTTCTCGTGAGTCAGCTGCCTCTGCTCCTGTAACCGCAGACGAGATCAACAGCCGTCATTAAAACCGTCACATCTGACCGCTCTAAGCTAGGCTGCACTATTCTCAAAGTGTTGGCTCTGACCCTTCAATTTATGAATTTAACAGCAGAGTTAACCTCATGATAGACTGACTCACCCCGAGGACCTCCACATATTCATAGACTTGAGCCTCCAGGAAGGCAATTTCCTTGTTACGCTCGGTGTCTCTGCAGAAGTGATGGATGGAAATTGTTATGAATTATGTAATGAACACTATCATAAGACACTGTCAGTGTTGGACAGAATTTTTTTTACAGCCACTTACTTTTTAGGGCCTTTGGCTTTGGGATTCTTGGCAAACAGTGAAGGGTCCAGTGATTCCAGGGATTTGCCTTTAGTGCTGAAGAGTCTCTGCGCTCTCTCCTCCAGAGTCCTGTCCCACATACAGACACAGTCAGTTTGTTCTGTGTGACATATTCTCTACCTGCTCTAAACGTGTGTAACAGCTCTGATATTAGTATGTATCAATAAATGTTAATATTTACTACCATCCCATGCCCTTGCTTGCAGTCTGAATGAATACTGTACACATACTGAGGCAGTCTAATAACATGTGTTTTAACATTAGCCTCTAGACCAGCATTCCCCAAACTTAGTAGTGATGGGAATTCTTGCTCTTTTTAGTGATCCAGGTCATTTGGCTCAGCCCAGCACTAAGAGCGGAGCCATACAATTATTCAATGTAATTACATACATCATACCTTATAATTTCCAGAATACCATAATTTCACATTATGCTTGGTATAATGACCTTAAATAAAGTCAAAACATCAATCACTATTAAACATGTGTCCTACAGTTTTTTTAAATTAAACTATGTTTTGTATGTTGGCAACTGGCACAACATACAAGTCTCACCATACTTGGTTCTTAATCTTGTTACCAAAGTGAGACGTTTCTGGATTGTATTTAACAAACAGGCCGGACCGCTGCTGGCCAATTCTGATGTTATCTGACGAGAAACTACCGGTATGCTCTCTCTTAACTACATTTTATATTACGTTTTCAAACATATCAAAGCGGAGGAAATAGGCAAACATTGTACACGCTGTTAGATCTGCCATCAACAGCTCACAGTTGCTGGTTGTCACAGTAACCAAATGTGTTTTTGATTGATTGATTGATTGATTGATTTTTGATTATCAACGTGCATAGCGGTTGGAAATAATACATGTCAGAGCAAAACATTAAAATGATTTAAAGAAAGAAATATTGATACATCTCAGCCCTCAACACAGTCTGAAGCTGGCCAAACGAGCTCAGAGGAGACTGAACAGCTAATGGCAAAGTAAGCTCAAGGGACAGCTTGAGACAGAACATCGCGCTCTTTAGCCTGCAACAATACTGAATACTTAGCAAGTAAACCAGAAATAGAATCAACATATGCTGTCCAGTGTTTTTAATCAGTAAAACCCTAAAGCATATTTATCTTTTAATAAATTAGCATAATGAACAAAAAAAATCATTAATTGCTCTAGAGAGTGCTGTAAACTCTGTGTGATAGCCATCAGAACATACTGCCTGAGGAGCAGAGACTTCTTGGGGGACAGGGACTACTGCCTGAGAACTAAAACTAGACTTCCAGCCACAGAAAACTAAGAATAGAGTAAAGTAAGTACCTCCAAAAGGTTCCCAGGTTCCTGGAAAGGTTCCTGGTGTTAAATAGCCCTTTCCCCACTTCTCATACCCTGAGGGTTTGGTACTAGGTTCTTCAGACATTTCAAATTCATTTTATAATGTTATTTTTTATACACGCAAACATGCTTACCCTCCACACTTCAGTCCCAATGCCATGAGGGCAGACTTCAATCTGTCCAGACCCAAAGAAGCCAACTCCTGTGGAGAGGAATGAGAAAAAACACATCAGAAGAAGTATGAAGGAGCAACCTTAGTATTAATATTGAATGACAAATCTTCAAGTATGAGCACTTAATGTTTTACCTCCCAGGAAGAGAAAGCAGAAAGGTCCAGATGAGCTCCGGCATGTGTCAAAGCACTACTTGTCTCTTTCTACAATTAAAAAAGTAAACAGGTCAGATGAGATACAGTACAACCAATAACACCAACCATCATCACATATAAAGAAGCTGTCAGAAGAACTTACAGGCCAGCCTGGAAATGTCCCCATCTCCCATTTTTTCTCAAAGTCTAACAGCACTTTGCCGTAGAGCTCGTTCTGGTCCAGCAGAGGTTTGACCCGGTCTGTGTAGTCCTGCAGGTACTCCAGCAGCATCTCTAAATACCTGCACAGACAGCCACCGCATCGCGTGTTAGTCCGACAGCAGAGGACATGCACACTGACACATTTCTAGGTATTATTTATACATTACTGAAGACAAGAATGAGCATGAAGGATCTACTTTTTGTATTCAGCGTTCTTCCTGTCCTTGGGGATGTCAAACAGCTGGTCGAATGTAGACAGGTAAGAGATATACTCCAGTTTCTGTGGGGGGAGAGGGTGGGCTATGGTTAAAAACACACTGATTCAGTTTGGAGGTGCAGCATGAGTTATGCAGACTTTAAAGGATCATCACCTCAGCTCCCTTCAGGTTGATGTACTTCAGGTAGCAGTCGTGGAGGTCGAGGTAGCGGCCGTATGCTTCCTCATCAGTGAACTCCACCAGGTCTGTGGAACACACACAGATTTCACTCAGTCGTCCATTGTTCGTAGTGATGAATCTACAGAGAATTATCACCCGAATCTGCAGCTCCTCTCAGCTTTATAGTGAGTTTCAGCTCTTTGTTTATCTGTTCAGCCCACAACTTTGCTGTTTTGGTTCACTCCCACCACTCTGTCATTTTTAGCCAAGCAAGCAGGCAGCTGTTTTCAGAGAAAAAGCTTTAAAACCCCACTGTACACTGCCTGCTCAGCACCAAACAGCAGACTGACACAGTTTAGAGACTAGCTGGTGGATATAGTGGAGCATTTAGCAGCTAAAGAGACATATATTTTAGGAGTTGGTGGAGACCAAAAATACCTGAGAGAGTGAATATCGAACTTAGATTAAGCAGGTGGACACAACAGACTCCAAATGAATGATCATGTTGCTCTGTAACTGCTGGATGTGTAAATAAGCAACTGTTTGCTAACAAGATCACCATGTCTATTTAAAAGATGATATATTAATGTTGTGTTCACAACTTGTTTCTGCTGCTCCCAGTGAACAGTGATATGAGGTTTAAAGTCAATATTATATTAATAATATTAATAGCAAAACATTAGGGCTGTAGCGATACACTAAACTCACGATGCGGCATCACGATATGAAGAAAGATTTTAAAGGGACAGTGTGATTTTGTGCATTTGTGGGGAGTGGTTTCATTGACTTGGATTGAATTAATGGAACTGAAAACTGAATTTTGCATTCATTAAACATATATGCTCTGACTGGAGGGTCTTTAAGCTTGCAATGCTCTGGGGGACAAACATGAATCAAAGATGTGGGTGAGAAATGTGTCTTCATTTATTGACATGTGCAACTGTAGCTTAAAGCCTTTGAAAGTAATAAAGTGCCGAGTTCAGATGAACATGCAGGTTTTTTTTCGTACTTATGTTACCTGTAAGGTTTTTTTTTTCTGCTTTTGTTGCATTTGTTATTGTTGAATTAATTTTATGTTAGCCTTATGTTATTTTCTATTTTTTTTTTTTGTGTTTATGTTGCTATTATTATATACA
>NW_023340268.1:20933774-20938208 GCF_004916995.1 Morone saxatilis
ATATATATCGCAGGATCGATAAAATTGCTCAGCCCTAACACACATCAACACTGATGTTTAAGAACTAAATAATATCCGATAATGATATATCAGCAGTTATTTTTTGACATATCCACATGACAAACATATTTGATATTGATCCCTTAAATTTGGTTAAGAGTTGTGACCAAGATATGTAGTGAGTGTGCCACCTTAACTTAAAAATTACATTTCTGATGAAATGGAAACATCATTTTGCAAAAGAGACCTAG
Organism: Morone saxatilis; assembly: GCF_004916995.1. Classification (NCBI taxonomy): domain Eukaryota; kingdom Metazoa; phylum Chordata; class Actinopteri; family Moronidae; genus Morone; species Morone saxatilis. The sequence goes on from NW_023340268.1 coordinate 20,934,026, forward strand.
GAGAATTGGGTTTACAAAATTACAGTTTCCACTAGAAACAGAATAAATTTCAATTTTGTCACACATTATTTTGCAATCTTCATATTGATTTAATTGATTGTAATTTGTCACCCTAGACTTCCACACAGGCTATTTAACAGGGTTTATCAAAAATAGCAGGCAAGTTGGGTGTTTAACCAGTTATCAGAAAATGTATTGCAGCTAATTAACTGCACTGAATTTCTTCCAAGTTATCCTGCTTGTAATTGCTTTAGTGTAGACGGCTGTATTCTTAAGACTTTCACTGCTCGACTGGGTCAATTTTTACAGCCTTTGTTAAGCCCAGTTATCAGGAGGTACCAGTGTGAGGTTTGGTGAAGACAGCCATGACAAACACAAGTCTGGCTCGGTTAACCTCCTGCTGTGAGACAGAGCCTATTGAGATGAAATTTAGACTTACTCTGAGCCTCCTCGCTGGGGTTGTCTCTGGCCTTCATCAGCTCCTCAAACTCTACAGACATGGGAATGGAAATCTACACGAAACACATGATAGCACGATTGTTATTATTCCGTTTCAAAAGGCTTAAATAGTCTGATTTGACCATTTAAAAATGAGTCGTTAACTACCTCATTTGGGTGCTTCCTGTGAAACTCCTTTATCTGTTTCAGTCTGTTGTAGAACTCTGCAAACTCATTTGGTCCTGAGATGGCAGCAAGTTCATCCTTTCGCATCCTGTCATTAAGAAAAAGATTTTCTGGTTCAAGGAAACCGCTTGAGTGCACCATGCATCCACAATAAACACAAAAAACACATGGTTACTTTAACTTAAGTTCAAGTTATCATGTGTGATGTTCCAAGTTGATACAAAGAAACAGAGGAAATCATTCTGAAAGCAGTGAAAACCTCCAGGATAGGAGTTGAGGTAGGTACAGACACTTAAACTGGAGCAGGTTAGTCACTTTGCAGAGGCTTACCCATCTTTGTCTTCATAGGAGTCTCTGAGATTTGCGCTCACTTCCATATACCTCTGTCAAAAGATAAACAGACATTCACTTTTTGTTTCCACGTTGAACATTAAACCTACTGAACTCAAACCAGCACTCTTGTTTACACTGAGAAAATCTCTACTGTCCTCCAAAATCGAACAGTTTATTGCGGTTTTGTTTACCTGGAGTTTGACTAAAGAGCACTTCTGAATTGTCGGGGCATTGTTAAACTGGGTCTGACCGAAAACAACCAATCAGAGGCGAGAAATATGGGTAATTGTTGAGACTCACTCCCATGGTGTCAAATACTGACGGTTTGGACTGGAAAGAGACTCAACAATGAACTATCTTCAAGCCTCTACCATTAGGAGCACTAGAAGGAGCCAGAGGAACCTGACTGTTTCATAGATTATCTGTCTCATGTTCTACTGTCAGGATGTATTTATAAAAGGTTACCAACTGCAGCACATAAAGTATTTTAACATTACATATATTTAGCTGATGCTTTTTATCCAAAGCAGCTTACAATAACTGCATTCCTCCATGTGGAGAGAACACAAAAATGTCAAAATTAAAAGAATCGTGCAAGTAAATCAATGAATGAATGAATTGTTTCGAGTGCTCTTTAGTGAAGCCCCGGATCACATGTATGCCGATTGTTCCAGCTGACCCTACCAACAGGCATACATACAGAAGTAAAGTCAATGCAAGCATGTTTATCGATTCATAATGAAAGCTACATTTAATATATTGATTTTAGATTAGATTAGATTCATTTCTTGGTGACACCCTCCTCGACAGTTACTTACGGAGACGTGTAAGTTAGATACTAGTCTTATATCTCTAGTTGGATACAGTAAATACCAGCAGACATGTTTACTTGATATTAAATGATATCAATTAGCCCACATGTTAACTGCAGCTCAGAGAAAAGTTACCCATGTAACTTCTAGCCAATACTAACGTTAGCCTAGCGGTGCTACCGGTTCACAACCAAAAAGTCCTGCTTACATCCAACATGGCTCTGGTTCGGTGGTCAGAGTTGATCTGTTCCCGCAGCTGTCAGAAAAAACAAACAAGACACATTTTGAAAAACATAAAATAACGAACGTTTCCAAAGTTTGCCGTATCCATTAGCACTGATGCTAATGCTAGCACGAAGCGAACAGCTTACCGTGGACTTCTTGTGCAACATTTCCTTTGTTTTAGCATCCATTAGCCTCTCCTTCTCTTCGTGGTAGCGCCGCTGCTGCTCTAAGATAGTCTCCATGGTGGACAACGGAGTCGTTCGTTAGCTAAACACAGGACAGGGTTTCTAACTGCACAGCATCAAACCTGCGGCCCCAGCCGTATCCGTTAACGTCTCGTTTGTTTTCAATGGCGCATGTTGAGCGGCGACCGTCCGTCACTGTACCCGACGTAGAGAAACACCGAGCAATTAAAAGGTTCCGCAGTAGGGGTCGACACAAACCATGCACAATAGTATTTCTGAAAATGGAAATTAATTAGTTTACACGAGCAATTGGAAACAGATAGTCGAAGAATTACACAGCTTGGGGTAATTAGAGGCTTCGTTTAGTTATTTATATAAAGTCACTTAAAATGTATAGGGGTCTATCTGAGGTGTTTTAAAGCTGCTGTTGGTTCCAGCTACATTAACTAACCCAATGTTTGAAAAGAACTGAGTAATGTGGTTGCATCCTACACTATCAGGCCGCTAAAGCACCGCCATCATTAAGTGCACCGCTGTAACGGGGCTCTGTGCATCCGAGTGCCTGCACCGTTCAGCATGGAGCAAATGCTTCTGTTGCACACTCTTCCATCAAGGTGCGTTGGCAGCCCTCACTGTATCCCTCTCTTCTGCACTTCCTTTGTAGTCTACACTACCATCAAAGCCTGCCATAACGCTTCACAGAGCACACAGTTTGCGCGGACTCGCGTGGGAGCGCGCACGGAGGCGGGCAGGTTTGTCAAGCTGCGGCAGACAAAAGAAGGAATCGGAACTGAGCACTCTGCCTGAACATTAAAGATTTATTAGACGTCTGATGAAAACAGTTGGCTACAAGAGTGTATGATAATGCTGATTATAGTATTCATAATTTCGCGAGCATCAAATAGACAATGCAAGGTTTGCAACTGTGGAGTGCAAATTATTGTTATAGTTAATTACAGACTGATCAAAAGCAGCAGGGGTCGGGGAGCAGTGTAAATGGATGTTTTTCTCAATGTTCCTATAATGTCAAAATAGTAAATTGTAATACTAATAGATGTACTGGTAACCATAATTTTACGTTTCGGTGGTAAATGTTTTGTAATATATTACATTAATAAACAGCATGCTATTTAAGATTTCAAGAGGGGGAATCCACACGCTTTAAATGTACATTATAATAAGATTACATAGACAATGGATGGACGGATATTACCACACTACACAACAGATGTTATAGTTTTTTTAGATAAAAACAGTACTGTAATTCAGTCACTATGGCCGCCTGTTGCTCCCACACCAGCCCCCACGTCATTACGACATACATACTTATAACATTATAACAAGAAACGTTTCTTTTTAGAACGACATATTATTTATCTTATTAACTTTAAATGTTTCATGGTATTGTGTGATAACTGATTATACTTCTAAAATGTAATTGTTTGAAATATAACTTAAGTAAGTAAATTAAACAATGTCACGTTATAACAACACAAATAGTATGTTGTTATAATAGGAAAAGTTACTAGTTACAACGTGAATTATATATACGTGTAATAACAATAAACCTCGCGCATTACAACAGTATTGGTCTGTGTTTCTTTTTCTGTAGTTACTGAATGCAGTGTGATTTTATTTTTAAGTCGTCGCCTCACTTCTGTTGTGAAAAACCAGTAAAAGTGAGGGCACGCTCATTCAGGCTTTTATTTTGCTATCTGACACCGGAAGCCAAGCGTGTAGTCCCAGCTGCATTGACGGCCGCAGTTCGGCACATTCTCCAGCAGCAGTCAGTCAGAGCAACGGACGGAAAGCAGCGGACAACCAGTGTTACGGATTATACAGTGGACATTATAACACATTTCTCCTGCCGCCGTGCGCCCAGCCTGCTTCTAAAGGTGAGCCGACCGCATTCTTCCCTAAAAAAATCAACTCTATAAACGGAATAAAGGTTTATTACGTTATCTTGTAGAGGGAGGGGGCGGTGGTGGTGGTTGGGGAAGAAAG
>NW_023340268.1:20938308-20942366 GCF_004916995.1 Morone saxatilis
GGGGGGCTCCTTAACATAAGCCCGATACGTGCCTCTTCTCTTCTGCGTGGTGCTGAAAGAGAGAACGTCTCCCCCGGACTCCGTGCAAAATATCAGTCATGTTAACCCCCCTCCTCTCTAACAGTGTGTATACACTTTACGGGGCTGCTGTTAAAGACGTTTTATTATCGTTAACAGCCACTGTTTCATTCGGTGTACACCCACTGCACCAAACAGCACTTCAGTCCAGTACATTTAAACTTCTGTAAAAGCTCGCCAGGTTAGGCTAACTTAACGTCAGTCCCTCAACCTTTTCCACTGGAATACGTGAGTTTTAATGGACAGTGCGAACCAAATGTAGTTAAAAGTTAAACTTGTATTTTTAAAGAGCTGTTTAGTTTACCACACCGTACTTAAATTCAGAAAAAGGTTAGGTAAAACACAATTTTACGACGTGTTACCCGAAAAGCGAGGCTGCGTTTAGCTAGCAGCCAAATGTTTGAAGTGAGTCTGACATGTTGGTAAGGGACTGTGGCTTCTCGGTGGAGCGGTGTGATTTTCTGCATGGGCCTGCTCAGTAACACACGGTTTGGAAAGCTTCACCCGAGCTGATAGTTATGGTTGAGGTGTTTTGACAGTTTCACACCTGAAGGGCAAACCCCCCCCCCCAAAAAACCCAGTCTCATTTGGCAAGAGCACTACATTTACTGCTCTGTCTGCAACTTTTACTTGTTTTCCCTCACCTGACAACTGGAGACACACATCATTTCCCACATGATAATAACATCGTACCCCGAGAGGATTCCATTCACCAGAGCGTGAGTGTGTTTGAAACCTTTGAAGTGATGCCCCTGTTGCATTCTAACCCATATAATCTCCCAATTATCTCCCATATCAGCTCCCCACCAAATGCAGTTAATTGCATCAGATAGGCTGTGTGCAGTGGCTGTTTGTCAAATGTCAGAAGCCGAGTCAGCCTGCCAGAGCCGCTGTCATGTTTATTGAACAATCTGTCCTTACTTCTGTCCAATCTGATATTCCTTTCAGCTCTGCAGCGTGCAGCCAAAATGCCCTCACGCTCATTCATCTGTATCATACATTTTTCATACTGGACCAGGGAATGTAAATAGAGGCGTTCACCTTGAAGATCACACACTCGCTCTCGCTCTCTCTCACACACACACACACACACAGTGATGGAGGAATTGGATGTAGCGAACATGACCTTGCAGGTGTCTTTTATTATTGAGAGTCGAGGCTTGTGACCAGCAGGCGTTCGACTTGGCTGACTCTGAGGATGAGCGGTGAGAGATCTGAGGTCTGTATTTAACTTTTCCCCCTCTCTGAATGTGTCTCTGTGGGGACACCGTAACCCTTCTAGAGGAGGGACGGCCTCAGTAGGTCTGCACTTAAGCTTGGTTCATTTGATCTAGCTCTTTATTTATTCAACACATTCTTTTCTTGATGCGTTGATGAATCCGTTGGCCTGTAAAATGTCTGCAAACTGACCGTTTTTCACAGCAGCCATTTTGACATGAAATGAAAGGTTATGACACTAATTAAGGTTCCGTTCCATTTAGTGCAGCAGAGCCTTTTCTAGAGAGCCGACGCACACGATAGCAGCAGCGCTATGACTCTGTTGGACCTGAATGGAACAGAGCCCTAATTAGTGTCTTTGGTAACACTTGTGTTTACCCTGCTGTTTCATGTCAAAATGGCTGCTGTGAAAAAGGTCTGTGGTGAACATTTGTGAAAAATACCCACCAAAAGTTCCCAGAGCGTCTGGTGTTGTTTCCACCTGCTGTTGTGTTGATCGACTAATTGGCAGGTTTTCATTAAGAACAGACCCGTAGGCCCAATTCCAGTCCAGCCCCTACACCCTCCCCCTACGCTGTAGCCCAGGGGTCGGCAACCTGCGGCTCTTTAGCCCCTCTCCAGTGGCGTAGGTCACTTGCGTAGGCTATGGCGTGGAACCTGCGTACAGCTATAAATCCCCCATCATTCCGAAGCAGTTGGCCTGAAGGGAACGTAGGTGATAAAGCTCTCCAACGCCAAGGGTGCACTGATGCAGGTTTACAAATAACTGCGCTTTCATGTGCAACACCTCTTTTTGTGTCCGGATCGGAGGAAACGCCCACATGCCTGCAAATGTGAGTTCCATTGCATAAGTAATCAGTTGGCTTCCGTCAAACTGACACTGATAAGACTATCTTCGTGCACGTTTGACGGAATAAGAGGTTGTATTTTGGAAGAGACGTGCTGCTGTTCACCTATTAATTTTATACACAATAAGAGTTGTTATTATTATTATATTTTGTTATTTGACTTGATTGCCTGTGTTGAGCAATTTCAGGGACTGGGGGGAAACAAGGGCATAATCAGATTAAGAATTGCAAACAAGAAATGTGTGGGAGTTTTTCTATATTCAATAAATCATTTTTCCTTTCATAAGTGCTGTGAATGTAATGAGTGTGCCATGTCAATGCCCATACGCCTACATCTTTATGCTGCATAGAAGTTTATCTATTGGCTGAATATTGATTTAATTACAGCATCCTTTCTGAAATATTTGGAGTAACAGGTTTGTCATTAAGGAAGTGGACCTTGATGGCAGACAGTGTTTATAATGTATAAATGGATTTTTAAGAGCCCCTCCACAGGGGGCCAGTTCAGAATTGGGCTGTAATCAGGGTAATGTTGGTCTTTGGTTAAAATGAGTGCTACTTTTGAATAAAAGTGAAATAAATCCTGCAGACTACAGACGCTGACCTTTTATCAGGTTAATGAACGTGTTGAGGCTGAGTGAATCATCCAATCAAAGGACCACAAAAGTTAGTCAGTCAATGAAACACCCACATGTCAATACTTTTAGTTAAGCTTTAAATGATCCCCCTCCCAAAAGGGAAAAACTGTGTAAAAAATAAACAGCTTCGCCCATCATTTCCAGTTGATTGGACAGTGTTTCTTTCCAAGAATTCACTGTTAGGGCTCCATAGACTTTCCCTTTAACAACACACACTGTGAGTTCCTTTGTTCACATTCCTCCACTATGTATGTCTGTATTCTTCCAGAACAGCACAGTTATCCTGCCGGCCTGCTGAGTCAACTTCTTTACTAATTCCATGGGTTATTATACATTCAACAGCCCTCTTCCAGAATCACTGCAGCCCTGGGCATTCCCATAAACACACTATCAGTGTACCTCTGTGCATTTAACACAACGTTTTCTGATGTTTGGTAGACCAAAGATTGAAGCAGTAGATGAGTAAAATAATAAAGCAGCTTAAATCATAATGAAAATAATCATTAGTTACAGCTTTAAATTGAATGAGTGCACTTTGTATCTATCTGTCTAAAGAATGATGAAAGTATTAGCAGGTAGGGCTGTGATATTACAGGCATGCAAGTCTGATGAAACATTTGATGAATTCCAGACTGCAGAGTCTACTAAATATAGTTGGTAAATATAGTATAAATTCTAACTAGACAACTGCATTGTGTGCCTGAATTTGCCGTAAACCCTGAGTATTAGACTGATGTTAAAATGAATGTTCGATCAGAACAGATTGAGAGCGATGCATGCTAGAACAGCAAAAGAAAACATCCATCAAATAGGACCAATAAAAGATGAGTCGTTAAGATAAGAGATAGCAATAAAAGTAATGGAATACTACACAAAATAAATTGATTGTAATAAAACAGTAAAAATGTTATGATAAAATAAGTATAAATATTAAAACCATACAATTCTGAAAACTACATAAAAGCCAGCCGGAATGTTGTTGAAATTATGGAAATGAAAAGTTGATGGACAGAAAATTCCTCAACATTAATTCTGACAAAATTGAAGAATAGTTTGTTTTTTTTGGGGGGGGGGGGCATTTAAAATGATAACAGTGGAAGCAGAGACATTATGGATCATGGCTGGTGTGTCAACCCCTCAGGCACCGCAGTGGGAGGGTGTGGGGGGCTCTTTGTTTTATGAAGTCCTTTATTAAGCACAAATACCCATCATTCACTGGTTTCTATTAGAGCGCACACCCCGTCCTTACCGCAGCGGCCTGGGTTCGATTCCAACC
>NW_023340268.1:20942391-20942810 GCF_004916995.1 Morone saxatilis
AGAGAGAAGAGAAATGGAGAGAATGTGATGAGAGACTGGAAGAATGAGATGAGTAGAAGAGGGAAGAGATGAAGAGGAAAAGTTGAGTAGAGCAGAAGAGAGAAATTTGTGCGCAACATGATAAAGTAGATGGACGTAGACGAAAAAGATGGGAGAGAGAGAAGATCTGACAGCTTTGATATTTTTTTAGTAGACATTCTAGGTTTGAATCCCCCTAAAGGCATAAAAAGCCACAAAATAAAAAGAAGTGAATTATCAGTTTTAAATGAACAAATGCTCCTACAATGGAGATAATCATTAGTGGTAGTTAAACATTCTGTTTTGGTACACTGTACAGGACCTGGGTATGATAACAAATGTATTCCACAATTACAATTCAAAAGCAGCAGCTTGATTAGACCCACTGATGAAGGACCAGG
>NW_023340268.1:20942872-20959482 GCF_004916995.1 Morone saxatilis
TGTGTGTGCGTGTGTGTGCGCGCAGTGTCAGCATGTCCAGTGAGGTGCAGCCGAGGCCGGACGACAGCCCCAACACCAGTGGGGGTAGCTCGGACGCCGAGCAGAGGGAGGCGGCTCCACCAGAGCAGCCGGGCCCCGAGCAGCGGGACCAGACCCAGCCCAAGAAGAAGGAGGCCAAAATCTCCAGCAAGACCGCCGCCAAGCTCTCCACCAGCGCCAAGAGGTAGATCTGCTGCTCCCACTCTCTTTTACTTTGTGTCCTCTGCTGGGGTGTTGGTCAAGTGGTCACCTGTCACTTACTTATGTCGCTGAGTTATCGCTCCATCGTTGGTGTGAGGTCCTCACTGCTGCGTTCTGGTTTTTCCAGAGATCACCTGTCAATCAAAGCAGCGCAGGGGGTCATTTTCAGTGGACAAGGCTCAGTGCTGAAACTATTAGTTGATTTATTGTTAGCTGATCAACTGATCCATTTTGATAGATAGTGTAAATTGTGTTTTTAAAGTAGGACGTGGGCCTCCCCGGGGAGTTTCAGGGAAGGCTCAGTAATTGGAAGTGAAAAAATCTGACGTTACTTATAAAAAGGAGATGACATAGAATAGCTTAAATGTGTTTGATACAGTAGTTTTACTGTTTCTCCCAGAGTCAGAATTGAATAAATGCCTCAGGACAGACCTTTTATTATTTGGTGTAGTCTCAAGTTATTTCAAACAGCAATATTAGGCTATCTGAGCTCAATTGTTGAGTGGCTATGGGATCAGATAACACAATAACAGTCCCACAGGCATCCAGGAATTGAGGGAAACTTGGCAAGTAAATTAAGGGGGGGTGAGGGGGCACCTCCAGGCTCCGTCTGAGAGGAGGCCCACAGTTTCAGACTTTGAAAACCCTATGGTGTAATTTATTTATCAGGCCAAAATACCAAACATTCTCTGGTCCCAGCATCTCAGATGTGAGAATGTGCTCCTTTTTACTGTTTTATATCAGTGTAAATTGACTGTTTAGGAAAAACGAGACATGTCAGAATGTCACCTTGGGCTCTGTCAAATTATTAGTCCAGTGAATTAAAAAATGATGGAGGAATCCATCAATAATTAAAATAGTCATTAGTTAGTGTGCTAATAAGGTTTGGTTTTTTCTTTTGTGGCCGGCATTATTGTCCACTTACTAGTATTTAATTCTCCCAAACAAACTACTCGACATAAAAGAATCACTTCATGTGCATGGGAGGTATTTTACTAAGAGTCTTGTTGTCAAATCTTAGTACTACTACAGCAGCACATGCACTTCAAGCTATTCGTAGTGAAGGTTTAAATATGCTCTGTTGGGTTTGTACCACCAGCATATTGACTTGATCCCCCCACTGGCTCATCAGAACTTAAATGCCGCTGGAAAATGATGGGCACCGAAGAAGGTCGCAAACTGGCGTTTTCACTTTAAATTAACCCTTGATTCAGTTTAAAAGCAGTTCATAGCAGGCTGGCATTGGATATCATGGGGGTGATGGCACGGAACAACAGCAGTCTCTATCTGATGGGGGGAATGAGCTTGCCAAGCCGCACAGCCAGTTCAGATGGTGTGTTGATGCTGATACCAGAGCTGTTGAGAGAGACATTGTTGTTCTCTGCACTGTGCCACTTATTGGCAGCTGCAGTGCCAATGAACAACAAGCCTGCTGCTAGAAGTGCTGGGAGCAATGTCACCAAAACAAAAGCACATAATTCAACTTGTCTTGAATTCAAATCAAGTGCCGTATGTAAGTTCTGCAGAATGCAGAGTTTATTCTCATGTCTTTGTGATATTGGTGTTGCTTGAAGCCTGTTGTACTGTCTACTTCTACAGGAAGTTGTAAGATACGAGCCTGGTTTCACTAAAAAAGAAGTGGCTCATATGACCATGTCGCAAATCAAAAGTGTTATTAATTGTTTCAAACAGCCATGCTGGAAGGCGGAGTGCAGAATCATCAAAACCCCTTTCACACAGTCATTCAGTCCCTGAAATGTGAGCAGCATTTTCTGCATGTGCGCACCAAGTTCTAGTTAACTAGAATAAAATTAAAACTAAAACTAGGTGTGAAAAAACATTTTAGTTAACTGAAATAAAAATAAAAACTAGACTTGGTGAAATGATACTGTGTACTTACAACTAGCTAAAGTAAAACACAGATAGACAGGAAATGTCTTTAGTTTTAGTCTTTGGCAATTTGGTCAAATTCGTCAACACAACAAACATTAGGAGGCACTGGTGCATACCAACCTTCTCAACTTGTTAAATCTTGCCCCAGTCAAATACCCCCATATAATATAATTAGAAACACTTAAACTAATGATAACTACACAAACACTGAACATTTTTAAACAATAAAAACTCAACTGAAACAAGCAAACCCACTCTGGGAACTAACTGCAAATTAACTGAATTGAAAACAAAGTTTTAAAACAAATTTAAAATAAAATCTTATGAAAATAACCAAACTGTAATAACTCTGGTGTGACTGCGGATAAATATCAATATTCAGGGAAATCTGTTCCTCCAATTTCCCGCCTAAGACCTAGTAACATTTCAGAGAGAATGCCTGGCTGTGGAGCTACTAAGTAGGGGACAAGCCGGGGCTATCTGTTTTACGTTAGGTTCCATTCATTTAAATCAGTAATGCATATTTTTCATCATAGTTAATGTGAAAGACAGTAACAAATGCTAGCCAGCCAGCTGTTTTCCACTTTGTCATGTTCTCATCTCTGCAATTTCTATGCGAGTGAGGCATAATGAGGCAGAAGAACCACCATCTGCTGGACTGTCCCTTGCCCCATCTATTCCAGCTTTGCCATGACATGTGTGAAAAGACTGAAATGTTCCTGAATGAAGCTGCATGTGTGAATAGTGAAAATCACTAGCGGTGTCTGAAAGGTTATCCCAGTAATTTACTGGGAGCTATTTGTGGAAAAAGGCTATTGAGAGGGGGAGGGGTGATATCGTTTTAAAAAATGAAAAAAAAGATCTAGAAAGAGAAACCCAGGCTGCGTTCTCACCTTCACACAGCCAGCCAATCCCGCTGTGAAGTGGGTGTGCATGACGGATCGCCGGTTTTGTAAAGTTTGAGAAATGGTCAAAAATAAAAATAAGTGTGAAGTTGTTAAGTGTTTATTAAGTAACAGGGCTCTCCCAGACTGTCCTTACTGTTGTAAACCGAGAATACACTTTCTGCTATCCTGTTTTCCAATCAGCAGAGAGAACTCCACAAAGAGGCGGTCCTCAAGGGCAGCAGAATGTCAGTGTGGTGGTTTTTGTCTGTGTATTATCACATGTATTAGTCCATCATAAGATTTCTTGTGACAAAAGAACATTGGGGTGTTTCAGAGGAAGTTTTTCAGTGTCCCACTGAATCAGGGTCAGACAGACCCCTGGAGAAAGTTCCTTTGGAAACTAACTGCTATTACCGCTGGTGTACAGTGACACTGTGGGCATTAGTACAGCAGGATGTGTGATTTGGTTAAAGCTCTACATCTAGCAGCTAGAGAGTATTTAGAGTGTAGATGTGAAACTTTCTAAGCCCAGTGTTGTACTACAATTCTCATTGTATGTGTGAGTAATAATGTGAGTAGTAAGTGTTTGGACTACACAGCAGAGAATAGCCTTGCATAGCCTTCTCCACACCTTGATTTAGCTCTTGACACTGACAGCTGAATCATATGAACGGTCCAACGCGGACCAATCGCTAGCTCCTCATTACAGACGTCTAGTGCACTGGTTCCCCACCTCTTTCCTTGAGGCACCCCTTTTCATCATTGAGTGAACTGATGACCCCTGACTGACTGACATATTTCATCAATATTAACAATACAAAGCAATTGATAAACTGTCCAATGACCACAACCACTGGTCAAGTGTATGAAATGGCTATATCATCACTCCACTCTCTATCCAGGTAAAACCCTGAACTCCCTTGGATCTATAGGACTCCTTTAATAAAGCCTCATGTAAATATAGTACGCCAGTATGTTGTGGGAAAGAAATCCTGTGGCACAAAGGAAGTGATAAAATGTATGCTTAGAAATAAACACAGCGATGACTTCTTATCACCAGAGATGGCTACAACATAAAAAATAAGGACCTCGAGGGTTAGCGCTTTATAGGAAGTCTGACAGGCGCGGGTTATTTAGTTGCTTTTCAGTGCTAGTTCCTGTAATAAATCACCGGCCGCCCCACACACAAGCCAGAGCTGGTGTTTTTCATCATAAAAAACTATGCTCAGATGATATTGACTTATTTGCATTACTGGAGGCATGCAAATGCAACAGTATGGTGCTCGCAGTGTCTCAGGGGATTATGAAATGCGGTGAGCTGTGGAACATCAGAGGAAGCAAGTGTTTGGTTAAAGACGGAATGCACGAGCACGAGGACAATCAGTGCCTTTCCCTTCAGATTCCCCGGCCTTGTTCACTGCACCACTCTGCCTAACAGGTCCCCCAGCTTTACCGTCAAAATGTGCCACCTCAGGAAATACTGCAGATAAAATTACACAGCACGCACTCAAGCAGAGAATGACTCCATAACCGTGGAGATTGTATTACAGTCTCCTTTGCAAATATATGTCTTTTTTTCCCTCCTTCCCCCAAGTGAGTCGTGTGCAGTCATTTCCCCACAGAGGAGAGTTTAAAGCAAAATCCCCCCTTGGATACTCTTCCGCTGTTATGTATCATCAACCTATGATGAGCACCCCGTTCCAGGAGGTCTTTTATGATGAAGTGTTGTAATGGATCTCTTTGTACCTGCATTCCTTTAGCTGCTCTTGTTTTCTTCCCTTCCTGATTTGTTTTACACTACCCAGAACACCTCACACAAGGGAGTAGCAGCAGTTTGTAAACAAAACCACATATATTTCAAACACAGTAAACCCAGTGGGCCGTTATGCCACTACCAACCTCCCACCCACCCACCCAGTGGTGGCCTTTCACAGCCAACCATGTGAGCTTTTTATTCCCTTTCAACATTTTTTGTTCTTCAGTTAATAGACAGTAGGCAACAAAGTCAGGGAGAGAGATGGGGATAACGTGCCTTTATACAGTACGTGCCCCATGATTCAGGTTTTAAAAAAGACAAAAGAAAGTAAGAAGCATATAAGATGTCATGTGATTTCTTGACAGAAATGTGCAGCCAGCATTAGTAAACCTTATCCATTATCCTCTACAACTCTTGCGTTCTGCAGATACATATACTAAAGTAGCATTTCTAACACAAGGGCACTTCAAGCATTAAAAGAGCTGTAGTGTAATGTGATTGAGCCTCACATTGCTTTATAGTGTAATTGTTGCACATCCATTCACTGCCATGTCGATGCTGAAACAATATATAATGTCAACATCAACTGCTTGTCTTTCTTCTTCCTCTCTATTGCAATAGCAAATCATTTTAATGCCTCGGCTAACAAACAGCTGAGGGAACACACCGCATGATTAATATGAGGCATGCATGAACATTTTAAGAGCTATAGTGGGGAATGCTGGAATAGTTGTCTACTCCAAGTTCACACAAGGCAGCTCCCAAAGCATCTCTGATAACAACCAAGAACACATCCAGGAATTTGGAACATTGTTGGCTCGTGGGCTGCCACTGTTGATGCTACACAAGTCTGATGACCTGTAGAACCCTTTACCAGAATCAGAATCAGAATTTTGTTATTGTCAAGTAGGTTTTTACGCCTACGAGGAATGTGACCTTGGTGCAGTTGGTGCATAAATATACACATATACAAATACAAATATACAAATATTCAAATCACACAAAAATCACACAGAAAAATACAAAACAAATAGATAAAGATAAGAAGAGAAGAGAAAGCTGTGCAGACAGCGGTGGGTGCATTAATGTAATGTAATTACATGTTGAAAATGCAGTTATCAAGAACTATAAGCCTCTGTTACATTGAATACATTTTACTTTCATAAGTCTCCATTAAATGGTCACATTTTTAGTAAAAAAGGATGATGGTGAGCTGATACCCCTCTGACCTCCTAATAGCTTCATAATAAATACCAGAGGGGGACCATGTCATTGGTTTACAAGTCACAAGTAAGTCTCAAGTCTTTGCACTCAAGTCTCAAGTCAAGACAGGCAAGTTCCGAGTCAAGTCCTAAACTTTGAGTTTCGAGTCCTAAACAAGTCATAATGCACTCTTCACGGAATGTAATTTAACATTTTAACAACAGAACAGATGACAAAATCTTTGGTATCATTTTTTCCAACTGGTGTTGAGTTATTCTTCATGGTTCTCTCCTGCAACTTGATTGGATCTGGAGAATTAAGTGTCGTCTTGATGGGAATAAATAGCCTTAAGTTTAGTTGATTCAGGAAATGAACTGATTCGTGGCACACTTTTAAAGTAAAATACTTTTTAATCTTTCAGCTTGGGGAAAGGTATAAGTATTTTCTAGTTAAAAAAACTCAAGTCCAAGTGCAGTCACACGTCATTGGTGTTTAGGGCTGTGTATTGGCAAAACGTTGGTGATACAATACGTATCTGCAATATATTTAAAACATTTTTTCTTTTAACCTAACTTTAAGAAAGTCGAGTGGCATGTAATTTTAGACTTTTTCAAGGCGAAAGTAATCAAATCTGTGATTTGAATCTGGCTTGAGTCCAAGTCACGGGACTCAAATCCACACCTCTGCTACATACTGAAGAGGGAAATTCTGGGAGTAGAAGATGAAAATGTATTCACACATATTTACAGCTTTTTGTTTTCAATCAAACTGCAACAAAAAGAGAATTCCCTTCTTGAAAAAGCACATTAACAAACCAAGAAGAAAATAAGTATTTGAGGTTGTGGAGGCACTTTCACTTAGAGCCTTCGTACGACATGCTGTGGAAAAAGAATGAATGTCATCAATACAGTGGTGAAAAAAGCTGGGTTGAAATTGAGTTGCTCCATCATGAACACCAAAAGCAAAAGTCTGTAAGTGAGACAGAGGTGGCACTCAGCGTGGAGAGAATAATAGCGGCAGTTATAGCTGACTGAGTGATTGTAAAATACAACACCTGGATACTGGGTCCTTGTAGACAAATCACTGGCATAGTTGCTAATGAATACTTAACCAGGGAGAAATTTGACCTCTCTACAGTCTATTCTATTCATTACACAAGGGTTTTTATGTGCCCGGTGTGGAAATGCTCCCAGCAGCTTCCTGAAAGGCAGAGGGCAGAGACAGGACCATGATCAGCAGCAAAATTAATTAACCCAGATATATATCAGATATGATGCCTCTATCCGACATGCCCTCTTGACATCGATATCAATTCATGCTCATGTGGTTTGAAAAAAATGGCGAATATTCAGCTGTGCATCCCTGTGTTGATCTTGCGTGAAGGGACTTATTCCTGCATCCATTCCCAGCGCTCAGGAGCTCATTAGAAAATCAATGAGGTATTCAGTGTGTACACTTTACAGATTGATTTTACAGGCAGGATTTATATAACTGTCTCTGTTTTGTGTGTGTGTGTGTGTGTAGAGTGTGATTATAACACAGATCTTCCTCTTGTTGCAGAATCCAGAAGGAGCTAGCAGAGATAACCTTGGACCCGCCACCAAATTGCAGGTAGGAGCCTGTCGATTGTGTGTTTTTAGAAGGAGCTATTTGCTCTGACACCTGAGGCACTTTTGTGTGTGTGTGTGTGTGAGCCCGTGTGAGCTGTGTGAATGGATTGTACCGGCTCACTGAGTCACATGAATAGCAATGGTAGATTATTGTGCCGTATTTGCACCGCTGTTTGCTCAGGCTGAAGCTTAATGAATGGACCTTGTAAGCAAGTCCGAGGCGTGAATCAGACTCAGGGGTTTAAAAAAAATGAAATAAATAAATGTCTGTGCGATTGACCTGATTGGCAGTGTTTACCATTAGGGTCACTGTAGCAACAGTGTTGTGCTTGCTCACACTCCCTAAGGGTGGGAAAGGCACTCCGCTGTGGCTCGACTGGTTTGCGTGGTTTATTTTCCCCCCGAGTCAGAGCGCGATGAAAGACGGAGGTGCCATACGCTGCTGCCAATCAAGATCTGAGTAAGAGCTTTCATTGTGTGGGGTTTTCACTGAGTCAGCGTTTGGTATTCTTCTCAAACTGGTGACTTATGGGAGTAGTCGTAGCAGGCATGGGGAAGGTTGAGATGCATCCTCTAACTCCTGTGCCTCCTGAGAAACCTGGACATATAGAGACTAGTTTTCTTGTCATGGAAACACCTGGCAATTGATTAAAATTAACAAATATCCTGAAAATAATCAGTGTTGTCCTGGAAAAGTTTTAATTGTGTTCAGTTCTCTTTATTTAATTCAATCTCTCAGCTTGCCTAGTTAAACCTAGGTGCGTATTTGGTTTGAAAGTCGACTGTTGGTTGGATTCTTAAAATGAGTAGGAATCCTACTAACTGTGAGCAGTGCAGGCAACAAGTCACTGAAGTCCAGGCATTTCCTGTAGGGCTGAGGACGCAGGGGAAACTCACTGATGCATGCATCCCAGGCTTGTGAGAAATGTTGGCCACAGCTGGATTTAGTCTCTGCAGATATTTTTACCCAGCCCAAAAAGTAGAGATGCACTGATCCACTGTCTTCTCTTCCAGTAGCAGAATTGATACCTCAACTCAGTGCTCTTTTCCCCAAATTTAAAATCTATAAACCACGCTGTGTAAAACACTTTGGGATCAATAAGTTACCATGAGCCTGCAACTAAACTTCTCGACTGTGAGTGGAGGCATTCACACACCTCTTAGGCTTGTGCAGATTTTACTTATACAGTTCTAGGCAGTTTAGAAGATATTGTTGTTATAATAAATCGACCTCAGTTCCATTTTTACCATATGCTGACCTAAGGGCAGGCACACCATCACGTTAAGGTGTCTAATATGTGTAACATGCACTTGTGCTGTAGGATTACTGGTGACCTTACAAACTACTCTGAGCTGCGGTGACAAACAATAATCAACAGCTGAGGCAGAAGGCGTCATTTAGATTCATCGCACAGCTATTCATCTAATCACTTCACCTGCACGTGGATCTGTCTTTTGTCTTTTCTCACAAACCAAAGCCAACTTGCTAAACTAACATTACATAGTTCCTCTGTACCTTCCAGTGCTTTCTTTCCCAATATTATACCTAAACTCTACTGAGTGTCCATATGATACCTGCCATTCAGTTGCACTGAATGAATGCTTCTTATTTAATGTGGATCAGTCACATCTGGCTGTTACCCGATCCGCTCAGTAAGGGCATGATCAGCGCTGAAACCAGCCCAGTGAATCGGATTAGACCATCTCTAGATTTACTTACTCCTGTTGCTAAAAAGTCACTGTTGATAAGACGTAACTTGAGTCCTCAGTTTTGTTCCAATATTTGTCCATGCATAGTTGCAAGGAAGTTCTAACTGTTATATCATCTTGTCGGATTTTGATAATGCTAGCTAACCCGGAATGGCTTCCTGTTTCACAGTAAAGGCCTACCACTACATAAAATGCATCTGTTATGAAACGTGTCCAGAAACTGATGAGTAGCAGACGTGGTTTAATGCATTAAAATGAACTCACTGTCACACATGAACAGAGTAGTACAGAATGCTGTTAAATATAGAACATCATTGTCTGGACAATTCTCGATCCACTTCCAAGGTCAGTATCTGGGCCGATAGCGATCTGGCAGACTGGGACTGGCAATCCCGCCCAAACCTAAGATGGACCCGACCATTTAAAATTAGGATAGGAAATACCAACCCTGAAGCACTGTCTGTCTTTTTTAAAGCTTTTACAAGTCTATCACTCTGTGATGATCAATAAAGGCCACCAGTTTAACTGTGAGCTTTCTGGTTTCACTGTGGACATGGAGAGCTATCAGCAGGAGAAATACAATCTGATGGAGCTTCCTTGAATACAGTTTTTCCATTATTTATCTGATTTTAGTCAGTCTGGTAGAAACTGGTCCTTCAGTGCCACAGCCATCTCTGGCTTCATTTTACCTTATATACAACTGATCCCAGTGGATTCCATACAATGAGGTATATAGTTAATCATTTTAAATTTGTGAAAAAAACCCACTGGTATTGGATCCTTACTTGTGTTGCCACATACCCTCTGAGTTGCCAGAATTAGTATTGTGAAAGATAATTTCTAGATTTAAGTGATACCTGACCTGAAAACTGACCTCATTTTGAGATTTAAATTGGGTCAGATCTACTGGCAGATATGTAATTAACACCAGCCATCAATATACAATCACATATCAGTTCAGCCTTGCCTCTTTACCAATGTGATCTAACTTTATTAACAATAATTTCACCTGGATGGTGTGAAATGGATGATTGCAACAATTTGAAGCTTTATTTTTGGGAAGAAACCTCTCAAGAGGACAGCTTCACCCATTGTTTGCATGGATTATAAACTCTGAAGAACCTCCTCTGTGCCATTGTAATTTTTGACAAATGTCACATGGCTCACTATGTTAACTTGTCAGAAAGATGTAACATTTTGAGAGGTGATAAAAAATCCATTTCCCCTTTGTATCGGCAGACAGCCACATAAATGGTGGTTGAGCCTCTCACCTGTCACAATAGAACAATTCCTCAACCCCGCTGCTCGTCTGGGAGGAATGACAGAAAATAACCTGTTCACATGAAGGTACTATCTGTCACAGTCCTCCTCAGCACGTCGCAGTCTGTTTGTCGGCTCTCCAATCTCAAAGACAAGGCTAATCTGGCTGAAGCAAACCATTATGTTTCCTGACAAAGGGCCAAACAGCAGAGTGGGGAAAAGAAATTTCATGGGCAGACGTTTGTACAGCAAATGACATTTGTGTGTAAAGGGAGGCATCCTTGAAGGATGTCCACGCTGAAAGGAGCCCTCGTGACGAATGGATTGAGCTCGGCTGCAGTCAGGAGTCCTCAGCCGTAAGTGAAAAATTAGGCTCAGGCTGCTCGAGCGCATTTCAGCTTCAGGCGGAGATATGAGCCGGCGGAGGCGCGGCGCTACTTGAAATGTAGATTTCTGTATTCATATGCCCCTTGGGGTATTTGCCTCACTCTAACAGCTCCCAATTCCCCCACAAGGCTGTCACATCCCCAGTGTTTGATTCAGCCTACACGTTTTACCACAACAATCCCGATTCAGCCTGCTCTTTTGTGCAATAAGCGAAGCACAGTCACTCATTGTGAACATTAAAACCTTCTGCCGTGATAAACTCCCTTAAACCGCACTGTACCTCCTCGCACACAGTGTCTGTTTGAACAAAAGGCTCCACGTCTCCCCAGCCCTTTCTTCACCTGCTAATTGATCTGACAGTGTTAAATAGGCTGCGTTCGCTGAAAGACATCAGATGCGAGGGGTTATGAACGGACGCTGTGATGCAGCTCATTACCCCACAGGCTTCAGCTCTCCCCCCCCCCGCCAGAATAAAGCACAGCTCATGATCACAGCCGCTCCTACAAACATCCTCTCTGGCTCATTTTTTGCATTCCCTTCCTCAATAGAGGGAATGGCACTGTAATCCCTCTTGGGAATGTAAAAAAACACCTTTAACTTTTACTAAGACGGCATGCCTTGTTTTAGAGATCATTTGGCTTCATTTTAAAAGGACTTAGTGGATTTTTTTGGAGCCATGCGAGGAAATATTTTTCATCATTCTTTTTAATCATCTTTGTCACCCTGCCAGGGAGTAATTAATTGAATGTGACAAGCGCTCTGGAAGGGAATGTAAATAGCCCCCACACCAGACACATTATATTAGCCCGGTGCTTGGTCGGCCTTCCTGGCTCACTATGTGTGTGTGTGTGTGTGTGTGTGTGTGTGTGTGTGTGTGTGTTTTCCATAATTACCATATCCTTTCATGATAGTCCTGGCAGCGTTTTGATAAGAATCCCCCATCGGCTGAAGGGAAACAATGTGTGGATTCCAAGGGGGAATTGGCCACGCTCTCTCGCTCTCTCTCTCTCTCCCTCTCTCTCTCTCCCTCCCTCTCCCTCCCCCTCTCCCTCCTCTTTTAATCCCAGCAAGACTTTGTGGAGGAATAACTTCCCAGTGAATATCAGTGAAGATCTATCAGTGAAATGAAAGCAATAAGGCAGAAGAAAGTGCGGCTGCAGAATGGGGCTGAATGAGAGAAATGTAAATCCATCCATGACTATCAGGGTGTAGATATGATTGACTCAAACGCAACTCGGCTTTCATTGTCTGCCTGCGAGGCGCCGGTTCGCTTTCTCAAAGGAGGATGACAGACGCTGAGCTCAGTGTTACTACGGCGATCTGCATCCAGCTGTCAAAACAGGCAAAAAAACATCATGAATTATTTGTCATGTTAGGTTGATGCAAATGAACCCTCTTTGTTAATTTCATAAAATGACATTAATGACAAAACTTGTCCCTCAACAAGTGATTAGACCTGAGCAAGAGTATTGTTGCTGTTAAGTGTGGACTAATGTTTGCCATATTTCATACTATTATCCAGAGCTGAAAACAATGGAGTACACTTATCAGCATTCAGCTTTGACTAAATAACTGATCTCAGCCCAGTAATGTCACACATCTTCAGTTTGGAGCAGGTTATGCCCTGACAGATCAACAAAACCAGTTTAAAACCCTGATTTATATTCCTCCACACATTTGATCTGGTCATGAGTCATACACTCAGGAAATAAGTTAGTCTTTAGAAGGCTGCAACGTATGCTAGTTAGGGATGAGACAATATGTTGTGCATCGCGATAAAAACCCTCTGATAAGCAGGGCTGTCCCCTAACAGTCTACTTAACTGTTTTCTTAGTCAACCCACTTTTCATGAGTCGCAGAAAAACCAAAACAGCTCCCAAATCCGTTCCGTAGCTGCACCTTGTCACCAGGACCAAAGTCTCAGAGGATTCTTATACAGATCTTTTCTCTTGTAACACAGGAAGTCACTTACCGGTGTGCTGTTGCATATGCTAACTGTACTTGCTGCTGCCACTAGTTAGTTAGAACTGTCATATGGAAAGCAGTAAATTCTCACTTTTGAACAACATTTAAACTTATCTGTGAAGCAGCCCTTGCTTTGCTTTATTAGCATCAATTCTGCCTTTTAGTGGTTTAAAGCAGAGGCGGGCCATCTCGCCTAAAAAATATATGTTGAATGAATATGACTCTACTATGTGGCCTACTATCTAAACTAATAGAGAGCCTAGTTGTGTCAGTCTGGGTGGCTTACCACCTCTGGCAAACTATTTTTCCAGGGAATCCATGCTGTGTACGCAGGGAGTAATTCCAGCCAAGCAAAAATGTTATGAAGTGTTCCTGTTGAGGAGCACTTGTTGGTTTCTTGATCTCTGCGCACATAATGAAAGTGCCTCGTACTGTATAAGCTACATTGAGTACTGTTCTGAATGGGAACTTGGAGGTGATAAAGTAATGCACAGGTGGTGGTGATGGTGGCAGTGGGGTATGTCAATAAGGGCCCACCAGCAAAGTTTTACCCTGGGGCCACCTTACAGGTAAATCTGGTTTTGTGTGCAAGAAACACTGCACTGCATTATTTTCCATGACTGACTAGTGACATCAGTGATGTTAATACAAACATTAAATGTCAGTCAGGATGTAAAGACTGTTGGTCTTTGCAGCACATGTTACAATACTGGAGATGTTCTCCTGGTCCTGGTCTGGCCAGTGGCAGGTAATTTGAGTCTGAGTCAATGATTCTGCTGAGCTGCTTTTTTCAGGATTAAGATTTAAACAGACAACTTCTGTTTTAGTTAGAGGCAGAAAAGATGTTTTTTGGTGTTGGTGAGGTATTCCCTGCAGTGACTCCTATTTTTCTCTCTCATAACTCGCAGCTGTTACAGTTCTGAGAACCGTACTGCCTCAAAGTCATAAACAGGAGTTCTATATCAGTATCATCAAAGATTTCTGGTCTACTTGTGTGTCTAATGCTGCCACAATACAAAACGTCAAGATGGACAATATAAATACATACATACATTCCCCTCACTTTGCCCTCAGGTAGTCTCTCGGTGATTGACATCCAAAAGCCAACAAAGTGATCATCATCACATCATCATCAATCAGCAGAAACACAATTCACCCACTGACTGCAGGCGTCTTCTACCAATCAGCTTTCAAGATTAAAGCAGGCGTTTCAGGGCATTGTTAGCCACTATTGAGACAAGACTTAAACCAGCTACTTAGAAATCACTTATGACTGGAGTTGTTTAAATGGGCTGACAATGGACGTTTAAGTATGAGAATACATACTCAAAGCTCCAAATCAGGAGGAATCTGTCAAAACCAAAAACCGATCCAGTACCACTTCTTCTTTTCCACTTTGAAAATCAGTGTAGCTTCATTTGTGGGGCTGATTAAAATCATTCTTCTATGTGCAAGGTAAGGCTGTTTTTAACTGTAAGTGGAGACCAACATCCAATTTAGAAATGTTAAGAAGATTCAGGAAATTGCATTATTATAGCGCATCTGCTTCATAATGGCAGACACACCATCATGTTCAGCTTGTCTGACACGCACAGCAGTACGATCACTGGTGCCGTGTACACACACAGGCCGTACAAACAGCTCGGCAGCTGCCACTGGAGTCGATGCTGCACCCGCAGCCCTGTGCGTGTCCACAGCACAGCTGAGGCAAAAGGCAGTGTTCAGTTTCATTACATGCTTCTGCAGCTCTGCATCTCAATTTGCTCTCCACTCAAACCAAACATGGTCTGCCACCACAGTGTAAATCCTTTGTGGTGTTTTTGATCTCTGGATGCTAAAAGTTTGCAGCTCGGTTTTTAACCTCAGGGCCAAAGTTCCACCTGTCTGTCTTGCAGAACATCCTGTGTTTGTCTTGAATCCCCAGTGTATCATGCAAGGTATCTTAGATCCACTATTACTAGACTCTGAAAGACATGCATGCCGAGAGAAGACTGACATGTCTGAGAGAGTAAAAAAGTATAGCCTGACTCTTTATTTATAAGGCACACAATATCAGAAAGCGTCTCTGTGGTCCAGTCCCTTTCCTCTGGTATGTTTGGGTGAGGTGTGGCTTGTGTGAAGTGGTCTGGCTTGTAGTCCAGGTCTGCAGTCCAGTCCTGCAGCATCCTAGCCAGCTATACTGTAGCTGTGTTCTCCTACAGATGAATGGGAGGAGGTCCAGTTTGTTATCAGGAAGCATCCCGCAGTGAAACAGCCGGCGAGTGGGCACACCAGCTGTTCAGCCAGCAACTCACTGCTCAGACTAAAAGCTGCATTAGTTTGTACACAAGCAGACACTGAGAGGAGGGACGACGCAGTTTAATGTGATCAACACCACAACTGAAATATGAATACAGTTATTACTCCTACTATCTAATGGCTATTTAAGAATGCAGTGTGTTTTAACTTCTTTGCAGCATGTGGTGGCTTTGCATGCTGTGCTCGAGGCTGAGGCTTTACAACTGAGAAATACCACGAGCATTGACTGTTTCATGATGACAACGAATGATAAAACAAGGTCGCCGTATTAGTCTACTTTGTTGCCATCTTTGTTTGAAATGCACACGTCAGACTTCAAATAGCTGAAATATTTCCACAACGGCGCTGTCTCACCAGAGGTGTCTTCTTCATTTCAGCTCAAGGTTACAGCTCTGGAGACGTATTCACTGTTACGTCAAGGACACTCAACCTGCTCGTCATCCTCCCTTGCGTGTGTGATATTAGAGAGCAGCCATGCTGTTAGCGCTGTTTACTTTTGGAGACACAGTTGACTTAAGCGTCTTGTAGACTCGCCGTTCCCGACCTGTCGCGCGACAATGTGACGTTACGGCCCTAACTATTTATACTTGTGCGTGGTGGTCGCTTATCCAGTTCTTCTCCCTGAACAGAGGTGGCGCACTGAGGAAAGGCTAAAACCGACTTCTGCTATTTCTCGCAACTGAAAAAGACAAAGGTACAAATGGCGCCTTTTTGATTCCAAATGGTCGCGGAAGGTTCTTCCAAAATTTTCTGGCATATGGCCTCCTTTGAATTCTGGCACCTCTGTGTTCCTTCATTGAAGGACGTACAAGAATGCTGTAAGAGGGCACTTGCTCGGAAAGTCCTGTTTCTGCTTCGCGCGCTTAGCTTGAAAAAGAGAGTGGTGCGCAACCTCGCGATGAAGCCGGCAAACCTGGCGCGCCAGCGAGATCTTACAACCAAAATTTGACGTCACAGTGTATCGGCGAGTATACTGCGCCCTTTAGAGTGTGTGTCACTCTATATGACTAAGCTGAAAAAGAAGAAGAACATGATGTTAATCAGCACAATCCACTCTCCATTTTGATGTAGTTTAGTTAATTAATCAATGGAGAAGCATGCAAATATGTGATTTGTTTCAGCAGACTTTTTTTATAGAGAGAAAGCACTGTGTTACCAAAATGCTGAAACTATTATTATTAATTTTATATTTATTTTTTTAAAGATTTGTTTTAGGCTTTTCTGCTTAATTTGTGATAGTGACCGCTGGAGAAAGATAGAAAAGACAAAAAAGGTCCATTTACCATCTCCCATTTCCTGTCCTTCCTCTACTATCAGCCATCTAATAAAGGCATATATACAGTATATGTTATATACTGGGTATGCACAGACACCACTGGTTAGGTACCACCATCCACTCAT
>NW_023340268.1:20959586-20959770 GCF_004916995.1 Morone saxatilis
CCACTGAGTCTAGCTACACACCCTTCAACCTGCGTAACTCTTGATGTTTTTTCTCTCCAGCATTCCGCAAAGACACACCCCTGCATCTGTACCCTGATTGGCTTGAGTTTGTTGCCTTCATTGGTTCAGGTGGTAAGGTTCAGGCATAAAGAGTGAGATGGTTAGAAAAAAATGTCAGGGTCAG
>NW_023340268.1:20959825-20961020 GCF_004916995.1 Morone saxatilis
CTGTGTAAACACATAGCTGGCTTAGTGCTGAGCAAACTGCACTGAAAATGTCCATATTAGCATGGATAAAAACATTAGGGTTAGCAGTATGTCATGGGTAGGGTGGTGCTGAGGGTACTGGCCCCTGTTTTGGTCCAGTTAAGACACGAAATGAACCTAAATTAAATCTATTTTCATTCTGCCTTGAAAATGTTTGTGTTAGATAAAGTGTTGAATTTGAAAACTGGAACTCACATGAATTTAAGTAAAAGTCAATAGCACTCTGCTTTGTGTGATAATCTCATTAAAGAGCTAACAGAATAGCATCTAACCACAGGGTAGACTCAACCACTACATGGTTTAGTAGATCACATAGGCTTTGAGAATCTCAACTTACCCAGATACAGATGGCAGGTCTGTACACAAGCACACACAAGTGTACCATCCATTGCCATGATTGTATCGGGGATTATGTGGGTGTATGTCTAATGGAACATTTACTGCAGTAAGGGGCTGCTTAGGGCCACTTTGTGCTCCTGTAAAAGAACAAGCTGTAGATATTGTGATCTGTCAGATCACTCGAGCTCTGTGCGGTGGTGCCTGCTACATTGGAAGAATCCCCGGGGAAGAAGAAAATCTGTTTTGGAAAATCATTGTCTTTTAAGCTCATAGATTGTTTTGAGGAAGAAAACTGGATAGAATGGTAAATTGTGCTGAGATTGACTGAGAGAGAGTTACCCATCTGCCTAACAGAGGAAGCAGGGGAGGCCTTTAAAGATTTCCGCAGCCCCCCTGCAGGGAGACGCCACTATAGAAATACTAATTATTCGCGGTCTCTTTAGCCAGCCCTCCTCTCCATACTGGCTGACTGTGAAACACTTTCTGCAGCTCTTACTTGCTTTATACCAGAAAGAAGGTTATTATACTCCTTTATTGTACATTTGTATGAATATTGTGTTTACCTTTACACTGAATCACACAGCAAATATACTACGCTAAATTGATTTCCCCCATGCTCCTTTTCTGCACATTCTTTTGAAGTTTCTGAGGTCAAAGTTGCATGCAGCTGAATGTGGGATGGTCATTTATCTGTGCAGTGAGCCCCCACACCCTGCACTACCTTTACTACCTTTGTAACCAAATTAGAAATGACTACCAAGTTGCTGCCCTTGTTTTCCATACTTTTCTGTACAATAAGAAAATCAACATAAAACTA
>NW_023340268.1:20961093-20961386 GCF_004916995.1 Morone saxatilis
GTAAGGAACCTTTAAACTAACTTCAACTTTATGCAGACTCTACTGGGTAAAGTCTTTGTCCCTGTCTGAAGACTAGCTGAAACTTACAAAGAATGGACGAACCACACATAAAAGATTGTTTCCACCAACCTCCACAGATCATTTTAGTCTTTGACAATTGGGAAGGAGCATAAACCTTTCGACTGCAAAAATACACCACTGTCAGTAAACACTGGACTTCCGGAGGTGGACAACCCTGCAGAGCCAACCGAGAGCGCCAACTGTTGCCTGTTCTGTACTGAAACAAACATGGA
>NW_023340268.1:20961443-20970336 GCF_004916995.1 Morone saxatilis
TGTACTGAAACAAACATGGATGTGACCAGCAGCCTGCAAAGGCCAAGAAAGAACGATGAAATCCTGGAAGGAGAGGCATGTAGGCCTGTAGAGCCTACAGAGGGAACTGGTGACTTCAGCTCAGGCTCGCCCATGTCAGTCAAAACATGTTTTATAAAATCTTCATGAACAACTGGCTGCCACCTGATCTAGACTGGAACATGCTCAACCAAAATCATATTCAGAATTAGCTCAGCAGT
Source organism: Morone saxatilis (assembly GCF_004916995.1). Lineage (NCBI taxonomy): Eukaryota > Metazoa > Chordata > Actinopteri > Moronidae > Morone > Morone saxatilis. The sequence continues at coordinate 20,961,683 of NW_023340268.1, forward strand.
CCCAACGTGTGTCCCCGCCTCAACTGCTTGATTCCACAGGTGTTGGAGCTGATTGTTGCCGTTCTAGACAGCTCTCTGCTCTACCCTTAGGAGAATACGCGGCTAGTCTGTTTTTGACATAGGATACACTGCAAAAACAGCCCTTGTGAAAACAAGCCAAATATTCTTAGTTGTAATCACATTTGCTTGTGTTGAGCACATAAATGCCAGTGGGGTCAAATCATTTTTTATTTTTATCATTTTTATTAAAACAATGAAAAACTAAACAGCTGCTTAATTTCCAACACTAGGACCAGACTGCTTTCTCTTGAACTGAGAAGGTAAAGTGGTCTTATTCTTAAAATAAGGAAAACAAGTAGTTGTAGTTTTAGTTCCTCTGCTGGGATATTATTCAAACCTATTATTCAAACCATTGTTGTAACTTAAATCTAGCTGAATATTAGCTGTAATGTCCATTTAAGACACAGTTAGATTGATTTTAGATTGAAATGAAAGTACTTTTTTAATGCAAAACAGGCTTGATAAGATTTTAAGAGAAATAATGTGACTCATTTCCCAGAAACAAGGCTTTTTTACTTTCTTGAGATTCCTTTTTTGCAGTGTACATAAAGCAGAACAGAGCAGATTGAGCAAGCAGGAAATTAGACGCAAACGGCATAGAGAATCTGATCATTTTTCAAAATAAAACACCCTGTGCAGACTCCCGCAGACACGCAGGAAACAATTTAACTACGTAGCCCACTTACCCATGGTAGTGCATAAGTGCATAAATCGAGGGAAAATGACCAAATCAACAATCAAACAAATCAGGTGGGCAAAGCGCTCTGTATTATAAATGCTCCTGGTGGGGTCAGTGTCACAGAGCCGTGCCTGCTGGAATCAAGGCGTAAGACTTGTCCCACTGGTGATTATCAGACTGACTTGGTGTCTGACCTGCAGTGCAGCGCTGAGCTTTTTTCCCTACACATGAGCAGCTGATTGTGACTAATTGAGCTGTTTGTTTTAAAATTTTCCCAAGATTTCTTTCCCCGACACTGACACTTTGCTCTAAATAATTACTGTGAAGTGTGTTTGATGAGTCACCTGCTGAGCTGAAACCCTGATACATCTTGTTATCAGTGCGGATGATGGTGGCCTCACTCATTAAATACACAGCCTTTGCTGTGCGATGTAGCAGAACTGCTCGTTTTCCCCAAAGCTTAACAGTTCTAAGATTACATTTCATTAAAAGGTCATCTCTTCTGTTAGTGGAGGTGCTCTTTATTTCAGTCCCTGGCTATTGAGAGCCATCTGATAGCGTTAATGGTGTGCACGTCTCTTATTCTGATACAAGAAATCCTATCTGTTTTTGATGAGGTGTTTTTATCTTGCACTTTTTGCCACTAACACATTCCATACAGTCACTGCACTCATACATACAGCAGGGGATGGTGGGGTTTGTGTAAAGGACCCACATGTAACCTAAGCAGCTGGTTCCAAGTGTTTTTTTGGTCGGTGATCAAACACAAAGGAGGGTGCCCTTGTACTTTTTGTGTGCAGTAGGATTGGGTTATTCTTCCAAGTAAGGTCATCAAAGTGTGCTGTAGCAGCAAACGCCCATTCCTTTTGTAGCCTGTATCTAAAACTCAGCCTGTGACCTGCTTGAAAAATCCTGCTCTGCTCTTTGACAAGACATTTCATCTAAAAACAATGATAAGAAGTGTCTCCATGTTTGGAGAGGCCCAGACACTGACACTCTAACCAATTCCACGCCGCTCTCTCTTCGCCTGTTTCTCATCCTCCATCCTCATTCATTTCCTCCCTTCTCTTGTCCGCAGTTTGCTACAGCTGACTAAGCCTGTCTCTGCAGTGGTGTGTGTGTGTGAATGAGGTCATCGTCAGAGTGCGTGTATCAGCTATGCACATCATGTCTCTGTGTTGGATGAATGATTAGCCTCTCATTAGATATGCTGTCCTGTTCTGTAGAGGAAGGACCGCAGTATCCTCCTCCAGCGCCGCTCAGTCTCTTACAGAAACACATCAGGCAGTTACATATTCCTTCTATCCACACAGACACTATTCAAACAGAAACCCAATTGCACTCATACATAAATGTACCACTTCCTCTTGTGCGCTTAAAGAGGAAACTTCATTCATACACAGGAACACACTTTGACTTCCTGAGGATTACCCATTAGAACTAGACTGATACATCCAGCCATAATTGGCCTTTTATGAATGGGTATCTTGCAGACATGTCGACCTCCTCTGATATGATTGTTTCACCTTACATACCCGCAGTCGGAAGGACAGTCCTTCATTTAGTTGATAAGTAATGTTACCTTGATGTTAATTCTCATTTTTAAGGTAACTTTTATAATTTATATAATGAAAGTTTCAGCAAATATGACAAAAACATTTCTTAAAAAGTTTGGGAAGTGTCTCAGGATGGTACCGTTTCCCCAATTGCAATACTAAACCTCGGACTGAGTAACAGGTGGAAATGTTCATCTTGAGAATAATTATATATGGCACAAATACGATCCAGATGTAGAGCGTTAGCCTATAGAAAACCACAGTGGTTGAGCGCTGACAGCATCATGGGCAACCACACACTACAAATTTTGTCATGCTATGTGTGTTAGCATGAATATAAGGTATGTATATCTCTTCATTTTTGGCAGTATTACATGGCAGTTTGTCTGTAGCTCAGTGAATAACTATTTGTTTATGTGACATAGTGTGATATTCTATATTATATAGTATAGTTAGATTTTTTTAAAGGTGCAGTAATATTCTAAAACAGCTGACCACTGTAGTTTTTAGCAAATGTTATAAACATTGCATTGTTGGGCAGGGGACTATTTTCAGACCCAGGTTAATCCACATTTGGTGATGTGGTGAGTATTTTGGGGCAGCAGGACGGTGTATGTGGAGTCAAAATAAAGTACAGTGTGTGTGTGTTCATGGTAATGAAGGCTGTAAAAGACAAAGACTTCAGACAGGGAAAGTGTTGCTGTGCAGCATGTAGAAAGGCAGCCTTGTATTCAGAATAATGCCACTGCAGATAAAGTCCATAAATCTATTTGGATAGCACAGTAAGATGCTAATTTTAACTTCAGATCTCACATAGTAATCATCATGTTTAGACGTTAAACCTCCTCTGTCAGAGTGAACACTGTTCCACAATAGAGCAATGGTTTTCAGACAATCAGTTATCAATGGTACTTGACACAAATGTATTGCACTATACGTCACCTATACAGCAGTATCTGGCCCAACAAAGGGGCAAAAACGTCATTTTGAAGCGATTTTCAGGTATTCTTTATGGTATTTTAAGGGTTGTCATTTACTGGGTAACGATTTTTTTTAATACATACTAGTTTCGCTTATGACGCCACCAGAGCAGAGTGTTTCTGAGGGCCAGGCCTCACGGATTAAAATGGTAAACGGACCTGTACTTGTATAGCACCTTTCTAGTCTTCAGACCACTCAAAGCGCTTTAACACATGTTCACACACCGATGGATAGCACCAGGAGCAATTTGGGGTTCAGTATCTTGCTCAAGGATACTTCGACAGTAGGAGGAGCCAGGGGTCGAACCAACAACATTCCGATTAGGGGACGACCCGCTCTGCCTCTGCACTACAGCCGTGATAATACTGCCCAAAAACATGATATAAATGTATTCACTGAGTTGGGTGAAACTGTTTCATGGGAACTTTAAGGACAGTGAGAAAGGAACCAATATATTGAAATGGATAAATAGATCAGATTATGAGACATAAACGGTATGGTAAGTGGTGACGTTGTATGTATGGCCCCCAGTTGCTCAGGTACCACCAGAAGAAGTGTGAATGTGTGCTATACTGTATAAACACGAAGCAGGAAGCTGCTGCAGAGCACAGCTCAGACAACTGCTCTGTGTAAACACAGTGGAAAAATTGAGATTTCTCGCAGGCTCCAGATCCTCTGCGCCCGTCCCATCCCCACCTGAGCCACCGTGCTGCGAACATAATTGAGAAAAGCGAGTTAATGTGAGTAATTGAACATCAGCTCCTCTGATTTGTAGAGGTGCGGCTGAGTTGTGTGTGTGTGTGTGTGTGTGTGTGTGTCTGGTTAGTAGCCAGAGTCCCCTGTCATCACACAGATAAAGCAGACAGCTGACACGGTCCTGGGCGTCTCTTTATCTGTCTGTGTTGTTACAGCTTAACTCAACCAACCAGTTGTGAGAGAGGGAAGATAAGGTGAGCTGCGCTCCACTGACACCAGTCATCATGCGTCCCCGAGGCTGATCCTGGCACAGAAATGCGTGGCCTCAGGAAAGCCCGGCAGATACAGTGTTGTTGACTCTGTGTTCTCTCTTTTCAGGTTCCATTGGCATTTTGTTTTCCAGAACCTTGTTTCACTGTCTGTCTTGGTCACGTGTTTCTGTTTGTAGACGGCCATACGTTGTCTGAGACGCAGTTCTTTGGTTACAAAGTCAGATTACTGTAAACTACTTCAATAGATGATTTCCTAATTTCTGTACTTATTACTATTCATTTAATTCATTAAGAACTTCACATAACGCAACTTTTGGCAGACCCTCCTTGCTTGGTAAAAGGCCTTTTTCACAGCAGACATTCTGGCTTGTAACAGGCAAAGTACATTTTCTTTATTTATTTGGTGGTGGAGCAAGTAGGCCTTTTATACTACATGAAATGAATGGCCTGTGACCTGGAGCTTCCTGTACTTTTACATGTTGGTGTTGTTAAATTAACAGAAGAGCACCATCTGCACTAGGAGGAATGAAGCAAAGAGAAAGTACGCAAGACTGCCTCCAGGGCGCTATAGAGTTTACACAAATACGAAACACGTTTAGTATTCTGAATCAGAATACCACATGTGTGTTGAAGCAAACATCTTTGCGGCGCTTATCTAGACACATGTCGCAGTATTAGGTTCAGGAAGTCTTACTTATAGACTTATAAGTGTATATGAATGAATAAAGTCTACATTATAAGTTAAATCCCAATCCTTGCCTATCCATGGCTGTCAAATCCACAAGTTCCACTTCCTGTTTCTCACGCTTTGAGAAGTTGATATTGGAATTTTTTTTAATGAAACAAGTTTAGGGATCAGTTTAATTCTACTGAGACCACGCTATCCTGTGCAGGCTCTACTCTAGTCAGTCCCCATTGCTCTCACTGCATCCAGCTCATTTGCATTCTCATATATACTGTCACGCGTACAGAGTGACAGCTGAACTGAGCTGTGGTTGTGGTTATGTCCCCCTCAGGGGAATGTTCCCATCCCCACTTCCCACTGGTGACTGATGTTTCCAGCACGTAGCACTTTAAGCACTTCATAGTTTTCTCTTTTTTTAACATTCTAACTATTTGTTATGTTATTCATGTGTGTTTTAGTTGAGGAACGCATGTTTGTGTGTTTGTGTTCTCTGTTGCTTTCTAATTGCCCTGCTGAGAATAAAAAAAGTTATTTGAGTTGAATTGAATGCCATTACATTTTTTGGTAACCAAACACACTGACATTAGGGCAATTTGAGCATATAAATTGTCCGAGCCAACTCCATGTCCCCAGTTTGTAAAGCAGGCTTTTTGAAAATTTGTAGTCTCTAGTCCCTGGCCAAAATGACTTATGTGATGTCTGATTAATTTTCCTGGACTTGTCAAAGCTCCTGCTGAGCCATAGAAGACATTATACAGCTGTTTTTATAGGCTGAAAAGTAATCTGAATGACTAGTAAATTATCTTTGACATGTAAAATCAAAGAAATATTTCAGACTTTTGTCAATTTTCTGACAGATCAATCTGGACACCCTTTCAGAAATAGTTCTCTGGTTTTAAAATGAGCTAAACTGAGTGAAAGAGTCTGACAGATTTGCCAAAATTGAATAGCAGTGTGAAGTTTAGATCAAAAAGAACTGAAACCCTTAAAACTGAGAATTTGTGGCTTTTGAAATTAGACTACATGTTTCTCTAAAATCTTAAGCAGTGGGTAGTTTTTGGACTGGAACCATGAATCTGTGTTCTTTAACTGGTTCAGTGTCTTTTGGGCTGCTCCCATGGAGCTCCCACAGCTCCCACTTGGTCCTCTCTGTTTATTTTCCATTTCTCATACCCAGCCAATGCTTCTCTAAACTGCAGTGCTGCTAAATCAATAGTGCAGTGGGAGCCAGGCTACACCCACAAGCTCCACTGTATCATACACTTCACAGCCGCCTTAAAATCGGCCCTTAATGTGTTTCAGTCGGCAGACAACGCCACTGCAGGCAGGTGGGAATGATGTATTTTTTATCACTTAGAGATTGTGTTCCAAATCATCTCCTGTCTTTGGCTTTCAGGCAGCTCTGATCTCTGTCAGCTGCCTATCTGAAAGCTATCTGTAACTATCACCAACCACCAAAGAGTATTTTCATTCACTCATGTCCTCACCATGCGCACGTCTGCCCTTGGTAAGATTAATTAAGCGCTCAGCGCAAAGATAGTTGGGGTTTCAAGGTAGTTGTACTTGGGCACACCGACTGTAGGTCACCTGCACGCCAGATGCAGCACTATGGAGCCTGTGGGAGCCATTCACACTACTGGCCTTCCCATTTTGATAGTAGTCACTGCATTGGCAGCGCCCCAAGCTACCATTAATCAAAGAGTGAGTTTCATATAGGGGACCACAGGGGGAGGAGGCAGATTCCCCATACCTTGCCCGATCATCCTCCAACACAGTAAATCTCTGGTTAATTGTCTCCATGCATGCCTCAGTTGGTTTTCCAGCTGATGTGGTTGCGCTAGTTGTTGAATTCTTAATGTGCCCTTTTGTGGTCTGCTTTCAACAGCTATCACCTTCAAGCCTCAGCTCTTAATGGGGGGTGTCTCCCCTTTTATATTCATGGCAGTTCATCTGGGAAAAACGGCATTAATGCTGTTTTAAGGTGAGCTAATGGATCAGCGTAAATCTTCGCTGGGTGGATCCTTTGTTCCTCTCCCAAGTCTCCACTGCACTGTGCAGACATGTAACCCTCTTCCTGCAGGGGTGAGGGGGTTAGCTACTGCCCGAGGGTTCATGTGTGGGTAAACAGTGAAATCTTGGCACCAGGACAAATAGTTCCAATGCAGAGCAAGGCTACGGTGAGATTCCATTACTGTTTTGGCAGGGAGCTTTGCACAGACAGCCAGGCAGAGCCCCGGCCTCAGCGGCCACCACACACATTGAGCTCCCTGCCAGGGCTTTGATTTCATTCAGGTGACGAATCCCCAGCAGCTGGCACCGAGGGGGGCGGGGGCAGGACACCACAGTCTTGCATCCAAGACACTTAAATCGAAGATGGTGTTCTTATAAAATACAAAATGAGATGGTGATGCCATGGATATGATGTGATAAAACATTTTGATAGAACTCTGTATCAGCAACCTAATAAACACAAAGTACAACAAAGTAATGGAAAGCCTTCTTTAATATTTGACATTTACTTATACAGGCTGTTTAATAAAACCTTGTGATGTTGCACACTTGATATTGCCTTAAGACTCGAAACACTGACACTTGCCTGCTTCATATTGATTTCATTTGCAGGTATTTATATACTGTATATTGTATTTGTCATTTGTGTATGAGTTTATTGCAGATGCACTTTATTTGTAAATGTGTGGGCAATTTTCAAGACAGGGGAGTACACATTTTATTTGCATTTGCATTTTGTTCCACACACTTCAAATCATTGTAATACCATTGTCACTTCATTTTCATTTCTTACCTACGAAGTAAATGAAATGAACACAGACTATTGTGAATAAGGCATCAGATCAGTTATTATAATATGTAAGCAGCCTATTATAAAAGCACCACTGCTCCCTTTTTCATGCTAAATATTGTGCTAGCATTATGGCTTTTTATGTGGTAGCCCTGTCTTGTTTGGAGAAAGCCATTAGGGAACATTTCCATAAGGGAGACCTATGTTTGAAAGCCCAAAAGCTATTACTTTTACAGAGAGATGAATCCAACAATGTGACAAATTGCCTAAAAAATTGCTTCACACACAGATTTTTGTATCTATGTAGGAAATTTGCCAGCGGAAAAATCTCCCAAAGACATGTTTTCTTTTTATGTTCAGCACAGTGTAAATGTATCTGTGCAGGGGAGACCAGGAGGACAAAGGACAGAGTGAATTATAGATAGACTGAATGTTTCTGGTTGTGACTGATTGCAGTCTATGGGAGCCCATCTCAATAGAAGAGTGACGTAAAATCGATGTTCAGAGTGCAACCTAATCAATGCTGCCATGATGACTATGGGGGGGGCACTGAGAGATTGTTTGATTTGGTTAGCCTGCGAGGTCACCCTGTGTTTCCTTTTGATGCAGCCTCTCTTCTCACAATCAGCTTAGTGTGCTTTGTTTTATAATACTAATGTAACAGTGCCGCAGTTTTGACAGTGCTGTGTTTGCTCGCCCAGACTCCTCAACATGTTTTTTTTTTCACAGTAACTTGGCAATTTTCCTCCGTCATTTCATTTTGTCCCCACAGAGAATGTGTTAATTTCTGTGAGAGTGGCCTTCCATCAGCTCTGCATACGATATTGAGAGAAGAGCTAACAAGACATTCACTCACAATAGGGAGCTGAGTCGGCAGGTCTCTGTGACCTTGGTGTGTGTGTGGGGGTGTGGGGTGGGGGTGTGG
>NW_023340268.1:20970436-20984481 GCF_004916995.1 Morone saxatilis
GTGGGGGTGGGGTGGGGTGGGGGGGGACTATGTAATGGCAGAGCAAGGTCTTGTAAAGAGGCCAGTTGAAGAGACTGATATATTATTGAAAGGATATTTGACTTTGTCTTGTATTGATAATAATAGCTGCACTTTACTTGAAGTGGTGCTTACAGGGCATCAGAAGTCAGTGTTTCCCTGAGGAAGTGCGTGAGATTTATTTTGCTTCTGCCGGAAGATATTTAGCAAGAAGAGCTGCAAACACATATTTGTACACAGTTGTAGAGGTCGATTTACATTTAATAAAATGTACAATGCGGGCGAACCAATAACTACATCAGATTAGGGCAAGCAAAAGCCTGCTCCGTATCTAGATCTCCTGGTCGGTTTCGCTACGGAACAGTAACTCACTACAGCAGTTTCAAGTTTACTGAACGGATTTGTCTTTTCCAACACAACATTAAAGACAGGAAAAGTAATGCTTGGAGAAAATGGGTGGAGATTATAGATGTCAGTAATGGAGAATTATGATAGAATTGATGTATTGTTATGTTGAACTCATTGTTTTCAGTGTGAGTAAGATGGCACGCTGTGGAATTCAGGGTTCCCACGCAATGGAAATTTAGAGACTAGTTTTCCTGTCATGAAAACACCTGGAAATTGATGTAAATGAGCAAATATCCTGGAAATAATATCATTTGTCCTGGATTTTTTTGTATTTTAGCCCCTCCCTCAGATCTATGCAAACCTGGTATGGTGGTGTCAATTTTTTCTCGTGCTGTGAGCAATTTGCCCAAAACTGCAGTTTATATGACTGTTTGTAAGCAGGTGTGGTCCTATACTGTCAGGAAAAGCTCCTAAAGAGATTTGATCTTTTTGAAATATTGTATATGTTCTATCTCTATCTATCTATAACTATGCAGTTAGCTAAGTAACAGACTTTCCATAAAGACACAGAGAAGTGGCCGACCTTTGAACTGATAGTTTAGTGTTTGAAGAGTTTTTCATGCAGCAGCGGCACTATTCATTTAGCAGCGGAATGTTCTGCTATTTCTGATTGCCAGATAGTCTGTATTAAAAAAAGTAACCAATAGTGGAGTCTTGGTATTGAACAGCCAAATCCAATTCGACTAAGAAAATTTGGAGTCAGATATCGCCCTACTCCAACACAATTATAAAAATCTTTTTTAAAGAGTGCTTCAGGCAATCGATTCCTGCTGTGTTCAGCACGTGGATCCAGTAAATTTAATAGTAGTTTTGAATTCATGCTAAACTTAGATACCTATTATTACATTCCTGTGGTTAGGGCTGTTTGGTCCGTAGCAGAGTTTGATTGACAGCTTTCACATCATGCCTAAGTGAATCGAACCAAACTGGCAAATGCACCAGAGTTAATTTACACCACACCAAACAAGTTAGATGTGAAAGCACTCACAGTGTCAACATTTTGACTGGCTGGCTGTCTATCCTGCGCACACTAGTTGTCAATCACTTTGATATGTTGTCACAGGTAGATTATGTCACCACCTGTGGGATGTTTTAGCAGCGTTTTCAGCAACCTTGCGAGACCTTCACATGAACTGCCAAACTCAAGAACAGTATGAACCATGGTTGGCTCACTGGGTGGTGCTTTATTACAATTACATGTTATGCAGCCAAACCCACAGACCTTTGTATGGCGTAGGCATAGGTGTAGTTTTAAACATTATTAAATGAATACTCAGTCTAAATAATGATGTCATACTAAATGTTGTGTGACATTCATGGTTGACAGACTTTTTCTTACCACCCTCAACTTTGACTGACTTCGTTCCTCCATGACAAAAACCCTAATTTTCCAATTATTTTCTTAGAAATGTGTGATCTCATAATATTACCCCCCTCTACCGGCTCCGTAATCCCTTTTTTCTACCTACAATGGCTCTAATGCACCGTCATGCCTTTGTTTGAAATTCTAGTCAAGGTCCCAAAGTTTCATATGTGTGAGGTTCATCTGCAGTGGAATTTGTATAAAATCCACAAGACAACTGTTCGTACTATAAAGATCACAGTTTTAAATTTGACTGAACAGTCTCTACTCAAATACACCTTACTAGCTTGTTCTGGTGCTTTCAGCTGTATGACATTGTTTTCATAGAGAATAGCTATTTAACAAGTATTATACAGCATTGTGGGTTCTCTAACTTTAGCATTACTGTATGGGGGAATTCAAGGGGGGAATTCAAGGGGGAATTCCAGGTTCAAGAAGTCAGTATAGAATCAGCCTCATGTTGAGCCCGCCCTAATGAGATCACAAAGCCCACCCTGTTCTTGGTTTTAATCTGTCACACTGTTTGTGTGTGTGAGGGTCTGGAACATGTGGACATTTTTAAGGGGCACTCTGGCAATTTGTCTTTTGAAAATCAGTCAGTTTGTCACAAGGAGTAGCAGTCAGCCTGTGAAAACCGCTGTCTCCTTAGGGCTCTGGAGGGAGCTTTCTGAGAAAATAATCCTGATGATGTCATGGTGATGCCATGAGTTTTATCTTAGATTGGGCTTGAGGCTACACATTTTTTTACAGACAGCCTGCGTTACCAACTTGAGGCATGGAGTTTGAAAGATCTATCTTTCTATCTATTTAACGGCGTAACATTAAATAGAACCTAGTTTTTTTATTATTGTATTTTTAAGAAAATAGTTTTTTATTGGTCCCATCTGTGTGATCAAGCTCACAGCCATGGCTTGGATTGGGTCATACTTTGGACAGAAGTGGCCGTGGCAGTTACATCATGATTCAGGCCGTCTGACAGCACAGTGTCAGATATCGTTTTGTCTGAAGATAAAGAACAAGCTGCATTTGTGTTGGGTGGGTTTCCTGTCACTTCTCGACTTCTCCAGTATTATTTAAAGTGCGAGCGTTCTCACCTGGAGCAACGTCTCGGCACTTTCAGTGAAAGCATTTATTGCTCGGAGCCTTAAAGGTGGTGGTGGCACTGGAGGCTGCGCTGAATTCATTCTAAAACAGAAGCTTCACCTCTCCACAGAGCTCTCTGTTGTGATGCCGCTGCTGGATTTAGTTACCTTTCAACAAGATGAGACAGTGCCGACTGCACACACGCACACACCCACACACATACCACCAGTAAATCTCCATCCGCTTGCTGGTGTGGAATTTTATGCCCTCAGTTTTTTTTTTAAGAAAAGGATGAAAGAACTTTGACTTAAGACATTTTACGAAAGATGAAAGAGGATTTTTAGATAAAAGAGTGTTTTTCTGGGAAAGGAACATCACACTGGCACAGATCAGATTCTGAGGGCCACAACTGAGGCCACAAGGAGTGACCTGGAATTCTCTCCGGACTGACTTTCATAACTTGTTACTTTTGAAGTTTTCATTCGAACCAGACTCAGTAAAAGTTTGCACAGGCTAAACAGTGCTACAGGATCACATTATCATCAGAATTCAAAAGTCAGAAAGGGCTGTGCTGCTAGTCTATGAAAAGTGAGATTTTGTCCAGTTCTCTAACCCTCTACACGCTGTCTGACTCTCCTGAATAAGGAAACTTAGTGGAAGTCGTTCAGGTCGACACAGGCAAAGTTTCCTCTGTTTGTGTGAGAACAGTTGATCAGTCTTATAGCTGAGTTAAGGTTTAGGATTAAAGATGTGCTGATCATCATAATGATGATATTGTTACATAATATATAGAATTACTGTCATTATCATTGAGGCAGTGGGGCATCTTCCATATATTGTGCAGTGTTGCCCATACAGTAGTGAATCTTTTATTCCACTGTTCACCTTATTTCTACCTACTCAGTATTTTGGGGGGCATTTTTTAAGCTTTTATTACAGACAGTAGAGAGATGACAGGAAACAAGGGAGACTGGAAACAGGGACACTGCAGTTTATGGTCAGTGTCTCAGCCCCTCAGCTACGGGGGTGCCTAACTGCACTCATTCACCTATACAAGTGGGGTAAGAAGATTTCTGTAATGTCACCTAGGCATGTGAAGTTCCCCATAGCCTCATAACAAAGTGAACAAATCTCTAAAATAATACAGCCCCACCATGTGTAATTTGAATTTGCGGCTTGTTTTTCCACTTCACACTCACTAGGGAAATGAATGAATCAGCACATTATCTGAAGTGCTGTAAGGACTATCAAAATGTGCTTTACTATTGCCAGATAGTATTGTAAAGCTGTATTTGTTGCCAAGAAGCGTAATCTTGGCAGGATGTGGGTTTCTGCAGAGATATCACATGTTCTTCTTGTTGACAGGGCGGCTGCATCCCGCACGGATCACAAAAATGATCCGATTTTTAAAAAACCCTAAATAAGCTCATTGTTATGAAGTGCTCCCAAAACATCTTTCCTCTCATGGAAAGTGCACATTTGTCACTGCCTAACCTCCATCTCAGGATACACCTGGAGCTCTCCTAAATATTAGCTTATTCAGTTAGGAAAATGTATTAAACGTTTTTCTCCAAAGACTAAAAGAAGGACCAAATATGCATCACTCTGAGAATTTGGGCCAATTAGGACAGATGTTCTACTTTGAGACATGCTAGTGTCTACATAGTAAGATTTTCCTTTCCTTTCGAAAGCGGTGAAAAAAGCCCTTTTTGTGTCTGCACCATTTATCTGCTGCTTTTTCAGTCCAAGGCCAAGCATACATATGAGAACCTTTAAAACCGTTTCAGATTTCCTCCAGTCTTTTCATCTCTCAGCGCAGTGACTCGATAAGATTGGTGTGCACTATCACAGAGATGACTCGACACTCAGAGAAAAGGATTCAGTCCTATTGATCTCCGCTTCAGCATTCAGAGTCAACAGCTGGTTCATAACACAGGATTCACTCTGAACTAAAGGTTATTAGTTGGGATGAAAATAGATTGTAATCCAATTAAATCTTAACATTTGCTCTTTGAGAACAAAAGGTTTTAGGGCAACAGGGTTCAGGGTTTTTTAGGTCATGAATTATGAGAATGTCATTTCTCTCTTGCATCATTTTATAAGGAAAATACTCAATGTGTGATTTAGCACAGGAGTTAATTAGGTGATTCATGCACATTTTCTGGATAAACTGATTTAAATCTTATTGTTTACATTCATCTGTCTTTTGTGTGATCTTTTTTCCCCTTTAGCTTTGGGCGTTCACCAAGCAAAACATCACCTTCTTGCTGTTTTCCCCTTTATTTTCTCATTTCTCTCCGTGCTTCTTTTATTGGCTGTAGTCCCTCGCAGCTAGTGGAGGAGGGTTAATGAATTACCATTTCCGCACCGTAATGGGAACCATCAATGGCGACAGCAACGGTAAAGGTTATCATAAACACATTTGCCTCCCTTTAGTGTCTGAATGTGTGAGAAGATGAGGGAGAAATGACTCACATCCAACCTTATCATTTGCTCAAATTATCACTGTAGATGCAGCGTAATAGGCTGCAAGGGAGACATATGCCAAGTAGTTACTGAAAAAGCATCTGGAAGTCATTCATTAAGTCAACACAGTGATATCATTTTTTAAGGCAAAACCAAGGGATTATGAAAGGCTTTCTGAATTTTTTTATACACAGATTAAGTTTATGTTTTCTATAATATATATTTTTTTGTCCATAGTCCCAAGTACTAAACTGTTAAAAAAGTTAAAGTAAATTAAAGCTGCAGTAGGTAATTTTTTATAAAAATATTTTTTGTCGTATTTGCTAAAACGTTCAATATATTCTGAAAGTAGTACATGACAGATAATTCTCTTGCTCTTCCTAGTGCTCCTAATGGTATTTGCAAGAATCTACTGGGCCTGAACAAAAACAACAAATCAGACCAAGAAAGATATAAACGCTGTTGGTTGTTTGCGTTCAGGCCTGGTTGGATTCTTGCAGAATACCATTAGGAGCCACTAGGAAGGAGCCAGAGGAACCTGATTGTGTCACAGATTATCTGTCTCATGTACTAGTGTCAGGATATAGTGAAAGGTTCAGCAAATATGACAAAAGGTTATTTTTTATAAGTTATCTACCGCAGTTTTAACATCTGAGACATTTTTATAGAAAAACATGTTTATGTTTATTTGAATTGATAGCCAACCCGATTCCAAAATAATTCCTTTTTTATACCGTATATTCAAGAAATACTTTTCTACAAACCCAATTTTTCTATTTAACAAAATTTTAAAAAAAGCATCTCAAGACAGTATTTTTTTAACACAATGCAGTAGTATTAGAATTTTTCAGTGAAAAAAATCAAGCAAAAACAAACAAGACTAAGAATTAGACAAAGCATTCAACCCCACTTTCAGTACTTTACAGTTTCTGTCAGAACCCCAAAAGTTCTATACCCAGATCTGACTGATGGATAGATGTAAACAAAATCTATTGACAGCTTCTGTACAAAATATCTGATTGGTCGAGTCCTTATGTGTAAGAAATGTTTGATAAAGTTTATTTCGACGGTATATCGTCAACTGTCAGTGTATACAGCTACTATTACTCAATGATCTGATCTTATTTCACAGTAACAATTTCAAGATTGAAAATAGAAAAACTGATTGTACAATATACTTATTATTACTTATTTATTGAAAAGCAAGACTACATTCTTTCCCTCTCCTATTCCAGCTGATTTATTGGAAGAGTAATAGAGAAAAACCCATCTGTGTGTTTGCAGAAGAGTGTGGTACAGCAAAGCAAGAGACACATATAGGCTGAGAGCAGAAAGGGAGGGGTTGGAGTTAAAGCAAATACCCGAGCTAACAAAAAGACTAGAAAATGTACACATAGAGCTGAAGAATCCCCCTTCCTTCCTCAGAGTCAGCAGTATGGATGCTCTTTGTTTTCCCTTTACTAATGAAAATAATGTTTCTGTCACTGACAAAAGAATTATACTGCCAATACAGTACAGTGAATAGCGTTTTGGCACCTATACACAACAATACTTTATCCAATACCTAAATGAAAACTTCTCAAATGTTAAATGATGTCTAGATATTAACAACAGAATAAGAACTTTGTCCAAGAAAACTGATCAAAGAATAGGGAAGCAAGATTTTAAGTCTAGAGTCTAGACCATAGATTAGTATTAAACATGGACGTAGCCTCCATGACCTCACTCACAGGTTTCTGAAGAGCCGTTGTGAAGCTCAGTGTGGTCGGCTCTGGCCCTCGTCATCTAGTCAGCTGAATCAAAAGTGGGCAAAGAGGTGGCACTGAGGCAGGCTGAATGAATGAATGTATGAAAACAGCCACCTGTGACGGCACCCACCTGTCACACAAAGCGACCATACGCTTAATTTAGCAAATCATTAAGCTTGAGTTGTATAAAAATGTCACCTCCGTACATGTTTATTTCTACTGTAAGGGATTTTAATATGGGGCCTTATGGAGACTGACTCGCTTTTGAAGCAAGCCTCAAGTGGCCGTTTGAGAAACTGCAGTTTTGCATTGGCTTCATTTTTTAGCCCCGGAGGTTGCCACTTAGTCTGGACATTTGATGCTAGCTTTCAGTACTTTCAGACAGTTTTCAATCCTCAATATTACCAACCCATGTTGGTCAGCATCAAAAATGTATAAATGTTTCATACCCAATCCAGACAGTTTAGGAGGCCAGTATGCCACATAAACCTACTTACTTACTTAGTCAAGTGTGTGTGTACCAAGTAAGCACTAACCAAACTACATCCTCTGCGAAAGACCCATCAAGATGTCAGTGTGTTCCATAAAGATAAGACATGAGGTAACTGAGTTGGGGATGATGAGCTTTTCCCATGACTGCACTGTCAGTGCTCGCCATCAAAGCAAATCATGCACGAAGCCTGAATGGCCTAATTCATTTCCAACTGCTCTATATTGATGCAAATCTCACTTCTTATTTGAGGCATCATTAGAATGAGCATGCAGGGAGTGTATTAGATTTGATGGCTGCCCATGAGCTGTCACTAACATTTAGAAAGTAATCTGTGCCTTGATTCCTTTCATATGATCTTGTTGGCTAATTTAATAGCTTAATGTTTGTTGATTTGTCCCTGAAGGACCCGTTGGGAGATTATCCATGAGCAATGATGAATGTGTGAGACAGTTTGTTCTTTTATTGTCCTTTATGCTTTATCCATTGGCCAAACAGTTTTCAGGTGAGTGGACCGGCACTGTTTTGTCTGTCTATACTGCTGTTTTTGTTTCCATGGAAATTCCTCTTGCAGCACAAAATGCACACACGCACATGCACCGAGTCACTGCAGGGATGTAATGTTGCTAGGCAACATGTTCAAGACAATGGGGAAGTGCAATTGGTTTAGTGCTGACTCAAAGGTTAAAGGGTGTTTGTTACTCCAGGGTCGACCTTCCTCCAATCAGCCCTTCCGTCACCTGCTCGTGTCACCTCGTCTCCCAGTGAACTTGTGCATTGTGAACGTATAGCTCAACCAAGTGAAGAGGGACAAAGGCCTGTCCAAGCCAGCACTTAGTCCTTTTAACCAACGCAACAAAGGAATCAAAAGAGCTTTTATCTCAAGGGGATTTAAGCATTTCACCTCTTTCTGGAACCTTTTTACAATGGATCATTCCCAGAGACCTTCAGCCTGCCCTTAATTAAAAGAACTGACATGATGATGCTGGTTAGGGTTCGCTAATGAGGCTTTGAAATCCTTCTAACCCGCAAGGAACAGCATCCACTCTAGAGATGTATGGCTTAATAATACCTGCTATAACTAGTTGATGGTTATATGGTCAATACCTGCAACCTGCTGAGTTTTCCTTAATGACATTTGTCAGATATTCTTAGAGCCTTGAGTAACTGAATAAGTGCTTTGTAGTTTTAATGAAATAAATGCATCTTTTAAGATGTACTGCACCCAGTTTCCCATTGTAGGTTAGGGTGCAGTCATGAAAACTCCAGGATAAAAGGATCACCATTTTTGAATCTAACTGAGTTGTACAAAGTGTTACCAAACACACATCTAAAGGAAAAGCAAAAAACAGTAATATGAGTTGTGCTTAATGCCAGATGGGGAGTACAGTGCTGAGGCAAAGCCTAGCATAGGTTAACCTCACAAACAAATGCCAAAGCCTGGCAAAGACATTTATGTCTTTCAGTTTTACACAAAAGAAGACACTGGCAATTATCCTCATTCATCACCAGCTGCTTTCAGGGTATGTCACCAACGTGACTGTGCCAAGAAAAACAACAGAACCATTATTTTGAAGAAGTGCCCCAAAACAACATGTTTACATATGTTTCAAGCAACAAAGCCCTCTAGCAGTAGTAATTATAACTCATGTCCGTTGGGAGCAAAGTAGGAAGTCAGGTGAAGTTGTTAGGTCATTTTTAATTCAAACCATCCAAACCTTTTCCTAACCCTAACCAAGATGCTTGTGCAAACAAACAAGGTATGAGGTAGCATTGCTGCAAGGCTCTGTGCCAAGTTGTGCCTTCCAAGTTCATGCTATTGTTTAGTCCGAAACAGAATCTGACAAAACAATCTCTCACCAACAAGTCCAGTAGTAGCTGTTCTACAGCTTTCAGTTAAGTCAAAGCCCTTGAAGAGTATAGTGGATATGTATTTGAGTCAATGCAGTGCTGTATCATCTGTCGTCAGGTTTTAATCCAGTTAATTAATAATCTGGAAGGGAGGGGGGATTAACCATCCAGGCTGGAATGTAAGTAGATGGTAATGCTGCCAGTTGGGTTTCATCCTCTGCAGTCCTCTCCTCTTTGGTCCTGTCTCATACTGCAGCAAACAGAAGCTGAGACTGACAGCGTCCTGCTGGCTTGTCTTCTTGAATCTCACCGTACATGGGTATCTATCTCTTTATGAATCACCTCTGCCCTGCTTTTTAAAGAGTGCTATGCTATCACAATATAATCATTGTTAGAGGGTAAAACTGTTTGGAGTTGTCTGAGCAGTAAATTTTCACTTTTCACTTCCTAATTAGAGGTAATCTATTTGGCTTTTCTAACAAACACTTTGAATAGGACCTGTGTCGGCCGACTTCAAATGGCCTAGTTCACACATGGTCAAATACTCCCACTAAGGGAATATAAACTTCAAATAAATGACTCCTGACACATATGAACAGTGTCTACATTCCCTCCTTTCTGTCAGTGATTCTGGCCTTCTATTGACTGTCTTTCTGCCTGTGTGCCATAGTCCTTTATTTACCTGTTTGTAATAGATTTGTGTGGTGTGGCCTCTCTGCACACTCCCCGGTGAGTCACTGACATTTGCGCAGTGCCCTTGAGTGCAGAAACACAGCTGAGGTGCTTCTACAATAATAACAGTGTGTTGGTGGACTGGATGCTGAGGTGTCAAAGGTCTCACACACACTGTAAGCAAACATACTGAGAGCTCTGTTAGATATTATTCACACCAAGAAGAACAAAGGTTGTTTGGAAGTTCTGGTTTAGACACTTGACAATAGAACACCTTGAAGAAACAGGGACTTTATTTGTTTTAATTGCATTTAACCAATGTGTTTGTTATAACTAGTAAAGTGTTATTTTATTCTGAATATTTATACAGCATATGTACGTAGTGCCCTTTTCTGGAAATATTGACTTAAGGATGTCCTATTTTGCTATTGTACTTTTCTTCTTTATACTTAAATAAGAGTGTAGAGGGTGTTGTAATTGAAGGAACATTTTTGGGATATATAAATAAAACTGATTTGACATAAATGGCAAGGGCCCTTAGGTAACTCTTGAACTTTTACTCTACTACTCTTACTACTCGTTTACTACATTTAATATTTCAGTTGATATTATGCCTACATGATGCGTGTCCTTAAACATGCTAACTTTGTCCATCTGCTTTGGTGCTGAGCAGGGAGTGTTCAGTAAAACCAAAACAATGAGCTCAAAGATGCTAAAACGCTCCAAACTATTCTATTGATAATTCTTAGTAATTATCTTGTGACTCTGCGTGTGACCCTATTCACTTTACACATTGTCATTTAACCCATTGTTCATATAACAATATTGAATAGTGCAGCTTTAAGCAAAACAGTGTTCAGCCTCTTAACCTGCTCTTGGGTTAGTCATTAGAAACTCGTTCTGTGCAACTAAACAGTGTTCAAACTTACAAAACCTTGTTTCCAAAGATACCAATAATATATAATGCTGGACTTGTGTGCATAAAATGATGCACAAGACATGTGGAACATTTCCATTTCCTGCATCAATAAAACATGAAGTCATGGGTTTGAATAATTCAATGCAAACATCATCATATAGATTCAGTGAAAAGTTGGAACAAGCAAGTAGACAATACAGATGTTACACTGTCAGACAGTATCAGGCAAAATGTGTGTAGTCAATAGGCATAGTGGATGTCAAATCCTGTCATGCCAAAAACCTTTTTCCTTTTGTCACTTTATCCAAATAAAAACAATAAAAAAGCAACAGCAACAGGTAGGGGGCACTTTATTAGGTTACAGAAAAGGGAGCTGGCAGGGAAGCAGTTCCTTCTCACAATCCACCACCAGGAATGATGACAAAACCATTGTAAGAAAAGGGAAAAGGTTTTGCAGATGGATCTTTGTGCAGCCATCTCCAAATCCCTTACAACCCCCCAGGTTTAAAACTGTTAGTGTATGTGACTTGACATAGATGGACAGTCTGGGCTCCTCTGTGTTACTCAGCCTCATTAGCTGAATTGATTAGCTAACACAATCATTGATACACCCACATGGGAAAATGATAAATGATGCCACTTTGAGCACAGAGGTCACCGAGCCACTGCTTATTCATGAGACTGCTGAAATCAAGTGGAACTGTTGAAACCACAGCTGTTTTACTAAAGGTTTCACTACTATAGCTTTGTAAGCTTTGTGGAGCTGCTTGTAGCTGATGTTTTAGCTTTCATACCAAAGAATTACAAGTAATCAGTATGATGAATCACTGGTTTGATGTGAGATGCCTGCATGACTTTTAGGTATCCTTTCCTGCAGTATGGGTTTGACTGTTGTGTACAGAGCCCCCAAAGTCCAGAAAGATAATATGTATGGTGCACAGTTTAATATCTTGTGCACACAAGATAATGATCTTGTGCACACAAGATAATGATCTTGTGCACATAAGATAATGACTTTTGCGCACATGTTAGAGACTGACAAGGCTCTGTAGTTAGAGGTCTTTGAAGGGTGCAACTGATTTTGGAGCAAAGCAGCTAAAGCTGGTGTTTTATGAGCCAGTAAGACTTAGGATATAGTTAGAACATTTAGTAGCTTTCACTTTGACCAATTTCTTGCCACAGTTTATTCCTTTTATGGAAATAATTGTTTTTAATTGTAAGACTTTTTCATTTCCATAATCCTCAAAGACTATTTTGTCACAAAAAAAAATCCTTGACCCCAAACAAAGATGGCAGCTGGACTTTACAAATAAGTTTTTTTGTATAATACAAGATAATATCCACGTACTATATTTTTCCAGAGCTAAAGGACAAAGAGTCTACATAGTACTGTACCAGGAGGGCACAGCAGTACTTTGCGCTAAATGCTAACATAAGCATGCTAACATGCCCACAGTGACAATACTAACTTGCTGATGTTTTAGCAAGTATAATGTTTACCGTGTTTACCATCTTAGCCGAGCATATTAACATTTGCTAATTAGCACAAAACACAAAGTAAAGTCGAAGCTTATGGGAATGGTAATTTGTTTTGCATATATATGGTCATTAACCAAAGTACAGATTGAAATGTTGCTGTTGGTGGCACTAGATCCCCAAAGTCATTAGAATTCAAGCACTTGGGACCAAGAACATCTGTACCAAATTTTGTACCAATCAATCTGTGCCATAGTTTATGGCTATCCATCGAATATTTGTCAAGACGTGTCCCACTCATCCAAAAACGTCAACCTGCTGGTGACGCTAGAGGACAGGTCAGAGTGTCACCAGTGTCATTATGATACATTCTTTAGGAACCACAAATGTCATACCAATCCATGTTTAAGTGTGGACCAAAATGAAAGGGCCGATTGACTGACATCACCATCCCCGGAATGCATGCTGCTAGTCTGGCTAAAAAACATAGACATGAAGTTTGCAGTCATTCAAACTAGATAGTATCCATCTTATCATCATTATTAGCCAAAGCGTTGAATCACAGACTAGAGATGACAGTTAGGAGAAAGCAGTGTGTCCTTAAAGAGATCTGTTCCTTATGTAATCTCTTCAGTCCTGGTCCATGGGCCTGTTGTCTGTCTGTCTGTCAGGGCTGATGATGAGAGGAATAGGGGATGATGAAGGAGGCTTGCTCTTCAGTTTGCTCCTTTAGCTCCTGTGTGTTTGAGCACTCTGTTTAAACTGCAAACTGTCTTGTTTGTGCTGCCCCCCTTCTCCATGTAAGCATCACTGTGTGTGTGTGTGTGGCAGAGGAATGTGGCTCCGCCGGTCTTGACATGGCACAGAGATTTTAAAAGAGTGTTTATTATTGTGGCTTCAAAGAGGTAGAGTCAGTCCCAGAGGTCTGTCCCAGAGCAGGACAGAGCAGGCTGCTTTCATTCTTTCTCCCTCATTTTCTCTCACTCTTTTTGCACAGCAGTGACTGTTTGTGTGAATATCAGTGTAATTCTTAAAATGTTGCAACAATGAAATGAGATTTCATACTAATTAAACTAAAACCTCAATGTTATTATTAAAAGACTGAATCAGTGAAAAACTGTAAATCTCTTTAATGAATTGTCATGTTGATGTGCAAACTGTGATTGTGTTTGACTACCAGCTGATGCTGACCATAGCTCATGCTGCGTTGGAATTTGTACCTAAATTGAAAGTGTTGGTCCACGCACTAGGTTTTCTCTGTGAGATCAAGTTAGATAAATAAACACATTGAGAACGCCCAACGTTCGTGATGTCAGTGTGGAGTGAACCAGAGCCAGGAGGATTCCCCTCTGTCATCTCACATGCCTTTTGAGCATAAATGTATGATTCCCAAAATCAAAGGCTTGTTTTACAAGTTGGAACTAGAAAGCAAAACTACTGCTACTACTTACTACTTTGCTTCAAGGTGTTGCCTATTCTCTTTTGACCTC
This sequence comes from Morone saxatilis, assembly GCF_004916995.1. Taxonomy (NCBI): domain Eukaryota; kingdom Metazoa; phylum Chordata; class Actinopteri; family Moronidae; genus Morone; species Morone saxatilis. Next base: position 20,984,421 of record NW_023340268.1, read on the forward strand.
TTCAGGAAACACAGCCAGGCAGTATGAGAAATGAAGCCCCTTGCTGCTGCTGCTGCTGCTG
>NW_023340268.1:20984581-20991468 GCF_004916995.1 Morone saxatilis
GCTGCTGCTGTACAAGGCTGTGATTGTGTCTGTCTGAATGAGCAGCAGGGAGTTGCTGTGAAAGAGCTCAGTAGACGTTTCCTTGCTAAATAGAGGTTTAAAAAGGCAGTCTGACATATTCACAACCCTAGGTGACTTAGTATTCTGCTGTTTCTCTGTGATGTCCTAACAAGCTGTCACAGGAGATTATGGCTACTATCTCAGCCACAACTGACAAACACCAACTCAGTTTAAACATTAGTCACATTCAGCATTTCTGTGCTGAGGCAAGACTGCAGAGCTGCTCCAAGTTTTTCTGTTAGCTGCGCTCTTCCCTGTGGCCCTGGGCAAAGCAACGCAGCAGTCTCAAACCTCTGTAGCCACCAGTCAAAGTTCCTGTATTTTATGTTTCCACGAGTAAGTGCGTGTGTGCGCTGCCTGAGTAAAAATAGTTTTCAGGAAGAGCTACAGAAGAGGTGTGAGGGAGGAACGGGTGAAAGATCGTCTGAGATGGTGGGGTCGGTGTTCCAAGCAGTGCTATAAAGGCGTCAATAGAGAGAGAAAGATAATATTGAATTTCAAAAGTAGCACAATATGTATATAAGATCTACTGTATGCTTGAGTTTCTGGAACAACTCTCTGATAAAAATGTGCAGCCACAAGCAGTTATGTATATGTTCCTCTCAGTATTAAATCCTTTCAGAAGGCCATGACATCCCTTCAGTCTAAATATATAAAACTCGATAGTCCATTAGTCTGAATTTGCCTGAATTTGTTTCTGACCAATGATAACATCTTTGTTTTAACCAGGGTTTTAATACTTTGAGCAAAACCTGATTAATTAATAAATCTCTGTCCAATTCTTATACTGTTTATTTAATCTTTAATTAGACAGACAGTATATTGAATAATGCTGCACAGCTAATAGGAAATTGTATTTTAAGGATTCCATCACCACACAAATGCCAGCAACTGAAGGCCAGCACAGTTTGTAGCACTCAAACCCTGAAGTATTTAGTCCATTATATTCTATTAGGGTTTCCTTTTCCAGGTTTCTGATGCTTTTCCCTGAAAAAAGCAACTGAAAAGCCTTTTCAGTTAAATGCATAAAATAAGGTCTGTGGTTCACATTAGCCTAAAACGTTGTGATAAATTAAACCTGTAAATATCTCAGTTGTCAGTTGCAGAAGGTTCTGCTGTAGAAGGTGCTTTGTATTCATATCAATACATTTGCAGTTGAATTATGTTCATTTGTGAAGAATTTAATAAACTAAATGTGTGTGTGTATATCACATGTCACATTCCTTCACTAAGTTAGATTTCTTAATTTAATCAAATCCCAAGATTCTTGATTGCGGTTATTGTCTGTTTTGGTCTACAAAAACATGTCATGACTGTACTGTTTAATACCTGTATTTCATTCATCTTGAGCATTGTATTGTTTTCTGGATTGTGGTTATCCAGCAGTAGAGATGTGCAACTAAGCTGCATTATGAACAGATTGAAATTTGACTGCAAAAAAAAACTTTAGGATGTAGTCTAAAACCCCAGTCAAAAACTGTAAAAAGTGTCAAAGCAAAGTTCACCTGAACATCCTGGCTAACACACTAGCCAGGTGGAAACAAAAAAGCAATAGTCTGTCACCATGGCACTCCAAAATTCCGCTAAATTCCAGTTAGCTAGTTGTTCAGTCAGTAACTGGACAATAAGTTCTGATGATTTAGTCAAGACATGTATTTGTATTATTGACTCCTGCCTTATAGTCTACAATCCATACCTTTCTTGTGGACCAGTCTATAATCTGGCAGAGGAGGTTAAATAAACGTGGATGGTGCAACACAGCTAATAAACTACAATAGCGTGTTCTGATTTGGACTCTCTGTTCCATCGAAAGTAAGCACTGCCAAAATAGTCATGGGTGAAAATTTGTGTCACCAAATCAAAGTTGAACTTTGTACAAACTATTTGCACGGATTTACTCACCCCTCAAATCAGATAACCATATATTAGCAAGTGACCTTTTTTAATGCCAACATTTTTAAGAGGAACCCTTATGAATAGGAGCGTTGGAAAATAAACTTGTCAGTTGAGTTCTCAGGGCATTAAAGCTGCAGTAGTTAATTTTTATTATATTTTTCATATTTTCTGAAACTTTCACTATATCCTGGCATTTGCAAGAATCCACTGGGCCTGAATGAAAACAACCAATCAGAGCCGAGAAAGATGCAAAGACACTTTGAGTTGAAGCATTGAAGGTAGTTGATTGTTGGAGTTTCATTCCCCAGCATCGATATTATGACATGGGAATGAGCTCAACAATCAACTATCTTTCTTGGATCTGATTGGTTGTTTTCATTCAGGCCCAGTGGATTCTTGCAAATACCATTAGGAGCACTAATTCACAGATTATCTGTCTCATGCACTACTGTCAGGATATAGTGAAGGTTTTAACTATACGTGCAGAAAATAGTAAACTGATTTCAATCAAGAGATGCATCTGACTATTACTGCAAGCACAATTTTAATGTTTCCTTCTTTGTGTGTGATGAAGTAGAGCATGCTCAGAATGCTTCTGGCTATTTATGAAATGTTGATAGATTTTTTATTTAGCCTTTTCCTCAGTAGGGTTTTTAAAATAAACATCAATGCAGAAGGGACAATCTACCTTTTGTCATTAATGTGGTCAGTTGTGGCCTCTACATTTTATTTTCCAGTGGTCAGTTCCAGACAGTATAAAGAGTTCACAGTTGCAAGGGAGCTAAAGGATACTGAAACAGCCTCATCTTAATTATAGTGCTCCTCTGGCTCTGTGCTCTTAGTGCTCCTAGTGCTCCAGGCTCATTATTAATGGCTTACAGTGTGGAAAATGACACCGTGGGAAATAGCCGGGTCCATCATCATCCATCGTCATTCAGCCTTCATTATGAACAGCACTCTTTTTCCTTCAGCTCGAGTTTTGGTATATTTGAAGCAGATCCCAGGTTCTAAATAAAATATAATACCCCAGCTATTAAACATAAAGACGGCCCAGTTGCCTTGGATAAATAAGAGAGCACACACAATGGTTAATCTTGCAGGTCTGTGTCCCCCATCACAAAACAGGCCTAGGCAGGTCGTAGAAATATAGATCCTTCTACTGGATCCCAGATCTGTCCTGTTAGAGTGGATTGTACCAGGCTGCAGGAACAGAAAAAAGAGATTGTGCTGGCAGACCTTTAAACATTTCCAGATGCTGCAGACTGAACTGTGGGAACTTAGTGGAGAGAAAAATCTGTGGTTCGCCAACCTTAAGAGGCCTAGAGGGTGATTTTAAATGTCTACCTCGCAATAGGATTTGACTAATAACAGGGTTTTCAAGGCACACAGTGGTAGTTTGTGGATTGAGTTTACCAACAGTTGCTCTTATATGCTGATATTCATTAAAATAAACCAGGCTTGTGTAACCAACTTGACTTGGTGGGTACATTAAACATTATAGAGGAAATTAAAAAAGCAATAATCATTTTAATAAAAGCTGTGTGTTTTAGTCTTTTAAAAGATCTGGTAGTCCATTGTAAGACACTTTCTTATTATTAATGAAGCCTCTTTTTATAATAATAATAATAATAATATTTTTTATTCATATAGCACTGTTCAAAAAAAGAAGTTTATAAAATGCTTAACAAACAAAGAGGGAATAATGAATACTGATAGCTAGGCACACAGTAAAGATAAAACCATAAACAAACAATAAAGTAGGAGTGACAATTGTATTTATCATGCAAAACAGCAATCGCAGTGTGATGTTTAAAACATTTGTTCCTTTTTGATTTTAGTTCAGTATAAGTAGAAGGTGTCGAAGACCCGATACATTGTAAAGGATACCATGGTCTGTACACTTCAGCAACTTACTCTGAGGCTTTGCCATGTGATGCCTTATTGATTATATTAAACACATTTTAAAATCAATTCTAAAACAAACTGAGAGCCAGTGTAATGAAGCTAAAATTGGAGTAATGTAAGCGGGGCATTTGTGTTTGTTAGAAGTTTGGCAGCAGATGTTTGAACAAGCAGAAGCTGATTAAATAAGTGAAAATCCAGAAAATCTTGTTATCAAGCTTGTTTAATAAACGTGAATGTTTTTAGTACTCAGGTTTAGTGCCAGCATGAACAGAGCTGCTATAATAATAAAAGATCAATATCTGCACCATATTGTGGTACCATTGGCATTTGAAAAAAAACTATTTGACACACAAACATAGATTTCTCCACCGAGTCACACCAGGCCATCTCCTCATGCCGAGCAGAGCGATTTATTGGCCCTCTTGTCCCCCGTCGGCCCCATCAAACTATCGCTCTCCCGGACTATTTTTATCCATCCGGGAGAACATGTCGGCATCCTTTCCCCCGGCCCGCTCCCATAATTCCTCTCTGTGTCCAAACACACGCTGACAAGAAATAGGTCTGCAGAGGCCTGATGCTTTACAACAGGCTGCTGTTTCACATGAACAACTCCACTCACACTCTCATCTTACATTTATGTGCCTCACACGTGCTCTCGCTCACTCTCACTCTGTGGCTTTCTCTCTCTCTCTCCCTGGCTTTCTCTCTGTGTGTGTAAATGATGAAAGTAAAAGTAATATAAGAAACTGACAGGGGCATCTGGCCTAATTCCAATAGAAAATGGAATTGGAATAGTGCCTCTCTTCTCACAGCTGTGTGTGTTTTTGCGTGTGAGTTTGTACATTTGAGTGTGTGGCAAAAAATCAAGGCAACAAAGGAGCTCGGCAGCAGCCAGCTGCCCAGCGGTGAAGCACTGATGAACAGTGAGGAAACTGAGCCGCTGCTGCTGCTCAACACCTTCCTGTTTGTGAGAGTGTGTGTGTTTGTGTGTGGGTTGGTTTGTGTGTGTTTCATGCTTGCCTGCACATCCCAGACAGATCATCCATACACATGACATTGATCACATTTTCTCTGGCTTACAGATGCAGTCTTTGTTATATACACTGTAGCCATGTAGCATAATCTTCTAATGCATAAGGACTTCAATTGGCAGCATTGTGCGGCTGATTTAACAGCTAATAATCACTCACTTTATTTATTCACTCCCTTGCTGCTGCAGAGAGAATTGAGTTACACGATTAGAGCGTCTTTTCCTCTCTAAACGCCTGCTGGTAGATTAAATTTCTCCCCTTTTCTTCCTTCTGCTCTTTGTTTTCATAAATGCAGTGCCGGTCCTAAAGGAGACAACATCTATGAGTGGAGGTCGACCATCCTGGGCCCTCCAGGCTCCGTGTACGAGGGAGGAGTGTTTTTCCTGGACATCGCCTTCACACCAGACTACCCCTTCAAACCACCCAAGGTGAGTAGTGCCCTGCAGGCATGCAGCACAGCCCCCCGCTTCTTCACCCAGAGCTTTGAACAATGTCACCATTGTCCCAGCAGGCTGTCAGCTTTTCCCGCTGTTGTCCGACAACAATGACATGTTTAAGGCTTGTTCACCTACAGCGCGTTGACAAAATAATGGGTGACAGCAGCAGAGAGAACTGAAGGTGGTCTGAAGATAAATGATGAGCCTATACTTTTTTATAAATACATACAGTATACAATTAAAGGATAAAGCAGGTGTGCTATATTTTTTATTAAGGTTAACAAATCCCATAGAAAGACCAAAACCAACAATATGTTAGTCTGTCTTTCAGTACTTACTGAAACACTAAAGTACATCGGTTCCTACAGAAGCAGTATTAATTTCATTAATAAAAACTATGATGAAAAATGCTTTTTGATGACCAACAATAGCTTAGAAAAAGAAAACTATGAAGAAATGTAGTATAAAAGCACGTTAATTACAAATCTGCTTTTATTGTCAAGACGGACAAATAAGCTAATTACTGAAATATGCAAATTGCAGATGCTGCAACTTTTTGATAAAGGTAAAATGTGTGACCAAGTACTGTAGTGCTGCAGAGATGCCCTGGCCTACAAATGTTTTTCTACAGATGTAGAAATTTATGTTTGTTTGGTACAGACCACAACAAATGTCACATCATCATGATTTTAACAGTTTTATCCGTGAAAATTATATCTATGATGTTAATATGATCATTCCCACACTAATCGTGAATCATATCATAATTACCTAATATCTGTCAAAATAACCGCAATGTGAGGTTTCTACCATATCATGCAGTCCTATTTTCATGCATTAAAACCATGGATGCGTCTGTCCCAGATTTGTAAAACATGGCCAAAAGTATCTCTTATTTAGCTGCTTGCACTAATAAGCAGCATTTTAGTAACATTTCTGCCAGTAATGTTGGCTAACCTAACCAGTTCTTAGAAAGAAACAATTACAGTGATTTCGGGATTAAATTCATCCACAGACCGACTAAAGTTCCTGTCTAAATCTTCCCCTAAATGTTCGCTGAGGAACATCACTTCAGTGTAATAAAATGTTTTAGCTGCTTGTCTCAGGCTAAACCCAGACAGAGAACTATATTTCAGTGAACATGGGACTGAGTCCAGCATTAAAAGGATATCACTGCTCTGCAGCCGAGAGCAAAAGTTGCTTTTAATAATGTCAAGTGAGTATGAACAGTAAATGGGCAGCTCTGTTCGAACAGCCAGCGCTTACTGCAGAGTTTCTTCTGTATAGATTGCTATAAACAGATAAACAAGGCATTTACCACTAACCTTAAAATTAGACATTAAATGAAAAATGCATGATGTTTTTAGTTCAGTTGACTAAAAAGTGACTAAAACAAATACATTTTGGTCAAAAGGCTAAGACAAAAAATACATCAGAACTCTGCTACGGGTGAGGTAACTCTTTGAAAAAGAGTCACAAATATGTAGTTTAATTAAAAAAAAAAAAAAAAAGGCTTAGTAATTTCCTAAAACAGCTGGTCACTGTAGTTTTTATCAAA
>NW_023340268.1:20991570-20992177 GCF_004916995.1 Morone saxatilis
TTTGGGCAGCAGGACGGTGTATGTGGGATTGAGTCAAAATAAACTACTGTGTGTGTTCATAGTAATATGTCAGCCAGTACAACAGTGTGGTTTACTGATGTGTTTTTAATAGTTTCTGTACAACAATGGAGCTCTATGGCACAGAGGAAGAGGATATATCAGCCCTTGATACACACACAGTACTTGTTAGTAGGATACATTCACTGCTGGTTTTGGACTGCACATGGGATTCGTGGACAATGAGAAAAATGGAGAATATCACCAGACTTATCCTTTAACTGTTTCTTGTTATTGTGTCCCCCTCTGACATGCATGCTGCTAGCATTTTGGCTTCCCTCCAGTGAGGCTGTGGGTTTGTGGGTATTTGCGTGTGTTCTGCTGATGCAACTGTGTGTCAGTATTTACACAGTAGACTGGCTGACTGCGGTTGCCACCCCCCCTCTGTTTGAGTCGTGCCTCTGATTTTGCCCTGGGTTTGGGTTTCAAGTCTAGAGACACTCACTGGCTAACTTCTATCAGCTATTTAGAGACACTTGTTGTAAAAATATAAAAGTAAACAGGAAAATAATTTAGGATATGTGTTATATTTATTCTGTTTTAATATGGG
>NW_023340268.1:20992242-20995607 GCF_004916995.1 Morone saxatilis
ATTAGATTATGAGATACCTTGTATGCCAAGTTTGTCCTGAGGTTGATGCTTGAAGAAAAGTCAGGTGGTCACCACAAATATCAGTATATCCACAGCAAATTGAATGAAAATAGCTATAAGATATCCATCAAAGTTCTGATTATAGAGAAATTTTGATGTGAAGTTGGTGTTCAAGAAAAGGTCATATTAGTGTCAGAAATGTCTTTAGGAATCACGGCGTAGGGAGCCTGAATATCCACAGCTAATTTCAGGGCACACTGTGCAGTAGTTGTGGAGATATTTAGCTGTGGACCAGTGTTGCAGTTTTGTTTGCAGTAATAAAGTGATTAAAAAAGAAAACTGACACTTAAATAGCACCAGAGACAGAAAACATTTTTTACTACTACCCTATTTTAAGGAACAGTCGTATCCCTACTTTCAACATTTTAAACATACTGGGTATCAAATCTCTAAATCTTTGGTTGCTGACTGATCCTTAGTCATGTCAACTCATTCATATTCCTTGTATAAATCATAATTGTGGTCATTTTAGACTATTTTAAATATTTTTTTTTAAAAACAGCTGCTTTGTGTTAAGGCAATGTTTAGTTAGTTAACTTAGAGTTTTCTTACATGCTCCCTGAAAACTGTAACATTATCCTCTGTGACTTCACATCATCGCTGACGCCATGTCATCTACGTTTTGTAGTCCGCATCACAAAGTTAAACCAGCCAGCAGTGTAAAAAATATAGAATAAAAAGTCGAAAGTTATCAAGTAATTGCACAACAGTCAAGCAGCAATGAGAGTAATCTCTCTTTGTCTGATAACATCAACGCCATCTTATTCACGGCGTTGTTTTGAAGGAAAATATTGTTCATATGTCTATATTTCACCCCAACGCATTTACTGACATTAAAATGCCAATAATGTAACAAACTGCCCCCACTTCAGATGCAGGCTAGGAACATCCCTAATTCCCACTAAAATTATAATCTTATGTTTAGGTTTTAAGTGTCACCTCAACAAAAGCAGCCATACAGTTTTGCCTACATAAAGTACAGTCTAAAACATATACCCAGCACTGGTCGAGACAGATGACCACCCATCCTAGAGCGAAAGGCGTTCATGGTCCTAGGTTTCTGCCTGTTAAAAGGCAGTTCGTTTGCCTTGCCCCCGTCGCCTAAGGTCTTGCTCGCCATGGGGTCACTGGTTGGGTCTCTGTAAATGGTTATTATTAAGGAGGTGTCTCGTTAGACCGCTCTATTTGAAAAGTGTCCTGAGATAACTCTGCTTATGAATTGGCGCGTTATGCAAATAAAATTGAATTGAATTGAACTACATCTGTCAAATAAATGATGTCATAGAAAGCGTAAACTTGCCCTGTGTATAAAACCACAAAAAGCTATGACACATATTTCACAGCTTTGCTTTAAAAAAAACAACATCAAGCTGTAGATTGTGTGAATGGCTTCCTGATGCTTTCTTAGTAACTGGCTGTATGGCTCCCTTGCAGCCTATTACATTGCATCCACAGTGGTAATTTAAGGAAATGATACAGCTGGATGCGAGTCATTTCTCCAATATTCAGATACCGTTGATGATAACACTGACACATTTAAGAAGTTGAGTTTATCTTGTGAAACATACTACAAGGAGTTTTTAACTGGTTATGAAACTGTGTCAGTTATAATCTACATAAACAAACAAATCAGCGAGAAGATTGTCTATTTATATATAGTAATTCTTAATGCTGCACTTTTTGTCATATTTTCTGAAACTAACACTATATCCTGACAAAAGTACATGAGACAGTTTCTTGGCTCTGATTGGTTGTTTGGTCCAGTCTGGTGGACTTATTTTTATAGAAGTTACCTACTGCAGCTTTAATGCCTGCCACTGGGTCAAATTCCCCTTGAATCCAATAAAACGAGGCAATAGGAACTATCAATACAATATTTCTTGTAACTGCTTTAAACAGAAAAAATGGGTTTGCACAAAAATACTGGTATCAGTACTGGAATTCAGTTATTGTATTGGAACCAGCATCGACAACTTTTAAATGATTCTCAGCTTTGATTAACAGAATACAAACCAGAGATTCGGTACAAATGGGGACTACAGTTGCACAGTTTGGATGGAAAAGAAATTTGTCACAGCCTTTGGTATTTAATCTGCAGTCTGGTGCGAAACACTGAAACACTAAAACTGCCTCCTTCCTGGCAGTCCACGCTGAGGGTGAAACAGAGCTCTGTCTAAACTCTTGGCCTCCTGCTGCCTGGTTTTTCCAGCCTGGCTGTGAGCTGTGCCATCCAGCAGCTCACCGGCTCACAGCCACCAATCCGACAGCTGCAGCTGCTCGCTACACTGGCTCACTCACTAATGTTAGGATGATAATGCCAGTTAAGGCTGACACTGATACTCTCAGATAGAGGTCGAGGGTGGCAAGGACATTGCTTCAGCGTTAGTATTTTGCTCCAACATTTAGTCCATTCCAGGAACTGTTCAGCAGAGCCACCCTGTGACAGGCTGAGAGATTAGACTCCTCTAACTAACATTATCCCCCTCTATCAGCTCTAATTTTCTCATGGCTTTGAGCTCAGTTCCGCTGCACACTTTATCTTCCTCTGCATTATATCACTCTCGTTTTCGAACTTGTGAAATAGGCTGTTTAACGTGCCGTAAAGCGCCATAAAGTCAAGTTTAGACTCATGGATGATCAGCCATTCCCTCATTTAAACCGAACCTTTCTATTCTGTCTCATTTAAAATCAGTCATGATGACTGCCTTCTCATAAAACTATGAATCAGTTCAAATTGCTTTTCATTCCGTATGCCCAAAATGACTATTAAATGTGGACATTGTGAACAATGAACAGAACTGAGGTAATGATAGATGAACATGCTCCATCACAGCTAAGCCAAATGTGGCCCTTTCACATGTGTAGGGAACTTCTGCGGCCTGCGAAACCATAAAAAGGCTCCAGTATTTACTTGAATGGGTTGGGCGAGATAATAAAGGAATGTTTGTGCTGATCTGTGTCTACTGGATGTCTGAATAGGCAATAGTTTTTAACAACTTAAGTACTGAATGTGTTAATGTGATTTTTTTTTCTAAGTAAACAAAACTGATTAAAGCAGCTTTAAAGGTTATATATATTGCACTAGAGCCTGAGCATCTTAGATCAAAACAACAGGCACCCTTAATTCGTCAAGTTGGATAAGAAACTCACTGAAAAGCAGGATGCTGTGTCTGCCGTGTAACGTTAACTATTCCTTGGGGACAAATGTGCCCATTAGAACGTCCACTAAACATGCTTGTTTTTACCACTGACAGGCTCGAATTGTTATTTGAAGAGTCTGACAACATTATGGAAAGAATCCCTAC
>NW_023340268.1:20995632-21017041 GCF_004916995.1 Morone saxatilis
TTATCTGGTGAGGCTGCATAGAGGATCCATGAGGCCAGGTTGCCTAGTGGGGCGGTAATGTAACCACCGCGCGTCTAACTATCCTGGGGACAGAACTGTGCCCATTTAGGTCAACATGCTTGGTCTTTTCACTGACAGGATCGATTGTGTTTATTTGAAAGAGTCTGGACACTTATTGGAAAGGAATCCCTACAGAGATAGGACTACCTTCAGTTAATTCAGTTTTTTAATGGATAATTCAAGTTGAGCAATTCAGATTCAGTTCTAAATGATTCAAATTCAGTTTCTAACTAGGCGGCACAAATATCAGCCCATAATTAGCCCTTTTGTTTAACCAGAAACAGCCGTAAAATCGCTCACAACCAGACTCCATAGACAAAACAGTCATTTCACATTGCATGTCATTTATGTTATGAGACGTTTGTCGGTCCATCTAAAACTTTGATGGACTGTTGTTGTGGATGTTTTGTGATTGCTATGACATGTAGTGGATATTCACGAAAAGATGATTTCTAATGACTTTAGCCACCCCTTGACTCCTCTAACTCCGTCAGGCTGTTTCTCAGAAGAAGAACTGCTCTCCTCTAGTGCGTCAAAAGATGTTTAGATGGACTGTCATGACATTTGCTTTACATATTCATACTGAGGTATGGAAGTGTTTTCTGTGAAAGCTACATTTACTTGAATTACACACTAGGGCTGTCACGATTATTGTCACTGTTGATTTGGTCCATGAAAGGTCAGAAAATGGTGCAAAATGTTGGTCATTGTTTCCAAAGCTTCCAAAAGGTGAAGTCTTCAAATGTCTTGTTTTGTCCACAACCCAAAGATACTCAGTTTACTGTCAGAGAGGACTGAAGAAAGCAGAAAATACTCACATTTGAGAAGCTGGATACAGATAATTTGAACATTATTTTCTTAACAAATGACTCAAGTGTTTATCAGAGTTGTTGGGATACAAAATGAGGATGTAGAGGTTGTGTTTAGAGGCCGAGGGATGAATCCATAACACAGAGGGGATGTAGGATTAGACCCATAGCTTTTGTTATGCGGAGGCAGCATCATAATCTATTAGCATCAGCCATGATGGGATTACAGGCTGTTAATGAGACCACACAGGCTGGCCAAGGATCTTTTTTCATGGCTGCTGCAGGGCTGCCAGCATTAGCATGCCACCACTAACCATCTCAGCGGTGTAAGACTCAGACGCCTGCCCTCGACCAGTCACCATCGATCCCCTCGCCTTTTCTGAAATCCTTTCAGGTGATGGAAAGCGTCCTGTTTACGGCTCTGTCTCAGTAAAGCCGGCGTGGAATGTGAGGAAGGGAGGGCTGAGCTCGCAAACAACACAAGGGCTGTTTATTTCTCATAAGAAGGAGATGTGAAGGGAGGAATGGAGGCTTAATGAGAGGATAAAAGAGGGAGGACATAAACGAGGGCAAGCTGCAGTCACAAAGCAAGCAGCGCCTGGACTGCCTGTCCCGGTCAGCAGCCTTCGTTTTAAGGAAGGTCAAAGGTCACTCCTTAATGATGTTGTTGTGCTGTTAGGCTCTGCTGAGTTCTACAGGACTGTCCTCACTTCACTGTTGACTAGATCCACAGGGACTTTCAGATACAGCAACCGTTTTCTATGAGCTTTTTCCTCTGTATTGTCCTGTGCATTTACTGTAGAATAGCCCCTTAGATGGAGTTGAGATAATGCAGATGTTTATTAATGCATTACTATATTGGCAGACCTCCTTTATAGGCCTGTCTGGGCTCATTCAGTCAGAACCAATTAATCAGAATGTGTGTGATTTGTAGGTTGAAGTGTTGGTCAGACGGACAAGATATTAGAAGATGTCACCCGGGGAAAAATTCTAATTTCTACTATTTTCTAAGATTTTATAGGTGTAACAATTAAAGGATTTAATTTTATAAATGAATATTGTAATGCTAGAATAAAAAGTGAATTATAATAATCTTATATTCAGATAGTTTGCACAAAATGTTGCCTTCATGCAGCTTAAGCCAAAATGATCCTGGTTGTCTTGTAGAAACCGATGCTGATGTAACCTCTGTCCGTGTGCGCCGCAGGGGTGACGGTTCCGGGTGACGAGGGAGGGCTACCAGCTGTAAGCGATCAAGCAGTCGCAGGTGGAGTATGAGATTCTGGTCTGGATCATGCCTTGTGTGGAAGGACGAAGCTGGAGCTGTCCTGGCCCTCACCCATCTCCAGAGCGTGTCCTACTGGTGCCATCTGGCTGCCTGTCACTGCACTGCAAGACGCCTGGTGGAGGAGCTGCAGCAGCACACACACACACACACACACACCGTCGGCTTGGTCATATTCTTAGGGCTGTGACAGGGATGGAGCGGACACTGTGTGCCATTTCTGTGGGATAATAATGTTACAGCAGAGAGTTGCTGCCGTCACGGTTTGAGGGCTTGGGAGATGCTCGTTTGTATCACAGACAGCAGCATAGTTAAGAGATGGACGGGCAGTGGCGTGTGATGGGGAAGCACTTGCGTGGGCGTTAAAATCGGCTGAGAGGCCTTTCCAAACAGGCATCTGTAAGCAGAGTGGCTGGCAGATGATGGCACGATTTCCCCATTTTCTATTTTCAGAAAATAAGGCTCTGGCAACGTGAAGACAAAGGCTTTATGGAGTAGATTAGACGTTTGTTCAGGCTAGATAGATCCTCAACAAATGAACAGCCACCGTTGTTTGGGATCTGGGAATGGATGATAAAGTGTAGAGATTAGGGGCTGGGTGAAAAAAAATCGATTTAATGCGAGTTTTGTGGATCGATTTCCATTTTAAATTGTTTGCGAATATCGATTTCATGAGGGGCATGGGAGCATGCAGAGTGTTTTTCCCCATGAAAAGGTCTTGCCCCAGTGATCTTGTCCGGTGATGGACGGCAGCAGCTGTGTTTAGCATTCAGGGTTGACGGTTCAAGGCAGGCACAAGCGTGCATAGCACAAAGATGACCGGACAAGTGAGGAACCCCACTCAGGCAAGCCCGGTGGCCCAACTTAGAGTGCTGGATGGTCTGGAAGCGATGTGGTCAGAGTTTGAGAAACAGCAGAAAGGAACAAAGAGCTGGAGTAAACCAAGAGTGGTCGCAATCTGGCGCAAGCGGAGGCTGCAGTTATTGCGTAGAAATACTACAACCTCAGAAACCACTGGACAAGCGGTAGTCATCATACGGCTACACGGTTAGATCCGAAAACGCAGAGGCGCCGGGGCCCAAAAACGAAGAAAAAAAAAAAAGTGGCCCCCGGGAGGGAAACACTAAGCATTAGCCAGGGTGCCGATTCTCTGCCGGGCTTATTTGCATTATTGTACAAGAGCAGATTGAATTGAATTGAATGTGAATCGAATTGAATCGTGATTATCGATTCAGAACCTTATGAAGTTAAAGATCGAATCGATTAGGACAATTGCCAGCGATACACAGGCTTTTAGTGGTACTGTTTGCATTGACTTGCAACGTCAGCCACCACTAACGAAACTGTTCAAGCTGAGTAATAAGATCTTGTAAATTCAAATCTACAATTGTAAAGTTTGAGTCAGGGAATGAGCTATTGTTTTGGATCAAACACGAACGAGGGCTGTTGAGAAGGTTGGACTAGACAAGAAGATAAGTCTGTGTTTAATGTCACCGACAACCTCTGTAGTCTAATTTAGCCATTTGTTAGCATCTGCCTTTTATAAGACACGTAAAAGCTTCAAAATTCACAGGTGGGCTATATACTGACGTATTTCATGTCATACAACAAAACGAAAATGAAAATCTCTTTAAAAGCTCTTGTTAACCACAGACCTTATTTCAAGCATCTAACCAAAAACCTATTCAAAACCCATTGACTAAGACGATAGAGCAGGAAGTGCTAAAAAGCTGTTCTGGGTTTTAGGACTCAGCAGCACGCTATTGCTCGCTTCATCTATCAGTTAAAGTGACAGCTTCTGGGATTTTAGAAAAGGGTCTCCATTCCTTAAATGTTCCATGATGTGGCTTTATTCAAACATGAATAAAGGATTGTTAAAGAAAGAGATGAAAATGTTTGTGAGATATTTGGTATCATTGCTGAATATATTTCAGCAATCAGTTTTATAATTTATTAGATATAATGAACATGCATTTACCCTCTCATAATGTTGTGTCGTAAACAGCGAGCCTGGGTATTCCTGCTCCCTTCATTGCAGCTCAATCAATATTTAACCAGGACTGTTTGGCTAAACGCAACCCCTATAAACAGCTGACACCATTCATTGAGAAGACGTCAACATTTTTAAAGCTAATTAGATCCATTATGGCCCAGTTTACCAGCAGGGCAAAGGAATGGGAGAAGAGGGGAATTAAATCTATCTTTTATGGACCAGTTAAACCAGTCGTTCGACTGGTCCTCAGCTACCAATACAGTTAATGTCTGTTGGTGCGACATTAGTATTGAATTGAGCAAGCAGAGGTGGTAAAAGCAGCTGCAAAAATAAAATGTGTCCAATATCACAGCAGTGAGGTTCAAAGAGGAAGAACTGGGAGAAATGTACCAGAGCAAGAAAAGGTGGAAGGAGGGGACTTAAAAGGGCAGAAGAATGACAGGTGAATTCAGATGTGAATAGTGGGGAATGAGATGGCAACAGAAAAGAAAGGGGGGGAGCGATAGTGATGATTGTGAACACCTCTGATGATAGCTTGTGTCCTCTCTGCGGGGATTGCTCTTTGATAAACCTAGCAGCGGAGATTCTCCCTCCTTGGGCGAAAATGAGAATAGCTTTTCCTCTCCTCCTCCGCCTCCTCCTCCTCGACATTTTCAGATGTTGACGAGATGAAATGGATGATTCCTTTAAAGTGTGATACAAAAGACACTTGATCGACACCCCGTCCCCGCCAAAAAAACCCAGTCACCCCCCCTCTCCCTTACCCACGCATATTCCATCCCTCTTTCTGCCTCTTGCCTCATCAAAATCAGTCCGCTCGCTACACTTCTCACCACTTGCTTAAGTTTCTTAAACCCAGCCTCAAGTGCTGAATGTGGGCCTGGGATCTGAAATACCCTAAAAATATCTCTCCTTCCCTCTCCACCGCCTTTCGTCTGAAGATTTTCTTTCCCATGCAGGCGGAGATCATTGGCATGTGGCTCATTAAAGCGGGGGAAGAGGATGGAATGACAGTTAATCAACCCTCCCAGGGCTGCCGTCGCTGCCGTCATGCCACATTGAGCCCTGTATCACGCCCCACAAGCACATTTCTACCTGGGGCGTCCTGGTGGCTCATTGGGGCGAAGCCACATGCCATGTCAGAGCGTATCTAGGGCTCAAATCCAGCCCAGGGCCTCTGTCGAATGTCATCCCTTTTCCTCCCCGTCTTTTCCTGTCTCAACCTCTGCGGGATGTTCAAAAAGTAATCTTAAATTTTTTAACAAAGCCAGAGGGATTTCTCCTCAGTGATTTCTGCTACTGCTGTCCGGGCTAGATCGTATATATCTGGCTGATATGTGCTGATATCTGGCCAGTCTTTTATAATAAAGGTGTCTGCTTTTTTTCCCTCAGTAGCTTCAGGGGTGTCAGTTTGTCAAACCTGTAGAATATGTGAGATAAAAACGGTTTCTGTCCTCAGCTAGTGCAGCTGCCTTTTGTATGACAAGTGAAGTGGCTGAGATTATCATAAAATTGCTCTGAACAACTGTTGTAATCTGTCCTCCTGATTGCACTGTTGGTCCAACAGCTCCAATATTTGCCTCATTATCTTCTGGATTTTCCCAGTTTACCAAACTCTGGTCATCTTGAAGCCATCTGGAGGAGGCGCCTTGCCTCAAACAAACTTGTTTCTACAACATGTCATCCAGCTACGTCTAAAGGCAAAAGCCTTCCATCACAGCCTCCTCCTGGCTGCGTCCCACGGCCTCCACCATCTCTCTTCCTGAATTCTCTCGTTTGCGTGTCTTTGTGAACTTAACAATGCTTTTAGTCTTTCCTCACAGGCATTCATGGTGTTGCACTTGGTTGTACATGTGAAAAGTGATAGAGGTAGTTCTAAAACTTGGAAAATAGCTGGAGATATCAGGCGTCTTTACATAAACGTAGTATCGTTTTAGAAAGGAATGATTGGAATGATGGAAACGGCAAAATTAAAAAAAAGCCAAAACATTTTTACACGTACTGAGGTGGGTTTTGCCTTTTTCAAAAAAGAGTTAATGCTTAAGAGTTAAGGTCCAGTGTGTAACATTTAGGAGGATCTATTGGCAGAAATGGAATATGATATTCATAGGTATGTTTTCATTAGTGTATAATCACCTGAATATAGGAATTTTTGTGGTTGTGTTACCATTTTTATCTACAGACGCTGCATGAAAATACATACAAATGTTATATTTCCATCCTCCACCCTTTCTGCACTGGTTTTCACAGTTTGACACCTACTGCTAATCTCATGAACCATCACCCAATAACCACATAACAGTAGTGGATGGAAACAAGCATTCATTTGCATTGTCTTTTGCTGATTTACTGGAAATTTCAGCTATTGTCTGTTTCAGAAAGTTACAAAGATTGTCAAACGTGCCCCCTCCTTGATTCTAAGGTTTCACATGCTTTTAGAAGTCAAAGAATGGCATCCTGTTTCGTCTCCAGGGTTTGCTTGAAACTGACTAGCTTGTACGAAGTGTGATCCAACCAAGGTCAACATTTTTTGTAGTTGTTCTGAATGACAGCTGACACGACCATTCAAATGCTGATTTCTCCTCAAAGACTTTCGTGCTGCTGATCTCACTGGGTGCTGAACTATGGAAGGAGCTGTGTGAAAAATAAAAAAGAGATCTTGAGAGAGTTCAAACCCTGCATGCTTCCTCACCTTCACACACCCGGACAATTCCTGTGTGAGGCGTGCTTGTTGGAGTGCCAGTTTTTGTGTTTCAGATGCTGTTCAACAATCCACCAAGTACTTTGTTTGAATACAATGACACCTTGAGTTCATATGTATGTGTGAACAGAGCGTAGCTGCTGCTTCATCCACAACACCAACCCTTGGGAGCCCAAATCTACAAAGGACAATCTTAGTTTTGGCCCTTAAAGCACAAACAAGGAAAGAATAAATAATGCAGTCATTGATGATTCAGGCATTAAACCATTTACAAGCTTTCACCAACAAACAATTCCAACAGGACTTCTGTCTCCGGCTCAAGCTGTCACTTAAGAAGTCAGATGCTTCCAGCTTTCAGCTACAATGCCATGATGTGTAAGGATCCATTCATCCAGAAATATGGGTATAAGCCTGTAAAAACCCCCATCATTGAAACCCTAGCAGGGATTAGTGCAGAGGGGTGTTTGTGCTGCTTGCTCAGCCAAGCTCATCACACTGCTCCGTCAGCAGGCCGAGCCCCGCAGGAGACAGTCCACAGCCAAGCAGAGTGTGTGTGAGGCTCGGGGAATTTGTTTCTGTCTCTGTCACCTCACTGAGAAATTGACCAGCGGCGCAACGAGTCGAGCATCAGCACAATCAATAGAGGAGCCAGTGGGAATTCGTAATGGTGGCTGTTGACTGACCGGACGTGTGTGGTGTATCAACAGACCGGACGGCACAGCTGCTGCTGGAGCCCACTATGATCACCTCTGATTTACAGCAGCATGCACATTTCACCGTGCTGTCGATAAAAGTGTCGGCCGCACTGTACGTCATACGATACAAGCTTCACTTCAGACCGCAGGAATGATGGAGCTCCATTTGTTTGACTTACGGCTTTTCTGTGGTTTTCACTGGTTGTAATAAAATTCCCATGCATGCTGATGAGCCAAGGTGGTCGGCCGCAGGTTTCGACACCATTTTAGAGTTTGATACACTGTGTCAGGTAATTGGATGTCAAACAGCACGGTGCGGTTGTTTGTGCAAACATGCTGTATGTCCTAATAAATAAAATATCACTCCCACAGATGTGGGTTTGTGAAGGCTGTTGCTGATATCACATTGTCCCCTCAGGAAATCTGTTACGAGAAGTTTACATTATAACACGCCCATGGCAAGGTTCAGTAACTACAACTATTGGCTGGATTTGCATTGAATTTACTGTGGATGTTTTTGGTCATCAGGCCAAAACTTCTGCTTGTCTACAAGAAAGCATAAGGGGCGGGGCCTACCAGCATGATTTGTGACATCACAAATAGTTATGAAGTCAGTCCTGGTCCAGTATCAACTTGTACAGTGTGATGTAGAAACTTGAAGCCACCAGTGCACATCCACTGAAGAATGACTTTACAGTAAGGAGGAGACCCATCCTTGTGTCCAGCAGGGAAAGCTTAGAAAATGAACAGACCATTTATCATATTCGAGAGATTCTGGAAGTTTAATGAAGGTAAGAGGGAATAAGTTTTAAAAGATTTTTATGGTGGACCTTTATACTTTTTTGTGGAAAAATACACATCATATTCACATGATTATTGTTTCAAGCTGACCTATTTGTATATGTGTATTTAATACATGTCTAAAGAGGGTCTTTAAAAGAAGGAGAAGCTTTTAACACTCCATCATCCATCAATGAAATACTTTGTTTGCCTGTATGGAGTCTCACTGAGTTTCTTCCCCTCTTGTGTACAGCCCGACCCTCTGGTTGGAAGCATTGCCACACAGTACCGTGACCAAAGAGCCGAGCACTGACATAAAAAACACAATGGACACATCACATAAGACCCAGGATCACCCTTCCCCCCCACCACCACCAACACACCACACACAAACACAAAAAGCACACTCCCCTCTCTGTAGGAGACGCCTTTACATCACCTGCCCCCCGCACCCCAGGAAAATGAACTGTTATTTTTTTCCATGCTGACTTGAAAAGCCGTTCCTTTTTTAGTCAAAGAGTCTATGTGGGATTGTATTTTTCCCAATACACTGAATGTTGAGTATGGTCGATGAAAAGCCTTTAAACTGTTATTTTCTTGTCGATGTTGTTCTTATGTATTGGCATTGTTTATAACATTGTCTGCACAAACTCCGTCATCTTCTTTATCAAAAGTGTGCGTGTATTATTCCGTTTTCATGTGATGGTTTTCATGTAAAAATGATCACACTGAAGTGAGGTTTGCTTTCTGTTTGTTTTCCCTTTCAGTGGTTTTACCGCTCCGAGTCAATATAGTTGGCATGGCAATCCAGGATATTGTGTTCATGCCAGTGGAACATGTAGTTATGGTATTATGCTGTCCCGGCAGAGTTCTGGCATGGAGTGAGCCCCATCCACCACTGTATGACGAATAGTGGTTAGTTTGCTGTACATTTAAAGCCCTTTGGTGAGAACCATACTCCCATTGAATACTCAATTAAACACTGGCTGTAAAATTGTGACAGCTGTGTCTCCAAGTCCTCGTGGCTTTAATATGACGTGTGTGTGTGTGTGTGTGGATTACAGTGTGTGTAACATGCAGGCAATCTCTCTGACCCAAGCTTCCCTGTTAGAAATGATCTTCAGCAGGCTGCACCCACAGAGAGTAGAGTGATTTAGAGAGTGAAAGCTTGCTTGTGAATTCACACAAAATAGAAATTAATTTATGTGATTTATTAGGTTTAGTTCATATTCAGTTTGCTGGTAACTTAATTTAGTGCTAGTAGACATACACTACAGAAGTATCTTATATAACGCTTCATATAAAATGAATGAATAATTGATTTTCCAGTTCCAATACAATTTATGCCTAGTAAATGTGTTGCGAATGTTACTCCCTTTCCCATTCATTCAGACTAAAACTGGGAACACCAGTGGCTGGCCATTGGGAGACAATGAAATACAGTCTAGTTTTGAGCAAGCAGATCAAAGCTTGACGGATTATCAAACTGTAGAGCAATTTATAACGCTACTTGTGTGTATGGCCTGTCACTAATAAGTTATCGTAGCCAACATATGCCTTGCATCATTATCATGCCTGTGTAAAAATGAAAGTCACTGACTTATTGTTACGATATATACATATACATAATTATCAGCTGGTCAGCAATGTTTAAGAGTGTCGTCAACATAATTGACCAGAATAAAACAGGGGTTTTCCTGCCTGTTACTAGATTGCCTGTAATGGGAAAAATTTGCCCCAGGAATGTCTGCTTGGTGTGTTTGATTTGGTGAACATAAGTACCAGAGACGGCTGCGAAAAGCCTGAGCCAGGTTCACTGGACGGAACCCCCGGCGGTTTTCCTGCCCAGTGCCAAACTTGTGTTGGCACCCCCCGCACTGTCCCCAACACAGTGTCTCATGGAAATGAATGAAGGAAAAGGGTTGTGTTTAGTCCCCAAGCTGTGCTGTTTGTCTCTCTCAACCAATGGCCTTAGCGCTTTAAGAGCAGCTGAGTTTTTAATCCTGAAAGCAAGCGATGACCCATAAGGCGATCCTTGCTCTGACGTTCTTAAAGCGGGTAATAGGTCGTAAAGGTCCAGTGTGTTAACATTTAGGAGGATCTATTGGCCAGAAAATGGGGAATAATAAAATTCATAGGTAATGTTTTCAATTAGTGTAGATAATCACCTTGAAAAATAAGAAGTGTTGTGTTTTTGTTACCTAGTTGCTTTCTACAAAGGGAGTGGGTCCTCTTCTATGGAGTCTGCCATGTTGAACCACCATGTTTCTACAGGCATTTAAAAGCCTTTTGAGTTTCTTGCAAGTTTCCCGGGCCCCATATCTCTATTTTTATTATACTCTCCTCTCATTTCACATCATCTTTATGCACTCAAAATGTGTTTAGAATGAATTTAGAGTTCCTAAAGAGAACAACTATCCTGGTTGGTAGCTCATAACTTCAGTTCAAAGAGCACATTTCCTCAGTCTGCTGCCATGAGCTAAAATACTACACTTCAAACAGCACTTAATTGCCTAAGCAGTACAGACATTATGTCAAACACACCTTGTGTGCACAAAAAAGGCCAGCTTTAATGTGTTGCAGGTTTTCATGTAAGTTAAACCAGGAAAGTTAACTGAAGAAATGAAAGCCTGAGTATGAACACTCAGCTATTAGTGGAATAGTGCTGTAGTTCCATGTTGATGACGGACAGCGTGGGGCATCTTCAAAATGACAGAGGTTCCTCCTTTTATTTCACAGCAAATGTAGAGCTGTCAGTCAATAAAACTGCATCAAAGTTAGGAAAAATCCTCCCTTGCCTCCTCTCATAATATCATATATCAGCAGTCTGGGTGTTCAGTGGATTTTAGGAGTTATTTGTTAATCAATGCTTCTCTGATGTACTTACCTCTCAACAGAGTCCCACAAGTCTCTAGAAGTCCTGAAGGACGATATTTTTATCTTGCTCACAAAAGATAATAATCAGTGCAGAGAAGAAAAGATATTATCTAATATTTGTGAGCACCAAATTATAATCTTGTGCAAACAAGATGTCAGATAATATACTGTGAGCACAAGTTACACATATTGTGTGAAGATATTAGATATCTAATGTGATAATAATATTAACAAGATATTAGCTAGATCATATCTTTGCACAAGTTATCTTCTGTGAACACGGCATTAGATAATAGATAATATCCAGTGTGCACAAATTCCTTTATGTTGCACACCTTTAAACACAAGTTAGTATCTTGTATAAGCAAAAGATGTTACATAATAAGTTGCGTGCACAGGACAGATGGATAAGTGTGCAAACGTTGCCTGGATGAAAGCTGCAGTAGATAGGTTTTTATAAGAATAACTTTTTTCCATTGTTGCTTGAACGTTCACTACATCCTACATCCTACAAGAGACATAATAATCTGTGAAACAATCAGGTTCAGGTTAGGTTTGGGTTTAAGGCTTGAAGACAGTTCATTGTTGAGTCTCTGGGAATGAATCTCAACTATTAACTACCTTTCTCGGCTCTGATTGGTTGTTTTCATTCAGGCCTGGTTGATTCTTGCTAATGCCATTAGGAGCACTAGAAGGAGCCAGAGGAACCTGATTGTTTCACAGATTATCTGTCTCATGTTCTACTGTCAGTGTTTCAGCAAATGAAAAAAGCTTTAAATAATAGATTTACAGGACTGGACATGACTTCCACTTGATCCTGCCTTGTCAATTTCAGCTTTAATGACTAATTCCTGCATTTCCAAGAAAGCTTTTTTGATGACCCAAAGAGGAGGAAGATGAACCATGCTGCGAGAGCTAGCTGGCTAACTAATAGGTGGAACTGTGGGGTGTGTCAGTGATGTTGAAAAGCTGAACACTTGTTGGTGTACGCCTCGTTCTGAGCCAGAGACTGAGCCTTGCTGTGGTTTTAAGTCTCTGGATGCATTGCAAAACCAGCAAAGTGGAGTAACAGTGGCAGAGTTAATTATGGTTGACACATCGGGAGGGGGAGGGGGAGGCCTCATCCCACCCTCCTCCCTCCTCTCTTCCTCCTTCACAGGCTGTGGGAGGGAGAGTCTGACAGAAAAGGAGAAGTCACTGAGGCATGGATAGTAATGTAACATATGCAGTGAGAGGTAAGTGATCAATAGGAGTGAAAAGGCCAACGTTGGCCTGTGAATAAAAATGTGCCTGTTCTGCATAATGATGTATATTATACAAGTATAATGTGTTGGAGACTGTCTTTGTTTGCAGTTAGGACAGACATGCTCTCACTCCCACAGCCAAAATGCTGAAAAGGTTATTATGTGGAACAACATGGACAGTTTGTCCCAAACAGTCTGTAGCTGAACACTCTTTTTACATCTGCTTTATAATTGTCATATATTTTACATTTAGTTTTGCATATATATGTTTTCACGTCACAAATCCCCATTACACACATACACACATTGCCCAAGTCCCCTCAACATGCCCCATAAAATTCCAACCAGACACAAAAGGGACAGTCTCCATTGTTTTAATCATATGAACATTTCAGATTGGATTCATTCAGCTGTTGCAGTTATATTTTCTTAAGACAAGAATAAAACTCTGCTGGCTGAATAAATAGCAAGCCTGAATTTCTAAAATCTGCCCCATGGCCCCAGACCCTCAAGGATCCAGTTTCACCTTGTGGTGTTTGTCATAAATTGATAAACAGCTCATTCAACACTGTAAACCAATCTATGGACAGCCTTAAGGTGACACTTGCATTATTACTAATGAGTTTGTGTAGGGGCCCTGACTTAAAATATAGTTTTAAAGCCTTATATCATCTTATCTTGTTCTTGTATGGTGCATTTATCTCTGGAAAATAGTGAATCTTTCATTGATTTATTTATGTTGTTGGCCTAAAGGTAGTTTTTAATGTAAACTCCCTCCAGGCTGCTAAAATCCGCTCCCTCAGCAGCAGCGCCGGCCCTGGCCTCAAGGTCCCACATGGGCAAAATTAGGATTCAGGATGGAAGCATGTTACCGGCTGTGAGGAGGTGATATGTCAGGTTTAAGTCATTAGAAAGATACCAAATTAATTTTCATACTTTTTGTCACATGAAGAAATGTAAATGAAATAAAGCTAGCGCTCACTCCCCTAATAGTCTCTCTGGAGGAGCTAGCTCAGGAGAGTACATGCTATGAAAATTCCATCAAAGTGTCACTTTATAACTGTTTCATGGCGACCGCTTTGTTTAATGTTTATTTAACCCACAACACATTTCACATGTCAGGCCACTTTATCAAGCACTATAATGGCCTTTTAAAACTGTCACTCAACTCTCAGTCGCCCTGTTTTAGTGTTGGGTAGTAACTCAGGCTAATGGCTAACAGTAGCCTGAGTTACTACTGTTAGCCGTTAGCCTGATTTTACGACTTCCCAGCAAGGAGTGGGTTTTAGTAATAAGCTACACAAGGTTGTGCTTTGTTTTTGTTGTCACATAAGTCTCCTAAATATCTTATGATTCATCGCTGTAATGTGTTTTATACACAGTTTTCCTGCTTGATAGCTAATAAATGACTTTGGAAATGTGTAAAATGATAAAAAGCGTTTTTATACATTGCTTCTATTAGGAGTCCTTGCTTAACAAAATGGAGAAGCTAACCATCAATTTTCAACAACATTTAACAGGAACAACAGTGTCCAAGCCTGCTGCAGGGGGCAGGCAGTGTTAAGTAACAGGTAGTTAACAGTGTAGGGAATGAAGTATTCTCCATGCTGGAGAAAGGTCTGAGTAAATGAATGGCTTTCTTCTCTGGCTACTGTTTCCATTGAATATAAGTTAGCTCTATTGTTTTGTTTGACTCTGTTACTGCGCTCTGTCTCTGTTTGACACTCTTTGACGCTGACGCCGTGTGAAACACTAGAATGATGAATGTATTTGACAATGTCAGGACGTCTGTCTGCTGCTGGACCGACACTTCCGGCGAGAAGAGGCACGCGTCCAGCGGCAGCAGCGTCAAGTTCTCGCTCACTGTTCACGAGAATCCCGGAAAGTAGACTGTTGAACCCTGCAAAAATAAAAGCGCCGAAACCTCAACTCACGACACTTGACCCCCTTCACATACCTACATTTACCCCTCAGTTGATGACATTTCAAGAACCAATGACATTATTTTAGACCTAATAAATATAATACATTTACAAATGTTTTAAACAAACTCCATATGCTCAAACACCAATAATAGCTACTAATCATCATACAAATATTTAATTTAAAAATATCTAATACAATAATTGGATACTGAGCATTTTATTTTGAAGGTTTTATGCACATCTCTCCCACAGTTCTCAAAGTCAAATGACCAAAGTCATTTTCTTGCATTTTGTATCTAGTTACTATTGGTGTATATGATATCTAGTACCTTTCATGTTTTTTATACACTATGTATGTTTTTAAAGGTACACACTATGCAGTTATTGTACTTATCTTTGTTCCTGCGTGCATCAGTAAAGTTTATCTTTGTCTTATCTTATCAATTACATATTGCCACCTCCGTTTGCCTGTGCTTTTATTGTTAAAATGATGACCGGAAGTTGAGTGTCTCTTCATCGTCGGTGTTTTGACATTGGTGCGTCCAGGCGGCGGAGGCACACACACATAGGCTGTGCACACACACAAAGAAAGGTATCAAATACTAAATATTTGTATCACAGCGCATCATATTCTAACAGTTTGTGTAATGTGTGTCTTTTAGAGGCTGTTGGGACTACAAATGTATCCGTGTTAGCGTCAGAGGAGAATTTAGGAGTCGGTCCATCCTGTGACTGGCTGCACTGAGATCAGCTGCATGTCGACGGATATAGCTTTAAAAATGCGAGGAAAACCTTCGAGTGAACGGCGTGTTGTGTTTGTTTTGAATGTCTTAATTCGGGTGGAAGGCGTTGGGCACGGTCTGACAGCGCGGTGGCACCTCGCTGACTTCTTTAGGTGAAAGTTTCATTCGCATGGAAATTGTTGAGGTGTAGTGTTGGGGCTCCCTGCCGACTGCGACATCGCCCCGTCGATGTATTTCTGCTTTTCCATTGCGACCTCTTCGCCTCTACCGAGCGCGGAGGTCCTGTGTGTCGTGTATCGCTCGGCGGTGTCAGGCAGAACTAGGCCTTTAGCCGAACTATTTCACCAAATGATTTCCTTTGTCGCAGCCCGACAAGGCTAAAAATAACGCCCGACTGCAAACATTAGCCGAGGTCACAATTCAGCGTTATGAAAGAGGAGAAATGCTCCGCCGATAAGCACTTTAAGTTCCTCAATAACATGCACACGGCGGCGATTTAAACTGATGGATCCACTTAACTCGGGTCAACGTCTAGTTTAGGCCCTGGTAGTTAAAACGACGGAAGCGCTTATGGAGACTGCACCGTGGGATCCATAGTTGCAGTGTATAGCCGCGATGTATGCCCCGTTTACGTATGGAGAAAACGGCGTGCAAGATTCCATTTAAACATCTTCAAATTTAAAGTTGACGCGCTTATCGGCATCAGTTTCGACTTAAGAAAACACGCCGTGTGATTGTAAGGGAATGATATGGATCCTGTGTTACGTTCGGTGCACAGGTGTACCACTATATAGCTGTACATTTCAATAAAATCTTCACCTAGTTTGGTTCAAAGGAGTCACTGCTGCTTACAGTGGGAGTAACTGGTTTTATTAAAGTATCAGTGTATTGGACGTAGGCCGAATTTAAGAGTGAAACCTGAAGACCTCAAGTGTTGCACAAGCTGCACCCATTTGCCTTTAAGCAAGGCTCTACAGTTAAATGTTAGATTTTTTAAATGGGGTTCAATGGGGAGTGAACATGATTTAGGGGAAGAGTAGTTTGGCTTGTGTACCTTCCTGAATCTGGTGTTATGTTGTGCCATTGCCCAGGCTCGGTATGTCGGATGAAGATTCCCGTGCCAGCACCAGCTCTTCCTCCTCTTCATCCTCAACTCATCATCATCATCAGCAGCAGCATCAGCAGCAGCAGCAGCGCAGCAGCAGCAGAGACTCCGGAACCGCCTCCAAAGAAACCCGAGAAAGCAAAGCCAGCCATGGAGCTCAAGACCGCTCCAAACTCCCTGCTCCACTAGGCTTGCCTAAAAGGGTGAGCCTTCTCCGGGGCTGGAGGCAGGAGATTGACGGTTGGCAGGGGCGGGACGGGGGTCACTTTTAGACAGCAAGACAAAGATTAGTCCACTTCATGCAGGTTGTAGTTTACCCTCCTTTTAGGTTTCACTCCACACCGGCTAAAGTGAGCAGTTTAAAGTTTTAGAGCTGCATCTTATCCTAAATGTAGTGCCTCTTATTCCCGGGACTGATGTTCTGTCTCTTTAGGGAGAGTATTAATCATTTCCCCAACAGCTGAAAACAACTGTCCTACTTATGAGCAACAGAGAATTCATTTAAGAAGATGGACATGGAAAGATCACCGGTCCAAAACCGCACTATTCTAGACTATTCTAGTTTCGAACATTAAGAGCAGTTGAGTGTCCTGTCCACCTGTCCACCGTGAGAGATTTCAGTAACTGAGAGGTGTGTTTCTTTTGAAATTTCTGTCAAAAAATGCTTGAAGGTTTTAGTTTGGTACATATTTACCTGAAGATTGTTCTCATTTCCACCGGACCCCCTCTGTCTCTATCCAGGCTTTTGCAGTATTTGATCTAGGCTTAGCTTCTGATGCACGGCTTGTATTTGCTTTTGCAGAATTCAGAAGGAATTGGCGGACATTACGTTGGATCCACCACCCAACTGCAGGTAAGTGAATGAGTGCACAGCGCCATTTAATGGAGAATTATTAATGTGTCATTAGAAACATCTGGTCTTTGACACGTGTGTGTTTCAGTGGCAGTGTGGTTTGTGTTTTTTTTAAAGGAGGACATTTTCGGCTTTTATAGAGAAATTAATGCAAGTGGTGCTTTGTGTGGGCGTCTTTAATGTGAAGGTTGAAAAGCCCCTCTTCGTCTCTATGCCAGACTGGAAAAAAGATCTTTCTGCTTCACTGCTTTGCATGTCTAGTTGATCAAAAGACAAAAACTATCAAGGTAATGAGGCTGCTTCATAAAGCTACAGCTGAATGTGCTGTCTGTTGGCGCGCTTTAGACTTTGCAGTACAAGGTTTTTATTACCTACTTGGAGAAATCGGAGTTAAGGTTTTTTTTGTTTTATGTTGTTCTTTTCGCACCTTGTTAGGGCTGAGAATTAAACCTGAACACTTATAGGTACTGACTGAAATATGTGTGTGGCCAGGGGCGGATCTAGAGAGATATTCATGGGGTGGCATTGAGACTTAAAGGCAGAGGTCATAAACTCAACTGGCTTAGGGGCCACTGCTGGTGCTGTCATCACACAGGCAGGGGGGTTTCCAGTAGGGGGGTGGCACTGGTCACCCCAAGTGCCACCCCATCTTTCAGAGGCTGTAAGGGTGAGTTTATTTGAATGTTTCTGCATACTGGGGGTCAATAAACAATATTGGAATTGTAAAAACTGGGAATGACTGGAAAGCTGAGACACATACTTCATGCCTCCCTTGCATAAGTCAGTGCCCCACTTGTGCCAGCACAGTTAAAAAAAAAAAAGTGTGGAAACGCCCCTTCACACAGGGGGGGCCACTAAAAGCGTACATTTTTATCACCATTATTTATTTTTATATATGTATATATTACTTGTAATACTTGCCCCTTTTACTTATTTTACACTAAGTAATACCTTTTTGTTAATGGAATTGTGTTTTGATTTGAACTGTATATGAAAGGGTAGTTAACATTTTATGGCAACAATACAAAAAACATAATAATCTATATATATCAACATTTGCTTGGAAAAGCCCCCAAATGCCGATATTTGAAATTTGAACGTAGAAACATTACTGTGACACATTAGTGAAGCACTCAGTAGAAACATCTAAAGGTGGCATTAGAAATCAGTACACTTTTTTTTTTAGTTTTATTTCCAAATCCAAATGTAATTTTCCAAATAAATGTCTTTTTCATTTAACCTAATTCTGTCACTTAGCAACATGGGCATAACAGACCATTAAATGATGTCATGTTTTTTTTTTACATGTTATTTTAAAATAGTCTAAATGAATTAGTTACATTTGACAGGGGTGGCAGTCTCCCCATGCCACCCCTCTATAACCACCCCTGTAAGTGGCGACTGTCAAGCACTGAAAGCTGGCATTAAATGTCTGCTCTGATTCATAGTCTGGTTTACGCTTTCTTTTAAGAGAATTCCTGAGTTCAATCAGAAGTCAGCCAATTTTATGATGGCAAAGTTCTTGTACAGCTGCTTGTATCAAGAAAACATTTTAGATTTTAGATTTGTAGCTGCTTTTGTAGAATAAAAAATGATTTAATATGTATGCTTCTGAAAGAAAGCTGTAGAAAGTTTTGTTTTTAATACCAAAACTGTGGTATTGTATCAGCTCTACTATTGAAGTAGTAGTAGTGTTGTTGACATTTAGTAGTAAAGAATGTCAAGTGATATCTGCAGTGTCTTAACAAGCTGTTGGAGGTGAAGAGTTTAGTCCCTGAGCACTGGTTTTGCTGGTTATCTTGACATTTTGTGAGTTGGCTGAAACAACAAAGAAAAGAAACTCTTGGCTGTTGTCTGGGGAGCTACTATCAGCACACTGGTCCCTGGCTGTTTACACTAGGCTAAAGAGGCCTAGGAGGAAAGAAGACAGAACACTCTATGTGCTATGTTTGGGTCTGCACCTTGTCCTGAGTGTATTCTGGACATATTCAAGCATAGTCCAGCATAGCATGCCTAGAAAACAGATCTCCTACCTGTCAAACTGCTTCTTTGTTTGCCAAATTTTGTCTGTTTGACCTGTCCTTCAAACAAGCCTGGCAGGTTTAGAAGCGTGCCATGAAGACTAATTACTGTCATGTGTTCAAACAAACTATTAGCTATTACTAAACATGCTGTGTGAAGTGTTTGGCACAATGCATCCGAGGCACAGAACGGATTCGGGCTGAATCTGTGTTTGTTGTGCATATCAGGGTTGGATGAATTCTATTGTGTCATTGAAGTGAAGCTGTTGCAATCTTGTCTTGACACACCCGCACTACAGTGAGGCTCCAGGACAGAGCCAGGAGTCGCAGAGAGGTGTAAGGTGTTCAGAGGAGGTAAAGAGAAAAGGTTGAGGGACACTTGATGTCCCTTTTTTAAAGGCCCTTCTAAAGGTTCGGCTGTCTTGAAGCGCTGACAGGTCTGTTGCTGACTGTATGCAGTAAAGCCGGCGACGTGCGTGCCTGAAATGCAGGTCGTGACGTCAAGACCATAAAGGCGAGCTGATTGCATGGCAGCGAGCTCAAAACCCACGAGTTAACTCAGCCGAGACCCAAAACAAGCATTTAGACCATGAGACCACACAGGAGCTGTTTCATTCAACACTCCTCAGTCTGTGTGTGAGTCATAACTCCCAACTTTGGGAACATTTGCACTGTAGCTGTACCCCCAAACCCCCTGTGGAGTCATGGATTAAGTCCTCACACTGAGGCCTGCTGGAAGCTTCAATGGCTTAGTGACAAAAAGATTTGATGAATGCAGCACTGTTGGCATGAGATTTTGTGTTTTGAAGTTTGGTTTCATACAAGGGAAACAGTTTGACTTGATGATCTTATACAGACTAAGATGCTGAACCACAGACAAAGATTCTGGTTACTAAGATAAAAACCGAGTCACTCACAACCAGCACAGATTTGGCCAAAAAAAACCCTGTAACTACTTTATCTGTGCTTTTATCTTTCACCTGAAGTCCAAGTATAGGTTCATGTTGAGGCACAAATCTTCATTAAACCATTAAGTCTCCCTGTTTTTCTTCCTGAAATGGTGAATATTTCCTTTTTAAAGCTGTTAATGTTTACATAACTGACATCAAGCCTTGCATAGCCACACACTTTAACAATTAATATTCAAGGTGTGTGGCTGTCTTACATAATTCTTCTGGAATTTTGCAAGGTCAAAACTTGAGACATCAACATATGTTTGAATTAATCTGCAACTGAAAATATTTCCCAACAAATGTGCTATTTCCTTCTTAAGTGAGGTATGCTAAAAATGACAGTGTCTAGCTGTTTTAGGAAATGACTGAGCTTTAAAAGAAATGTGGCTATTTGTAGGAAGTCAGGGGCCTGTGTGTGCCACAGACAGATTAACACATTGTCTTATTCTACGAGTCACATGTCCACAGCATTAGTGAGGATGCTGTCTTTTGTTTAATAAATAAAGTTGAATTAATTCAGAGTTAATGGTGGCAATAAGAAGTCAAACAGGCAATAAAATAACAATAATGAGCTAAGAAATGGGACTAATCTGCAGCTGAAGGTTCTACCTCATGTCAGATTTCAACAATGAGTGGTAGATGTCACCATCTGCACCTTGTATTTTTAGAACGCCATCCTCACTCTGAGTGGGCTGTGCTGTAGTTTTCTGCCGCTGTGACACCCAAGTTCAAGAGACATTGTTCTCACCTGGCCAAATGAACTAAAGAAGGAAATGCTTCAGAGTTGAGATAACCGCTCCAAACATGTGTGTTTTGGCCGCACCCTGAGTGATTTATCTCTTCATCTCACCACCAGCGTGGAGAAAGGCTTCGTCTCTTCATTTTGTTCTGTTCCACTTGGTGTAAAACCCTCTATTCAGCACCACGTGCAGAAAGGGGGATTTTTAGTGGATTTTGCTTCTTTCTGCTTCATTTAGCACAGAATCTGCTCATTAGGGTTTGAATGGAGCTGGCCAGCTATGCCTTGCAGATGCTGTTTAATGGATTACACATCGATGAGTCAGTTGGTTGTCGTCTCATTTCTTTGGAGGTTGTTTCGGGCCTCCTCGCTCTGAAAATGGACACTGACTGATGAAGAAAGGACTTATCCTGACTAGTTTCCATTATCATCAGCGCCTCTGTCGTAGCAAACTTTGTTTTATGAGCACTATAAGGCAGAGTCTTTCATCTGTCATTTATCAAAATCTAATTATGCTCCACACAGGGAATGCCGAGCAGGCCCTCTTTTATTTTTCTACTGCCTCGTTGCCACTCAAGTGTGAACTGCAGACATCACAGGCCGGCCTCACCCCCTCCCTCCCTCCC
>NW_023340268.1:21017141-21038115 GCF_004916995.1 Morone saxatilis
AGTTCCCCTTTAATAATCTGCACAATAGCTGTAGTATCATAGCTTATATTTCATTTTGTGAAAAGTGAGGAGAATTCAGTTTGACTTTAAAATTTTCTTCTTCAGTCCATTTATTGAATTCATTTCCTGTATGAATTTAAACATTCAACCTTCATGTATTACACTAGAGCTGTATTTGTACTAGTGCTAAATATTTGGCTGGAGTGCAGCAAAGTGATGAAGTTATATATATTGTTGGCTCGAGTGTTGAACTTTCCCATTGGCTGTTGCTCTTTCAACTCCAGATTCTGAGAGCAGAGGCCCAGCCCTCTAAGGCTAGCGGTTTCATCTTTCGTTCGTGCAGCATTAAACGCTTTTAGTCTACGCCCATGTACTATATGGGCCCCACCTCAGGGTTTGCAGTTAAAGGAACCAGTGGGGCCCACAGCTTACAGGACTGCGCCTACACTCATACAATCTGAAGTTATGTTACGAAACCAAGATTCTGTTTCGTACAGGTACAGGCTTCACCCCTTAAGGCAATCGGTACCCAAAAGCACAAAAATACCCACTTAACTAGAGAGTCACTACACACTGTACGGCTCTCCATTCACCGAGAGGCATGAGGGAGAGCGCACAGTTAAAGCAGCCCAAATAACAATCAGTCTGCTGAAACACTCAATACAGAGTGAGTCATAGAAAAACCAGAGACATCCACAGATAGAAACCAACCAAAGAGTAGGGCTGGTTAGTAGATCATTAAAATAGTTATAATTAGAAAAAGCTCTTTTAAATCAAACCTTTTCAAACTGCATTTATAATATTTGTGGACTTAAACAGAGCCTAACCATGTCATATCATCTGCTTCAGTATACCTTAAGAACAAATATTACTGGGACCACTACAGAACAGTGGAGAGGAACACTTAATATCACATTAAATTCACATTATAGACACTACCGCTGACCATACTCAGTCCAGACACATACTACATTTCTTTCTGTTTCTGGGTGAAAAGTTGCATATTAACCTTAAGATCTACATATTGGAGCTCATTGTGGCTGCTGCTTATGAATTCTGTCTGCTAACTGAACGTATTCATCTACTGTTCTCCTGTGCTGAGCCGCAGGAGTCCGTTTTTTGGTGAACCGCCGTGTGCCTGTTTGAAAGGTTAAAGGCTTAGAAAAAATGAAACAGCTGAAATGTCAGCACTCTCCTTGCGGCGCGTGTGTACACAGAGGTCCACAGAAGAAGCCCCCCTGATATTGAAGTGAATGACAACAGTGATAGCCTGGCATATTACCGCCTCACACAAAGCACTGGGTAGCCTTTGTGTGCGTCGGAGGCAGGCGGGGAGGAAGCCCGGGCTCTCTCTGTGGCTCGTCTGTGAATGTGAGACGCCTCTGTTGTCAGGCGAAAGAAACCTCAGTCTGGTTGATGCAGGGGGAAATGATACATTATCTATTCTTGGCACAGCAGCGGGTCCTGACTGGGGTCTTGTGGTGTGACCAGTATATTAGCAGGTCAGGACTCCCCTGCAGGAATGCCGCTAACACACAGTGTAAATGGACTGCATTCCTCTAAGGGACGTGGTATTTTTTTTATACTAGAGGGATGTTTCACATCTGGATAGCACACTGTGGCTAGTCCATTAAATCTGAATATTTTGATCTTATTTTGTGCTCAGTGTTTTGGGCCCTTTTTTTTAAAATGAATGTACAAAGACTCTCCCATTGGGCAACAGTCACATGTCCATGGCATATCACAGGCTTCATGCCAACACTTGCTTACAATATGTCCAGTGTAGCAGTAATGGTAACCAAGAAGACTGACCTTTTCAGTGTTTTGTATTATATGACCTAAAAATCCATTCATTTTCAACATTAATGTTCTGGGAGTTTGTGAAGGGGTTGCAACATAAAGGTCAAGATGGCAGGAAAAGATGGAACAAAAATGTATTTTTTATGTAGTTATTTAAAATGGGACAAAAAACAGACGAGGTGTTACAAGTAGACATTGCTTGGCTATAAAGATTTCCAACCTTTTGATGCTGGCAGGTTTATTTTTGAAACCGATTTAAGGTGAATGACCACATATCTATCCATATGTGTCTACTACACATATGCAGTCAAACTAAGACATAAGTAAACAAACTTGTGTGTATGCTATAGTACGATGAATGTATGTAGTCTTTCTTTAAATTTACTATAACCCCAGATAACACAAATAATAATATATTTTATAGTTTCCTGTTCTCATGCACCAACAAAGAAGCACTTGATGTACAAGCGTATTTAGACCAGCTCTTGTCGAACAATAATTTACCTTTCCTGGCTAACTGAAGCACTTGCATACAGGCTCTTCCTGTAGCTGCGCACAAATAAAAAGCTCCCACAGGTGCCTCCTTGCACCATGTTAAGATCATCAGGCTGGATTACCCATCAAGCAAGGTGCCCCAGGGCCCAAAGGCATCCACTGTATGGCAAAAACACAATATGACACCAACACTATTTGTTACTCTTGAATTAAAATCTTGTTTTAAACCTTTTTTGTTTCACTATTCAGCTCACATGATGTATATTACTGAATCAAATGATCACAAACTAATTCCACATACGGATGTGACTAACAATTATTTTATGATCGATTAAACTACACACTACCTTCTTAATTGTTTTGTCTGCAAAATATGACCAGCTGATGAAAAATGAAATCACAACTTCCCAGAGGCCAAGATGACATCTATTAATCGTTGCGTTTGTCTGACCAACAGTACCAATATGTAGCTGGTACTGTGCAGCTCTAGCAGGATACCATGAAGGAGAGTATGGGCTACAGTGCTAGCTCTATAAACCTGGACTGTTCTGGTCTCTTGGCCTTTTGCCACTGGTTTACTGCTGAACTTCATATGGCAGTAACAGGAAATGTTTTACATTTAGCAGCCATGCTGAGGACAATAATTTAGGTGTCTGTCCTATTGTGATGTGTCATTTTATCCGACAGTCAGCAGCCTGACTATAATAGAGGATTGGATTCCTGACTGTGCTACTAGGTGTGTGTTTTTGTGGAGGCGTCTCTGCTACCCTCTCAGTCGTGATGAAGAGTGGAGCAGAAAGTGAGATTATTTGCCTGACATTTCCCCCTCCTGTTACTCAGAACAGACAGGAGCTACTTATTATAACACAAGCACTGTGCAGAGTAACTGCTTATGTGCTTCAAATCGGATTTGTGTTTTGAATTATTCTCGGAACTGCTGCATTTGAATAATGGATGATTCAGTGTTTGTTTATTTAAAATATTCAAATGTCTAAATACTGTATATTGCTGCACATTGTATTTTGCATGGAGTTTTCCACTGAAACAAGCCTTATTTTTATCCGATAAACATGCTCTAAGAGCCCTACTTGTGTAAAAATGAAATGGCAAACTGAAAAGTGTAGTTTGATGCGCTTCATCAAGCAGTCAATTATGTGAAAACATCCCCAGCATTAAAACAGAAGCTGCTGTTGACTTACTGCGATGCGGCTGTTGAATCAAGTCTCTTCTGAAGCGGCTGCAGTCGTCAGCCCTGCTACTCTTCAGCTTTATCTCCACAGGCAAATAATGTCCTGTTGATCTTTTCCTTTTTATCACTTCCCACTCTGTTGGCGTAATGACTCACACGGGTGATTGCACTCTTATTGTTTTAATGAATTACCAATAAGATGACATTGAATAGATTTCTTGACTGTAAAACATTAGAAAGATGGTAATTGTATAGACATTTTAGTCATTTAGTGGATGTTTTTTTGCGACTGCAAGAGCTGAATAAGCTGCAGTGCATAGAAGGTAAATGGTAAAAGAACATCAGAATATAGAGGTTAAAGTTGAGGGCTCAGGTCAAGGTGTAAGGTAAAACCATGATCTTGAGGTGGAGGAAGTGTGTAAAAAATGTGGGGGGACTTAGTACTTTAGTATTTATCTATGCTATATTATTTTATATATATTTTATTTGCATGTAACTGTAGAACTTAAGAATAACATAATTGCAGATACAGTGTAATCATACCATTTACAGCATTTAAATGAAAATAAAGCAACTATAATCAATATTTTTATGATGTATACAGTGTATCAAATAGAACAGATTTCCCCCGGGGATCAATAAAGTATTTCTGATTCTGAAATGACAATGTTTAAGGCATCACTCAGAGTGATGAACCTACAGAGGATCATCATCTCAATCTGCAGCTGTTTCCAATGAAAAAGCTCTCAGACCCAGTGTACACTGTCTGCTCAGTAGCTGCTGTGCCCGTGGGTCCAACATGTGGCCCTTAGCTGTGTGTCCCCTCTCCCATCACTCTTCAAAGTTTCTGCTGCCCCCAAGTGATCAAAAAATGATTGATTGCAGGTTTAAGGAGAAGGCAAAGTTTAATATATGTGCATCCTTCATGTCACATTCAAGTACTCCCTGTCACTTTATATTGTGGCCAAATACACTAGCACAGTAGGATCTCTATATGTATATCTCTTGCATGCATAATAATACCTCTACAGCCAGGGCCCGCCACAGAGCGTAGAAGACTGAACTAGCTGAAGGTGCCTGTGATGGTGACCTGCCGGAGGGTTGGACTGAATGGATGAATGAAGCATTCGCTCACTGTTCACTCACTAGAGGGGAAAGCTTTCATGTTTTGTGTGCAGGGAAGCTAAGTTAGCAACTTGTCCTAAAGCGTGTGTATTTGACGCCGTAATAATGAGACTCAACAAACAACTATCTTTGTTTCAATTTTTTTTTAATTGACCTACTGCAGCATTAAAAGCAATTTTGATGTTTTATCAAAGAAAAACATGAAACAAACATCAACTGCTCAAACAGCCTAAGTGCAAATTATGCATGTAGTCCAGCTTCCACAACCCTGCTCCCCTCTTTATTTTGAAAAGCCAGTCCAGTTAAACAAAGCCCTTATTTCCTGTAGAAAAAGATTAGTCCCTATTGACACATCTGCTTTTGGACATTGACATTTAGTCTGCAGATCATATGAGAAACCTATCCTTACAGTTGTTTTAAAATGTTTTCAGCAGCATGTGCTGTTTTTCATGGCCTGTAGGTTGTTTCCTTGTATGGTGTCATGGTACAGATGATCTTGAGGTGAACCTGTAGATCAGTGCTAGGATTTCAGACCTTCAGTGGGGGCTGTACTGGAAGATCTCAGTCTTGTGTAGGGGCAGAAGAAGAAAGTGAAATGTGGGTGTCTTAATCTTTTGGGAGGTGGACCACGAGGGAGCAGCAAGCATGCAGACTGTGGACGATTTAAAGCTCCGTTAGGGTGAAGGCTGGTCTGGTTTCTGCCTCAGAGGAAGGTGCATTTATCCAGGTGGAAGATAGATTAGGCTGGAACGCACAGCAGAACTTTAGACCCGAGACTTTGACTGGAGTCGACTTGGACTCGTCCACTGTGAGACTCCATTTACCTGAGACTTGAAGACAAACAACAAAACAAGTACCTCAGTAGTTTGTTCACGTCCAGCATATCCTCTATTTTCTACCCTGCGACCACAATGAGTCATCTCCTCGTTCTACCTCATTAAACTCCCAGAATCTCTGAATATTTAAATGTTGTTGATTTCTAAAGTTCAGTTTTCCTGCTGGACACAAGATGTCTCCTCCTTCCACTGTAAAGTCCATTCTCAGTGGATGTGCACTGTGGCTTCAAGTTTCTCATCACATGTACAAGTTGATACTTTTCGGACCAGGACTGACTTCATAACTATTTGTGGATGTCACAAAATCATGCTGGTAGGCTCCGCCCCTTAAAATCAGATGTTCACTGAGCACAGAGAACTTTCTCTTTCCAGCAGATGATTGTAAAACATCCTTCTAGTGGACAAGAAGGAACACATTATTGTTGTTGTTGTTGTTATTGTTATTGTTTATTGTATTTTTGTTGTTGTATGGTTTTCAATATTGTCCTGTTGTATTATTGAATAACTTCATTTTTTAAACAAGGTTGGGGCAGCTGCCTCTGTGGCGAGGAATTTGATAAAAATGATGAATGTTCTTAACAACTGAAAAAGATACGTGTCCCTGTGGTAACGTTCATGCATCCTGCTAAACACAGCCAGAGATTGGCCCATCTAACTGTTTAAAAAGTGGAAATGCTTTATATTCCCTGTAAAATATTACAGAGTAAAACAAAGACTTGAGCTGAAAGCTCTGACACGAGCTCCAGAGTTTCTTTGGACGGGTGACTACAGATGTTTTCTACTGTGAAAGTCTGGTTTGTGAAGCATCCCAGTATGTAATCAAGAAATCCATGTTTCCTGTGTGCCGACAGTGCCGGTCCCTAAGGAGACAACATCTCATGAGTGGAGGTCTGACCATCCTGGGCCCTCCAGGCTCCGTGTCACGAAGGGAGGAGTGTTTTTCCTGGACATCGCCTTCACACCAAGACCTACCGCCTTCAAACCACCCAAAGGTGAATTCTGCATGGCTGCTAGCGTCCAGACAAACCTTTTCTGTGTAATCATCGCACACAGATGGCTCTATTGAAAGACATGTCATTTTCATGTTTTCCACTAGAAGGCGCCCTTGTACATTAGATACAGCTAGATGAAACTCAGCAGCTCATACTTGTAATCTTAATCCCCAAGGCCGCTCTAATATATGCTCCGCTCAGTGCTGATGCTTGTATCCTCTCCTTTTGAATGAGCAGCTGTCACAACCAACTGCATTCAGAAAATGTAGAATTTTCTCTGACCTTGCATGTTTTTCCAAACAGACACACTCATAATATATGACTAGCTTTTCCTGTACATCATTAGCCACTACTCCTTCATTTCACATTCTACAGTGTGTTTATGATGGAATGTTTTATTAAGCAAACCATTTCTTGCTTATAGGGTTGATGATTGAAGTTGCTTTTGATTATTCCAAGATAAAAATGATGTAATTGGTATTTTTGTCTGGAGTTTGGCATACAAGGACCAAGAAAAATGTGTAAAGCTGTGGGAATACGAGTTTTCCCTCCTTCTGTCCGTGTGCAGGTACCGTTCCCGTACGAGGATTCTACCCACTGTAACATCAACAGTCAGGGGGTGGATCTGTCTGGACATCCTGAGGACAACTGGAGTCCTGCCCCAACCATCTCCAAGGTCCTAACTGTCACATCTGCTCCCTGCTCACTGACTGGCAACCCTGTGAGAGCTGCAGCAACACACACACACACACCAACACACCACACACACACACACACACACACACCACCACACCACACACACACCACACCACCACCACACACACACACACCCCTTGCTTTGTTAGGCTCACAAAATCTGCTAACAATATTTTGTGCCAATATTAAGCATGTTCTTTTTTTTTTAGGTTAAAAAGCCCAGAGGGTAATATTTCTAAGAGTAATAACACATTGACTGCTTAATATGGGTCTGAATAAATGTCAGTAGCAGGGTCTGTTTGAGCTCGTCTCATTAACTGCAGCAGTAACTCCCCTTTGATCTTGATGTTAGAGCAGAGACCATAAAACTCTCGTAGAGGTAACCCTACATGAATTCCAGGACTCCACTTAAAGGATTTTAAGATTCAGTTCATTAAATCTCCTCTTGACTCTGACACAGTCAGAAATGTAAGACTATACGGCTATATAACAGAGCCAAAGTCCACATTGAAGACAAAAGGTGGTGCTGTGTTTGTGTTCTGCCTCAAGCCTTAAGTGAAAATCTATTTTTCTAAGATTTACTGCAGCATTGTGGCTCTTTTAAAGTCATCCTGTTTTTTTGGCTAAAGGGTTCTTTAATTTCACACAGTATGGCTTTGTAACATCAACACAAGTGCAGTGTAATTATACAGTTATTATTGTAGGTACAGGATAGATGAAACAATAATATTCCCTGTAGCGTTGGGCTGGGCCATGATTACATAAATCATCATTTCAATTGCTGTTAATACAGTGGGTACCTTCCCTTCAGTGTCTTGGCTGGCTATTGTGGATGTTTAATACAAGTAGATCAATACATTAGAAGAAATACTTTTGCAACAACTTGATAAATTACCTGGCAATTGTATTTGAATTACTGGGTTACCCAAAAACACATTCCCACCTTCTCTATAGATAAAATAAAGCCTCAAGTGCATTTTACACAAACTATATAAGACAGTGCTCATATGGTGGAATCCTCCCTGTCTGCAGGGTTTGTGTGTGTAAACTAGTTGGGGTAATTTATTTAGGAATATGGACCTACAGTTTACACTAACACAAGATTTCGAAATGCAGGACAGCATTAGTTGATGTTGGGTCCCGGGGTAGTGGCCTGCTTGGTCTTATTGGTAGTCCAGCTTTGGTACAAGGGCTGCACAATCAATCCAATATTAATCGGTGTCAGGATTTTGGTTTCCCACAATTAAATGAACGTGATGGTGTATGATATTGATGTTTAAAACGCGTGCTTGGCTCATAGAAATCTGCTGCATATCAAATAAACAGCCAGCCACCATGGGTGATCCAGATGTTCTGGTTTAATTTTAGAAGGAGTTCGGTCTAGACCTGCTCTGTTTTAAAAAGTGTCATGAGATAACTTCTGTTATGAGTTGGCGCTATACATATAAAATGTAATTAAATAGTCCTGTCTCTGCACGCACATCCTGCAGCTGCAAATTCTAAGATACTAAGGAAAAAAACATTTCCTGTGTCTACAAACCAAGACAACGGTCAGTTTTGGAAAGTGAAAGTTCCTTGTAGGAGCTTTAAGGAACCTGAATTCAAATTAAAACACATTTAGATAAAACTACAGTTATTGAGGAACAGGTGTGAAAGTGCAAAGAACAAACTGAAATGCAGATGTTTTGTTCCTGTGTTACAGCCGACCCTCTGGTTGGAAGCATCGCCACACAGTACACAACAAACAGACCCGAACACGACAGGATAGCCAAACAGTGGACCAAACGCTACGCCACATAATCACCAGAGGAGCTGCTGCCGATTGGACGACTCTGGGATGTTGGGTGGGGAGGGGGTGTGGACTCTGTTGGGGGCGTGGCTCCCAGCGGAGGAGGGAGGTGGGGCAGGTAGAGGGGCGGGTGGATTTTTATCTCGGGAATTGAAGTCTTAACTCCTGACATTTTGTTGTTTATTGTATTTTTTAAGTTATCTGCGGCCCAACTATAATCAGATCTGGCAATAACGCATTTAGTGTTTTCTCTTTGATTTTTTAGCTCGTGCTTGAAGATGGACATTAATACTAAACTGCTAGATGAAATGTGTCACAGCATGATTCCCAGTCAATTATGTCAGTGTA
This sequence comes from Morone saxatilis, assembly GCF_004916995.1. Lineage (NCBI taxonomy): Eukaryota > Metazoa > Chordata > Actinopteri > Moronidae > Morone > Morone saxatilis. The sequence goes on from NW_023340268.1 coordinate 21,026,412, forward strand.
AATTCTCACATGTATTAAGTTCCAGTTGGTGTTTTGCTCCCTCCCTCCAAACTCCTGGTCTTTGAAAAGGTGTTTTACACATGTAGACATGTTTAGATATGGATGGATATTGGTTGTGATTTGTGTTCTGTAATGATAAAAAGCTGTTCTGTTTCTCCCTTAAAGAATTAAACATGACCAACTGAAGCATCTGACTGGGTTTAGTCATTTGTATCAAATGTGATCTTCAGGAAACGCCACCAAAAGAACCTTTCAGAGGACTAAATATGAAGAGGCTACATTTTATTCAGTGCAGAGTTACAGAGCAGAGAATAATTTAGGGTTAGCATGAATACAGAGTGCAAGTGTTGAGTCTCACTAACTCCGTTCTACTAGCAGCACATTAACTGTTATTACTTTGAAACATTAAGGACACAGAAAACAGCGCAATCATCCTTCACATTGTTTTACCATTTTCAAAAGTCAAGGAATGTGGCTCATTAAAGTGACAAAAATAAATTAGTTAAAAAATAAATATTTCCTCTCAACACTGACATTTCTACTGTTAGAAAGCCTTACACACAGTTTTAACTAGTAGCCCTATTTGATTATACAGGCTGGACGACACGAGTGCAACTAACAGACAGACATTATGGAATCTCAAAACGGGTAAAGGCAGTACCATGAACATTATTATTATTATTGCTGCCAGGCCATATTTAATATACGAGATGGACTGGACGAAGGCTAGCTGAGTCCCGCCAGAGAACAGGGATTCATGCTGCATTCACATCAGATGGGAAATAACATAGGTAGTAGATTCCTGTTTGAAAACACTGTCCTACAGAGCTTACAGAGCTGTTCCACAAGCCGGTATGTTTGCTGAAAGAGTTACATACTGGTCATGTAGAGATCCCTTGTGGAAATCCGATGGAAGAAATGGGGGTCAAAATCCACAGTCCTTCAATAGTCTGACTTTAGCTGTAGGCTGGGCCCTCTTGGGACAGAGGAGGAATGATAACAGCAACCAATAACTCTATATGGGAATGTGAATAGTAAGATAGTTACAAAAATTGATTGTATGGTTTAACTTGGAATGATATATTTCAGTTGAAAAGGACAGTAAACATAACACGTTATTTCAGGACCGCAATTCAAAAGTGTAAATCCACGAGATGTGTGTTTGGGTTGTCTGAACTCTTTGGTACTAAAGTGCTTGCCCATGCTGAGATGGTTTTACGAAGAAAAAAGGCTTGAGATGTTACAGATGTGGATTTGGTTTGCTGTTGGTGAGATGAGAATATCAAACATGTCCGTGTGTTGAGCACAGAGCTGCAGTCAGGATGTGGTTAGCCTAGCTTAGCATAAAGACTGGAGACAGAGACCACCAGCCCGGCTCGGTCAAAACTTCAAAAATACTTGACTGACAACACCTTTAAAGCTGGCTGACTAACACGTATCTCGTTTGTTTAACCCAAACAAAAACAGAAATGTGAAAGTGGCGAACAGTTTACCCATCAGCCAGCACTCCAGTGGAGCTGTAGCACTGTTGTGGTGGCTGTGAACCAAATCAACAAGGCTCTGGGAAGCTGCAAACTGCCCCAGGGTGTTGTTCGCCAAGAAATAGTTCCACCATATTACTCCCTCGAACACTGCAAATGTTTCTGCTTCTAGTCTTTATGCTATGCTAACCACATTCTGACCCAGCTCTATTCTTAGCATACCAGATTAATATCAGTCTTCTCATCTCACTCGCAGAAAGAGAGCAAAATATTTCCCAAAATAATGAAGTTGAACTACCTTAAGCAATGTAACCACTGTGTAGAACTGTATGAATGTGTGTAAAAAGCTCTAATTTACACACAAGCTAACCAAAGTCATGTAGCTAAAGGCCTGTCCACGTGGTCCCGCCGGGTGTTCCCATGTGAGGTGAATGCAGCCTGCTAACAGGAGCGGAGAGGAGTGAGGGGGTCTTCAGAGAGTCACATGTCGTTGGACGGGGTGCCTTTGCTTTTGCGCCCCGGCAGAGGAAAGGCAGACTTGCTCTGCGGCTGCGTGAGGCGGCTGGTCAGCTGGGTGAAGGGTTCGATGAGCGAGTTGCGTTCGGCGACGCTCACCTCCCACAGCTTCACCTTCTCGCCTCGCGCCCACTGCTGCGCCGCCTCCTGGTCCACCTGACGACGCTCCCGCAGGTCCGTCTTGTTCCCCAGCACTATGACGGTCACCTGAGAACACAACAGACACACCGGAAGAAACCCCAGTTCAGTTTTTAAAGATTTAAGATAGTACTTTATGCACTTCATTGTATGGAGAAAACAGTACATTAATCATTTTGATTTCATGTTGCCTTACTTTTCAGTCGGTATATCACTGCTGCTGGCTGAAAACACTATCTCCATATTTGTTGAAATTCATACTTCCACATTAAGATTTTGTTTAAATACTTTTTAGACAGTTAAAAAAAAGCCTAAATTGCATTTGAACATGTTGGCCTGATTGGTCATATAATTAGAGCAGAGACACATCTTTTCATGATCCTGTGTGGCTGATAAATAATACTTATTAAATCCTGTATTAGCCGTTTCCTGTATAAACTGCAGGCAAATAATAGTACGAGTTGTGCACAATGTAAATATTTTGATGGCAAAAGCAGGGTTTTCATGCATGCTAATGTTACATATGTGAGGAGCTTCTTCCAAATGTACCTCTAAGGAGTAACTTCACTGGCTCCCATCAACTTTAATTCTAAATACTAACCATGAAATGTCTATATATACATATATACGTATATATGGACATTAAACCATGGTGCTGAGAAGTGTTTCTCTGCTGCATGCACATCCTCTATTGTGTTGGCCTACATGCAAAGACCTATTTAAATAAAGGCAAATGATATTTTCTCAAACTGGGAACTTTAGCCTTCTCATATGTTTAGTGTTTCAATTCCCCTTTACAGCCAAATTCTGTTTGTTCAGACCTTTCACCACCACACTTCGTGATGTACTCAGGTGGTATAACAATGTGCGCTATAAATAGAACACGGAAAGCACCTGAAAATACAGAAACTGTCAGTTAAACTGGATATTTTAAACATCATAAATGCTGTTGTGCGCAGAGTGGATGGTTGCCAATATAAAGGCGAACAGAGAACAGCACTTATTATGAATGGTGGTTTAAATATACTTTGACCCGGCCACACCTCTTTCTTATCTCTGGACTTGTCTATTTCCTTCTTCAGAATGTCCACCTTCTTGAAGGACTCCAAGCTGTCCACGCTGTAGACGAGCACGAAGCCGTCTGCCACTGAGTAGTAGTGTTTGGGGAGGTCCTGTCCATCGTGGAGGCCTTTGGTGTCATAGAGCCGCAGCTGTTCCTTCACGCCGCGGTCAGTTTCCACTGAGGCCACGTACACATCCTCCTGGGTCTCGTTGGACTCGGAGCCTGGGAAATAGGACAACAGCAAGACCTTTTTCACAGCAGCCATTCTGACATGAAATAGTAGGGCAAACACTTAACATTATAGGCTCTGTTCCATTCAGGCCACAGAGTCAGGGTCTGCTATTGTGCATTCTGGCTCACTAATACACTAAATGGAACAGAGCCTTAGTTAATGTCATTGGTAACACTTGTGTTTACCCTACTTAATGTTAAAATGGCTGCTGTAAAAAAGGTCTATCCAGAGAAGAGACGTTGGGCCCCAGCAGGAGGCTGCTCTCCCAGCAGTCGGCTGAAGGGAGCCATTGTCAGTGGCTGTTACCTACCTACAGTGTGGTTTCCGTACAGCAGCTGTTCCAGTATGGCCGTTTTTCCGACTGCTGCCTGGCCACACACCACCACCTTACAGCCTTTTCCCATTGCGACCCTACAGTGTGTGAACACAAAACGTCACCCAGTTCATAGTTTCAACTGGCAAATATTAGACATCCCATAATAACACGGAACAGAGCCTATCCTTAGCGTTGGCTCGCTGTCACGGCGTTGTGTTGTTTAGCCTAGCTAGCTAACAGGCTAGCCGTAGCGACTCAGTGTGCGTCATGTAAACGCGCCAGTGACACTGCAGCCGCGACCCACTGTCTGTTCATTACAGGTGAGTCCCTTAGAGTCGCTCACCTGGATCAGCTGGAGGACTGTCTGTCTGCCGAGCCTTCACACGGAGCGGCCATCCTGCTCTGAGCGCAGGACCTATCCGGACACTGCGCATGCGCCGCTGAATTCACAACATAAACATAAGAATAACTGGAGACGATGTTTTGTTTGCGTTTATAATAATACAATATAATAACATTTACATTCACGGTGCATGTTGTAAATGATGTTTATGCTCATTATTGGTGTGGATTTTGGAGTTAGTAGTTGTACAACTACACGATTACGCTTCATAGATTAACTACATAACATATTAACATTATATAACTCTGACAACCGTGGCAGAGAGCATGGCCGTGTCCAGGCTTGCATGTCCATCTCGGACGGAATGTCGTCACGACCCTCTCGTAGAGCACCTGGGCCCAGCAGGAGGAGCACCTTCAGCAGAAGAATCTCTCACCCAGATGCACCCACAGAGCGGCCACAGGAAATCATTCCTGCCTGTGTGTCATCAATATGTACAATCGTCTCTCCTCGAGAGGGAGTCAGAGCACCGCTTCCCAGTAATATGTCGTAGAAGCACGTACAATCTTTTTTTTTTTTTGCTTTTAGCTACTTTTGGACGATTAATATAACTTGCTACCATTTTTTATCTGCCTGGCCCAATATAGTTGATATATATTTATATACATGTTCTAATATTTGTTTTGGTTATTCTGTATCTGGAGTTTGTAATAAAAATAATTTCCCCCTGGGATTATTAAAGTATTTCTGATTCTGATTCTGATTACATTCATGCAGTTTGTCTGTAGTCAAATTACGATTAAATGCAGTTTGTCTCCAGTAAAACCGTGTCTACTATGTGATTATCACATAACTTTTTAATTTAAAAATGAATTTAAATCAAGAAAGAGAGCGCGAGTTTGATTGTCGAAATGACCACAAAAGTCAGGACTACATTTCCCATGAGCATTACAGAGGAAATACGTCACCGGCGTTTTCATAAGGCATGCTGGGTACGTGTCCTCTCTCTTTCCGGCTGGTACGCCATCATGTAAGCGAGTATTTCTATGCTTTTGTAGAAAACGCAATCCATTAAAATCATTCTTTATATAGTTTCATCGGTCTGTTTGAGTCAGGACATTGTTTAGCAACTTACTAACGTTCTATACGCCTTGATTATTTTTTGACTAACATTGTTGAGAAACTGATATTAGGCTTATTTTAACGGCGCTGGGATGCAGTCTACCCGGTAGCCATTGGTACTGCTGGCCGCTGTAGCAAGCTAATGTGTTACCATGCTGTCTGGTGTTTTGTGTAAAACGGCCAGAGTCTTCGCGTTTTAATCCGGTTGAAACCGGCACATGAAGTTAGTCACTTGTAATGTTAGAAACATTCCGGTGGAGCAGGGACTGGTGAGCTACGCTGCTAATGCTAACATGCTAGCTTTAGTTTTAGGAGCTGCTCAGGAAGCATGGGCTTGTGTACTTGTACATTATCGTACATTTCTACGGCATTCATTCATGTAAAACACCCGGGCCGCCGTACCACGCGTTACATGTGTATTATGATTAGTTCACAGAATGCTGAGAAAATGGGAAATCGTGGTCTCCTAAGAAGACTCTTCCAGAATGGCCTCAGTAACTGTACAGAGTCTGGTCCGAGTTGTGTGCCATTATGAGCGGAGTTACAGGCTCCTTCTGAAGCTCACCGCTCCCTCAGCCAGGCAGCAGTTCATGAGAAGTGTGGCTGTGTTTCTGAGCCTGCAGATGGCACATGACTGAAAGCATGATTCCTGTAAATGTCGCTCAAGTCATTATTTTACATTGAACTGCAGATGCTGGCTGCATGTTGTCCAACATTAATCCATCATGTTTTTACATAAACAAGTTATGAATTCACATTAAAGTTGATTAACTTACGAGACTTTGTTTGTTTCAGATAAGTCAACATGGGAGCATATAGGTATATGCAGGAGCTATGGCGCAAGAAGCAGTCCGACGTGATGCGCTTCCTGCTCCGTGTCCGCTGCTGGCAGTACCGTCAGCTGTCCAACCTCCACCGCGCTCCCAGGCCCACCAGACCTGACAAGGCCCGTAGGCTGGGCTACAAGGCCAAGCAGGGTGAGTGCGGAGCCCAGAGGTACACCTGCACATCTGTCAGCATCTCTCCCTGCCTGGCTAATCGTGTTGTTGTGTGATTCAAACAGGTTACGTAATCTATCGTGTCCGCGTGCGCCGCGGAGGCCGTAAACGCCCCGTACCCAAGGGTGCCACCTACGGCAAGCCAGTGCACCATGGCGTCAACCAGATCAAGTTCGCCCGCAGTTTGCAGTCAACTGCTGAGGTACGTTCATCTTGACTCAATATAAGAAAGGAGTTCTGGTTTTGCTGCTTTGACGATGTTTCAGATGCACCGACACACGTTACTCATTCTGATTGCAAGTGTTAGCATCAGGCTTTTCTTGGGAAAACCTGGAAATTTAGAGCCTAGTTTTCCTGGAAATGTTTAGTTGTATTTGAGCCCCTGAGCCAGGCCACAGCTCCGGTCACATAAACGCTGAACACCATTGTGAGAACTACTGGGAAAGTCCTGGAAAATGATTTGGGAACGCTGTAGCCTCTCCTTTAAAATTGCACATGGTAGCTCATTGGCTTTAACCATTTCCACAACGGTTGAGGACAACGGTCATTTTCCATTGATGTGATTTACAACAGATTGTATCTATTTGTTAATCGCCTCTTCAGATTATTGGGTTGCCACAACCATCAGGCTAAACGTACTCAGTGTAGGTATTAATGTTTGATTAATGTATCAGTCCTGTCTTTATTTTCTAGTTTTTTCCACAAGTGAAAAATCTGTTCCCCTCTTGAGGGGTTTCCTAATTTTTCCTAATTGAAGGTCTTTGGGTCACTGTAAGCTCTGGGAGATAATTCACATTTATAAACACTTACAAATAATTGTCCGGTGATCACTAATGAAAGCCATTATTTACACCCATAAACATCTGTCATTCTCCGACTGACTGTAAATGTCTGAAGCGTCTCCAGCACCGTGTGCCTAATTAAGTACGGCTGCAACGAACAGTTAATCTGTCACTTCAGAAAATATTGAAAAATGTTGGTCATTGTTCCCCAGAGTTCCAGGTGACGTTGTCAAATGTCTTGTTTTGTCCACAACCCAAAGACATCCGGGGTTACTGTCAGAGGACTACAGAAAGCAGACAATACTCACACTGGAGAAGCTGAAATGAGCTTTTCTTAACAAAATGACTAAACAATCAAATAGTCTAGAAGTGTTGGCTTGGCTTGCTAACACAGGTATAACTATATTAATGTCTGTGTTGCATTGTGGTGTACATGCTGGCTCACAGAACAATGTTTTTTTATATAGCACTACAACATAAAACCAAGCAAGACAGATAAAATGACTATAAGGAGCATAAGCACTGCACTATAAAACAATGGAATGAATAAGAAATAAATTGAAAGTAAGACATTACAAATAAAATGTATATCAAATGTTCTCTAAAGCTTGCACAAAGAATCTTCCTGGGAATCCAAACCTATTGTCAGTGTGAGACTGGTACACACAGGGGAATGTGTACTGTCCCTCATCCCCATAGTTTATGAAAGCTTTGATTGGTGGATGTTCTCTCGTAGGATTTAAGGTACACTGACAGTGCTTCTGTCCCTTCAGGCCGCACAAGAGGACGAGGCAGTGTTTGAGACTGGCCTTTAGTGGACTGTACGGTTGTGGATGAGGTTTAGATCTGTCGGCTGCAGACCTGCAGTACGAGGATGGAACAATTGAGGGAGTTTTTAAATGAACACAGTCGGTGTATATCCTGACTTAATGAAGACTGAATATATGGAGTTATGGTTAAGATGTCTGTTACTGGCTCCTCCAGAGGATTTCTGGGTGTTAAAGATTACGTTACTGCTGCCACTGGGAGCCGCCAGAGCACTTTTGAATCTTTAAGACCACATTCCTTTTTAGATTGAGTTGCTTTGCTAAGTCATTCCACTCACTCCCTGTTTCTGAACTCCCCAGGAGCGTGCTGGCCGTCACTGCGGAGCCCTCAGAGTGCTGAACTCCTACTGGGTGGGCGAGGACTCTACCTACAAGTTCTTCGAGGTGATTCTGATCGACCCCTTCCACAAGGCCGTCAGACGCAACCCAGACACCCAATGGATCACAAAGGCTGTGCACAAGCACAGAGAGATGCGTGGCCTGACATCTGCAGGAAAGAAGAGCCGCGGCCTGGGCAAGGGCCACAAGTTCCACCTGACCATCGGAGGCTCCCGCCGTGCAGCCTGGAAGAGGCGCAACACCCTGCAGCTGCACCGCTATCGTTAGAGCACGCCACATGTCTGTACATTAAACCAATAAACAGCCCTTTTTATGGTGACAGTGTGTCTGCTTCCTTCTGTTGCTGGAGTTTTGGTATTTTAAACTGAACTTGCTCTGCTCTTGCATCAGCGTGAATAAAAAGGTTAGAAAATGAGTTGAAGTATTTTAGCCTTTTAGGTAATACAGAATAGAGTTGGATATATTTTAACAACCCACCCCATAAGTAACCTATTGGCCCATTAAACATTTACTATGAGACATATCAAAACTTGGGTTCAATAGTAAATGACAGATTTACAGCTTTATAAACTCAGACAGGGCAGTGATGATATATCTGTACAAGTGAAGTGATCCAGAACTAGCTGCCAGGTGGTACAAAAAGTTGAGTATAATTTGTAGAATAACATTTTCCCAGGATTAGTTGATGAAGTCTGTGATCCACAGGTTGAAAGCTGGAGGAAATCTTCCTGTGTTAGCAGTCCGTCTCCCTGCCAGGAGCGGAACAGCCATCATGTGTTTGCTGCATTGGTTGAGATGGAGATTGTACAGTACTGCGCTATAACATTGCTGTTTAAGCAAGAGGTTCTATTGATGGTTCTAGCACATTAGAAATGATTTGGAATATAATAGATCCGTTCATTTTGGGCAAAGACAAGTATCTAATGTAGATATCCTCAATTCCCTCTTATTCTCTTTTTCAATGTGTCTGGTTCTGAACAGTAACAGGAGTTGAGTGAAGTGTAGATTTTGCAGCTAATGTATAGGATAGGAACTGGACTCCAGATCAGTGCTGCAGAGTGCTTCATTATAATGCTGATTGTCACACAGTTTACCTTTATCAAATATTAGTTTCTTCCATTTGCATATTAACGTTGGCCATATTAATATTTCAATAATATTTTTGATTAATTGTGCAGCTCTAGATTGTACAGACTTGAAGGTTTGGAAAATGCTAAATTTTACCCGCTGTTTGAAGAGTAGGAATAATCTTGAATTTGTATACTCTTTGAAAAATGCTTGATTTTCACCATAATCTGGTGTTTAAGATCCACAATCACAAAGCAAAAATCTTTGAATATTTGAAATCAAATAATCCCATCATCATTTCTCCTAGTTTTCTGTTAAGAAAAAAATAGAGGTGTCAACTCCAGATTGACCAAATGTTAACTATAATGGATCATGAATCCCACTTGATCATAAATTGGAGTGGTGTGACCAATTGTTTGTTGTTTGTTCCCTGTGCAAACCCTCAGGCACATGTCCAACAACTAATATACACACACACACACACACACATACATTATATATAAAACCTTCCCTCTCACCCGGGTGCGTATCTGGTCATCCTCAAGCTCGGTCTCTACCAGGCAGCCCTGGGAGGTTTGGAGGGTTCTGCGGCAGTATCTTAGCTGTTCCTAGGGGACTGCGCTCTTCTGGACTGAAGCTTCTGATGTTTTCCTGGGATTTGTTGGAGCACTCCCCCAAGTTTGGGGGCGTCACTGCCCCGGAGGTGTTCCTACTACCGACACGGGGATCACAGCGGCCTGATCTTCCACAGTCTTGGCTCCAAGCTTGTTCTTTTCAACCCCATAATGGTACTTTTTCAACCTTTTCGTGTGTCCTTCTTTCTGATGTTTGGCGGTCTGCTGGTTATGCGCCACGATCTATCAACACCGCCTTCTTCTGCTCCTTGTCTTACCACCACTATGTCTGGTTGTCAGTCTTGGAACGCCGAAGTCCGACAGCACCTGGCCCTGTTGTTCTCAGGCCACCTTTCTGTGTGCGCCCATTGCGTGGATTTGGGTACTTCTATGTTCCATACTGGGTACAGATGGTTCCTGTAACTCATTCCAGCCACTGGTTGTGTCTCTCTCATGTACGCTGAACCGGCTAGCATCTTAACACCCTTGCTATGATGTGGCTGGGACCTGTCTCTCAGGGGCATCTTTGCATAGTCTGCATCTTGGGTCAGATCTTACTCTTGTAGATCTTGGCCTCTGTCGGCTCTTGCTACCTAGGGCCTGTTCTTGTTGCTGTCCATGATCAGTGGCATCTGTGGCTGCTCCTGCAGGTCCAGCCTTTCAGCCATTGGGTTAGGTCTTCTCGTATCAAGACAGCTCTTCAACTTTGGCGGTGGTTACATGCCATGTAGGGGGCTTGTCCCTCAGGTTGTCTGCTCCTCTTCTCCGCCACTCTTATCGGGTTTTCTGTTGCCTGAGACATTCGCAACTAGCAGTTCGTACCTTTGGGCGCCATTTTCTCTTCAGAACGTACTCTTGGATTATTTGATGTTTCATCCTGGATATGTGGGCCTTATCATCCAAGAATTAACAGAATCTCATGGATGAGTTTGTGAGCCAGTGGAACAACCACAGCTTTGAGGACAATGGAGAGTCGGCGTCCCCCACTGCCAAACTGTGGACAATTGGAATGCTCAAATTCCTCAGCATTAAAGGCCACTCAATCTTGTGCCTGTGCCAACCCCTTTATGCTCAACCAGTGGAATGTGGAGGTTGGGCCCATCAACCCCTTCACTGATGATGGAAATCATCGGATCGAAACTTTTTGTCAAGCATGGAACTGCTTGGAGAGATAGTCTGGCTAGCTTGGGTTGATTCAGTTGTTACACTATTGCGGTGTCATACATGTTACATATTAGACTCAGATATGAATAAGTCATTTTGAGAAATATCACAAAATTGAACATGTTATTTGGTTTCAAGTCTCAGTTTGAAATGATTCATTTTTCAGTTGTACCGTTTAAGGGATATCAATGGGACAAAAGAGGTGTACAGGTCCTCGGACGAAGATATTTGCTTATAATATCTTTTCTTTCATGACAAAATGTGATGTTATCACCGTATAGATATGTGGCCAGGACCCTAAACTGACACAAACTGAGATGTAGCGGAGTAGAAGTATGAAGGTTTCAACCAATGCAAAGACTCAAGGTAAAGGACCTGAAATATCTGTATTTAAGAACAATACTGGGTAAATGTACTAGTACTGTCCACCCCTGATTATATGTATATATCATTATATATTAATGTATTCAGTTTAACCCTATGATGAAGATGAAACTTTGTGTATGTGTTTTTCAAATCGAAAAAATATGATACACATATCTCGTAAACACTAAAATGACAATGAACCAGTCCATACAAAGTAGGAACATACAACCATTTATTAAGAAGGCCTTACCATAACATTTAGAGGGAATAATCTGCGCTAATCACTCAATTGCTGCTCTGGGTCATATCAGACGGTGGAGATAAATGACATACAT
>NW_023340268.1:21038218-21040189 GCF_004916995.1 Morone saxatilis
ACTTAAAAGTTCACCAAGTGCAAATCAAATCTGAAACGCAAAACCATGGCTTGAAATATATCTTCGAAAGTAACAAAGAACATTTCTACTTACATTTCTTCATGCCTTTATTCAAGTAAATACTGTCTCTAGGAAGAACAAAATGAAATATCAGCAATTATTTTTGAAAAACAAACAAACATCCTCATCATAACTCAAGCCCTCTATAATATTACCTCTCACACTCTTCCAAACCCTGGTGAATTGCATATGGCAAAATCCATATCAGATTTGAAAGCAGTGTATACTGCATGAACTGGAATGCGAAGAATGTTTTCACAAGTATTCGCCAGTGGAAATCGGGAATGGGTGATGAACTCAAGGCTTGGCTTTGGAGAGAAGCCCAGTGCTGGAACACTGTCACATCCAGTGAAGAAAACAAGAATATCCCCCAGAGATACATCATTTTCAACTGTAAGACATAAAAAGAGACACAATTACATGATGACTACATCTACCAGCATTTTCATAAAGTCATAAAGTATTATACCACTGAAGTGATGCAAAGTGATGTAAGAGAGGTGAGTAGTTAAATTCCCCTAAACCAGCATTAGGCATTAGTTTTTATTTTTGAAATGATACAGTAATTTGAAAGGATAGCTCATAATGCCATAGACTAGTGTTGTGTAAAACTATAAACTTCACTCATAACATTATTAACCTAATGAAATATGTTGTGTTAAAATCAGGTTTGGAATGCTTTAAAGCTGCATGAAATAAATCACCGAAAACCTTATTTAAAAAGAGAGCTGTCACAGGCCAGAAGCTATTGGTGCCATCCAAGATGAACTATCCAGTGGAGAAGCAGCTAGGTAGCCCTGGTAGACCTGTGTTTTGAGCTAGGCTATGCTGTGGAAAATTACCTAAAGTTCCTAATATGCTATAAACAATCAGGACACCCTTATAAAACAAAGGCAGAGCATAAGCAGGTTCAAAAGCACCCGACTGGCCTTAAATAACACCCAACAGAATCGGTCCAAGTTAGCAAATCTCAAAGATGGGCTGCACCTCCTCAGAGCAAAGTCCACAGAGGAGCAGGACAAACAAACAAAAAATAAATTCTGGGATTTTTTGAATTTTTTTGGATTCAAACTGCCGACAAACACTACTGCTGCCCCAATTAATGTATTTATAATTCATATAAACTGCCTTACATAGTGGAGCATCTAAAAAAAAAAGATTTTTTACTAATGTCATGTACTACTATGATGCAGTCAAAACAGTTTAAAGAATAATGTCTTGTTGAAACACTATCCAAAATATCAAACCTACATTCAGCATCCTGAAGGTAGTCTTGCCAGAAAGCCAGGGTACGGCACTCTTCTTGGAATGCGTTACTCCCTCTTTCAGAGTGAATGATCAGGAAGAGATTCTCTACATCAGCTGCTGTTAAACTCTTTTCAGCCTTCACGAAAAGGCACTTCACCTGTAGAGGGTATCTCTGGAGAGCATCTAGGACACCTAGAGACATTAAGCCATCTCTGAACCTATTAAAAGGGAAACAAATTGGAATGTGTTGTTCAGGTGTTTTTTTTAATGTTCAATTTAGTAAGGCATTTCTCTTTTTTTCAGATTTTTTGGGGGGTTTTTGCCTTTTATTATAGGGACAGCTGAAGATGGACAGGAAGGAGGGTAGATAGAGAGGGAATAACATGCAGCAAAAGGGCTGTACCTGGGGCACATGCTCTACCAACGGAGTCATGTGGGCGCCCCCCACAATGAATTTATATAAAAATACTTTGACTTGTACTGGTGCACTATAAAATGGAACTCTACATCCATCATTGAAATTGTTTGTATACAGTGGGAATATGTAAGCTTTTTCTTGTAAGTGCCATTTTTCCACCATGAAACTAGCCTTCATTTTTCTGCCAGGCTACAATTACAGCATGTGGTCATATATGAACATACCTTTCAAAAGGTGCACGGGTC
>NW_023340268.1:21040289-21044452 GCF_004916995.1 Morone saxatilis
ATGTTCTACTTTCAGGATATAGTGAAAGGTTCAGTGAATATGACAAAGAATTATTTTTTTACCTACTGCAGCTTCAATACATTACCTTCATTAACAACTTCTGCCTGAGTCAACATCAGAGCAACAGTGGTTGTTTAACAGTGAAGACTCCCATGATCCCATGCTGCTTCACAACGTCAACCAACTATATCTTTCGTTGTTGTTTTGATTGTTTTGATTCTGGTGGCAGAAATTACAAACTGTATTTAAAGCTCCAGTGTGTAACATTTAGGAGGTTCTATTGGCAGAAATTTAATATAATATTAATAGTCAGTTTTATAGGCAAAATGTGCCGCAGAGATCTTACAGTTACTTTTATCCACAGCTTTGTCTGGAATGTAAGGATCAGTTTGGCGCTCTCAAGGACTAAAACTTCTTTCAAATGTTAATCTAACCCACAATGTCATTTTCTTTTGACATTCATAAGTGCTCCCTTACATGTTTCATTCTGCTGGAACACTTTCATTCTTTTGAAGGTACACCTACATAGGGACAAGAAGTTAAAAATCAATCTGTATTGATGTGTTATGTAGGTAGGGGTCGGGGCAGGTTGTTCTGAAACAGAATGAGTAATCCAGCTGCTTCTCTTTTAACTGCACATGATCAGTGTGGCACTTGTACATGTCAGATTCATAAAAAATACTCAATACTCTTACCAGCTACTTTGCTTTTATTAATAAACTGTACATACACTGTGAAACCTGACAACACATCTTAATAAAAGAAGTAAGTTAACATAAATGAATCCTCCAAAGAATGCTTGCATACTGAATGTAATTGCTACAATTAACTTATTAATAGTTTGTTTGGCTTGATCTTTTTATTGTAGCCTATAATTTTAACCCTAATTTAACCAGTGAAGTATCACTCTTTCAGTGACGCCCTGAACACTCATACATTCAAACTTGATGAGATGCCCAGTACAACCACAGTCTGATCTGATTCATTCTGATTATGATTCTAAACCACATGATTTTAGCCCAGATAATTTCCTGTGAGAGCAGACACAGTTAGCCTCTCTCTCCAGCACCAGACAGGAAGTCACTTGGGTAACAACCAAAAAACTTTGTTTGTACAAAAACAGTTTCTCTCATAAATTAAATTGACGATTATATTGATGCCGAATTGACAAGAAGACTGTAAACATACAACACACTTAAGCTCAAGTTTCTAGAGTTATGTGTTATGTGTCACAAACACGTAAGGAATTGTTAATATGTATATTTTTTAAAGGGAGTTTGGTGCATGGCGCTTTTAGATTAATTCAAACTGCTAACATGCATCATTTTTAACATTTGTCGCTACCACAGAAACACTAGGTAACTGTTACAGTATGAAAATGCTGTCTGACATTGCTGATTAATGGTTTAATAATGTGTGTATTGATTACTGACATTGGCTGATCAGGCAGTATGCTGTCAATGGTGTGTGATATTAAACTATCTCCTAATTAAACATGATGTGCTTGTTATTAATGACTACTGATGAAATGTAGTTTAAAGACCAGACAGACTTTGTGAAAGATCTTGTAGTGTGTGATCACCTGTTGCTGATTAGTCACATAGTGTGAAAACCAGGAAGTAAAGAAAGTAAAATGAGGTGACATTTTATACTTATGGTTTTGAAGCAACAGCGCCTCTAAATTAGTACACTCAGCTAGTCGTTGAGGCCCTGATTCACCACAGTGAATTCAGAGAACTCACACAGACGTGTCACTTCTATGCTTCTGCTAAAGGTTACACTTGAATAAACCACAAAGACTTCATCAGTTCATCACATCTACCGGTAAACCATCACTTCCCACCATAAAACAGTCAGCTTATAGCACCCACATCTAAACCAGTCATTTTTTTAACTGTGTGTTTAACTGTCTAAAGTGTTCTTGTATATCTTACTTTGTTATGTTAACTCCTGAATTCCCTCACTGGGTCATGGTGAGCACATATTATAGTCCTATTATAGTACAGTTCCCCAGACCAACCAGGTCAAATGAGAACATGGAAGGGGGGAGTGAGAACAACGGTCATCTCTCACGTTACTCCCGCTCTATTGTCTCCTCTTACATTAGTCTGTGGAGCAGCAGTAACTCCTGACCTTCTCTGTAAAAATCCCCCAAAAAAGAAAGTGGAGAACGGGATGGTGCAGCGTGGGATTGCTTACTCCTTAAAGCTTTCATTGTAGTGAGCGAGGAAACATTAGCTGGGATTGAGAGCGCCTTGGGAAATGGCTGGTGCTATGTTTGTGTAGCGCTTTGGCCGTGTCCTGCCTGCTGTTTGGAGAAGGAGAGAAGGGAAGCTTTTCTATGTCATGTTAACCTAGTGAGAATTTAGTGGGGCGGGGAGAATGGCTCGAAAGCCCCGTGACATTAGGCCTTAGAACTGGATCCACTAGTCTGATGTGTGTCTTACTTAAACAGCATCCACTGCCAGACACTGGTGTGTTTGCAAACATATCTCACATGATAGGTGAAGTACCATTAATGTGCTTTCCATTCAAGTTGCAACTTATGATTATTATCATAATGGATTAATCGGCTGATTACTTTCTTTGTCAGAAATTAAAGAAAATGTCCGACAGAGTTTTCCAAGTCACATTTTACAACTCTCACCTTGGACTTGGAAAACTCTGTTTTGCAGTTCAAACAGCCAAAGAGCTAACAATAGAACAATAGAAGAAACACACAGATTTGGTCAAAAAAGAAGCCTATTAACATTGTGTGGCTGTAAAAACAAAAAAAAAAACATATTGCAGATAATTGTATTAAAAGTTCCAAAAAATATCAGGAATACTTGATTCGGAAGTAATATTCACAAGAAATAATCTGCTCAAAATTCACCCAAATTGCTTCCTGTAGTTATTATGTTCACTGTGCTTATCATTAGCTTATCAGTTGTTGTTATGTATTGTATATAATCGTCACTTAGTCATAGGGGTCATCAGTTTAAAGGGAACTACTGCTATACCTCCAGTTTAGACTTTGCTTAGAGATAAGACCATTTCCATGTCAGTGTAAGGTTTTATAAATGAGTGAGTCTTAATTAAGATCAAAACTGATTGTAGGTTTATTTCATTAATTATTTTTCACTGATAAAGTTGTGTTTTTCAGTAAACAGTGAGGTCCAGCCCCCCAGAATGGCTGTTAAATGGAGGTACAATATAACTGAGGACCAACCTTAAAGGGTTAAAATGACATGTTTCACAGTTTTTTTGGTATGTAGGAGTAAAGGTTATTTTTGCAATGTAGGAAAGGTATTATAAGATAAAATGCACAAAGCAAACTTGTGTTTTAAGATTTCTGCCAAATATTTCCATGAGACATGTTTGAGTTTACCTTTGCCCTCATTTAATAAAACGCCCTTTAAAACGTTTGGATTCAGGCCTGTCTTTAATAAGCAGCATAAGTATACACCGCTGCACGTTGCAGCGCACTCGTATTTTTGGACACAGTACTTGGCAACTGTCTTTGTTCACTTTTGATTGGTGAAAGTATGTCAGTGGGTTACATTGACACCAGTGCAGGGCTGCAGGGGAGGAGGAGCCGATGAACTGGGTCACATGGTTGCACACTGCTCGCTACTCGAAACAGTCCCTGCAAAAGCAGTCCACCAAACCGCTGGAGTGGCGCCTTCATCGCAGCCGTTCCCTGTGCTACCTTTCACTGGAGTACGGCTTGTATTTCTAGCTGTAGCTCTGCTGCACTGAAAATAGACCAGTCGTGTTCTCTTTTCGACAGAATTAATTCACTACCACCGTCGAGGACGAAAAGCTGCCATTTCTGGGTCGTTCAATCCGGTTGTGTAAAAAACTTAGAGCTTCGGTCTGATATGTGAGATTTGTCCTTCCTGTGTAATTATATCTGCGCTAGTCTGTCACTGACGTTCGGCCGTAGTTTTTACGGTCTTTACCGGCGTCGTTCATTTAAATGTTGTAGCTTAACGGCCAGTTTTTCAACCGCTTCTCAGCGACTTTTCAGTTGCTGAACACAAACAGAAAGACGGCTACAGCACTGAGGTAGCAGAGGAGGAGGAAACCCCCCAAAACTCACAGGACATGGAGTCGACCAAAGCTGGTGAGTGCGCTTTAACTCTCGTTTAAATGACAGTGGCTGCATCTTGTTGCAACGG
>NW_023340268.1:21044475-21048664 GCF_004916995.1 Morone saxatilis
GTGGTCACAGCCTGCCGTTAGCTAACGTTACAGTAAAATTACGTTTGGACAAAGTAGCACGACTAGCATAATGAGGGCACGTTCTCGTCTTATATTAGAATAGTCTTTACATTGTGACGAAGCGCATTGACGCTTGTACTGGTGTGTTTAGGTTAAACTGGGTTAGGGGGAGCAGTGGGCTGTTGTTGTTACCCAGGTATACACGGGTCCAGCAGCACTGCAGTCGTCTCCTCTCACATGGACCCATCAGCCTAGCCATGTGCACCTGTGTTTACGCTCCCCGTGCGTCGCCGCTCATTGGCCGAGCGGCGCCGTGACGTAGCCATTGCATAATTCCTCCCGTCAAACTGATGTGGGGTCCAGACGCGGATACACGTGAGGCGGCTCGCGGTGACCCAGTTTTCCCGGGGAAAGAACATGCTTGCTCCACGTGGGGGCGTGTTGAAAAAACGTCTGAAGTTACGGTGCATTCAGGGCCAGTGGGATACACAATTGACTCTGTGTGTTATGCTGTCTTTAATCAGAGCGTTTGGTTTAAAAGTATTTCTAGATAGGACAGCGCAGTTTTCATGTGGAAAGTATATAATTTGATCTCTGGTTTTGATGACATTTATTCAGTTAACAGAATAATAATTTAATAGTTAGTGTTACATTCCCTTTCATATAGTCAAACGTTTTTCATGTCAGTTAATGACAACTGCTTCCAAAATCAGTTAACACGACACGTATTGTGTTTTTCCCCCAAAGTATTTGGTTTAACTAGATCAACAGGTTGTTGTAAGTATTGAGTAAGTAACATTTCCCATGGGACCTGAATGCAGCACTTTTCTGTATTCAGTTTTCCAGCTTTGTCAAGTTGGATATATTAAATAAAACCAAGAAAACAACGACTTTAGCAACTTGATCCTCCACAGAAAAGTCTTTATAACATGTTACTTTGACTTTGCTCTAGTACAATTTAATTATAATTAATTAATAATAAATACATTCAAATTTTAATCAGGCCGCCTTGTTTAATATCATTACACTTGAAGTGATTCATGGTATTTTGAAGGTTTTATTCAGAAATATATTTTGACATATTTTTTGTTTGGCTTAACATGCTGCATATTATCTAACACAGAAACACAATGATAATGGGAACTTCTATGGAGACTTTTTATGTTTGTAATGACGCTCTGATCTTGGTCTGCTGTCTATAGTTTTTACTGAAATTCTGTAATTGAATTAGTTGAAGTGGACTTTTAATTGGGTCATTAATGGCCGAGGACAGTCAAACATTTATGCCAGTACTGCTGCGTATTAACGGCCAACGTTTGTCCAAGAATCATAAACTTAACTGTAACATATGCAGTGTTACTTTGAACTATATGAGTACATGTCAGGTGAAATAAAATCAACCCATTTCGAGTAAGATTTGGCACTTGATCTATTTAAGTAGTCTGTGTATGTGACTGGCTGCAGGGAGGGGCCAGACTACCTACTACACACACCCTTGTGAAGCTGACATTATGTAATGGCTGTTACCTAATCATTGAGAATGGCAAGGAAAGAAATCAGGTCAGCCTATGTTGAGGGGGAAAAACTGGCTCATCGACCGCAGCAGCCTGTCTGCTCGGCTCCTACTGGCTGAGGAGCTGTTGTCGTATTATGATCTCTTTATGTTAAGCTCATTGGCTCGGCAGCAAAAAACGGCCGGGAGCTGCTGATAGTTGCAGTTAGCGTTTCATCTGAAGGGAAAGGGAACAGCAGGGAGTCAGCATTAGTAGTGACATGACAGAACAGACGCGAAAGTAAGAGGCGCCACCTATAGACGCTTGAATATCATCAGGAGAAAATAAAAGGATTTTATTTTTTATTCCTTGTCAACAAATTCCAAGAAACACAATGTCCCCATTGGTTCCTACTATAGCTGTTATTTTTTAGGCTCAGCTGGGCACTGTAGTGGCATTTGTTGGGGACTATTTTCTGCAGCGGAGTAATGCCCTTTTGTTTATTGGGTATTTTTGGCAGCAGGACTGTGTATGTGGCATTGAGTCAAAATAAACTACAGTGTGTGTGTCTTCATGGTAATGAAGGAACATGTCAGCCAGTGCAACAGTGTGGCTCACTGATGTGTTTTTAATAGTTTCTGTACATCAATGGAGCTCTATGGCACAGAGGAAGAGGATATATCAGCCTTTAATACACACACAGTACATCTTGTAATGGAACATGTTGACAATAAAAAAAGAAATCGATACACCTGATATGAGACTTCTCCAGCACAAATCTCTGCACAGTGTTGAGTTTCTGCCGCAGTCCCCGTTCTCATGGCCCATTTTTTGCCGTTGTACACCAGGAGGCGTAATAGCCTACATCAGCTCATCCAGCTCTGGCTCCAGCCCGGAGTCGTGCCACAGCGACTCGTCAAACGGCAGCTACCAGTCGTCCTCTCCACCGCACGGCTCCTCACCCAGCCTCCAGCAGCTGGGTCAGCCGGCTGACCCCCCGCTCCCCGCCAACGGCCAAAACCTTCCAGGGACTCAGAAAAGCGGCCGCTCCTCCTCCACTGCAAAATGTGGCATCACAAGTAAGATGGTCACTCCAATATGTTTTTCATGTGCCTTTTTCACATTTATAAAGATAAACATATGTACGGCTGCAACCACAAATTGTTTTTATTATCTATTAATATGTCAATCATTTTCTCAATTAATCAGTTGTTTGGTCCATAAAATGTCAGAAAGTAGAGAAAAATATTGATAACTGTTTAAGGTGATGTCCTCAAATGTCTTGTTTCGTCCACAATCCAACGGTGTTCAGTTTACTGTCATAGAGGACTAAACATAGCAGAAAATATTCACATTGGAGAAGCTGTGATCAGACTTTTTTTTTTTTTTTGTGGCAAAACTGACTCAAAACAACTAATCAACATTCAAAATAATGTGGCGAGCTATGTGATAGCTGACAACTTATCGGCTGGGAAAGCGCTGTCGTCGACCAGAAGTGGTTTATTCCAGTGGAGGACAGTTAAGAACAATTACCCTTATGGCCATCAGACAATTTAATTTTGGTCAGCAGAAAAACTTAAAGGTATCCAGCAAAGAAGATGTGAGTGTATATTTGAGCAGAGCCAAAGGACAGATTTGAATTAACAAAATGAGAAATGATAGAAATGACATTAAAGCAAACCAAACCAAGATTCTATGAATTTCTTATTTTCAACGTGACTGGTTTCTGCTCATTTTAATCCAGTGAATGTAGAGCTTGGGGGGGTGGGGGGTGTTCATAACCATAAAACAATCCAATTAAAATCGGCTGTGGTACGAAAAAAAAGGGAATTTATTTGAATGGAAGAATGTCCTCTGAATACTTCAATTTCCCTTTTCACAAATGGTTGGGAGCACTGCAAAATATTAACTTCAGTTAAGGCGTGAAAACATGCAAAATCACTGGTGTGTTCAATTTTCAGACGAACTGTAAGAATACATTTTTATATCAATCAGAAATCAACGGCCTGGTGCTGCTGTGTAAGGTGTGTGGCGACGTGGCCTCGGGTTTCCACTACGGTGTCCATGCCTGTGAGGGCTGTAAGGTGAGGGCGGCTCCACGCACACACTCATTCAACGCTGAATCAGAATGATTTCACTCCAACACGACTTTGGGCTTGGTTTAAGTGGGTCACCACCAGCATAGCCATCTGTACAGCTACAACCAGAGACAGGGAAACTAGTTCACTCTCCCCATATTTATATCAGCTGCCCCTCATACTTCACGTCGCTGTGTGACCTAGTTAACTGTGGGGAGAAAACGCACCACAATACGCCTTAGAGGAGAAACACACACACACGCGCATTTTGGACTATATTGGTTAGCTAATATACAGTTTTACTGAAACTCAAAGCTGCAAGGAATATAAATAATTTGAATGTTATTGGACATGAACATGCTAAAATTATTTTAAGGTCAAATATTGTAATTGATTTAAATCTATCTATCTAAAGGTTATATCCATAATTCACTCGCCACTAGATGTCACACTAGAACACCAGCATCAAATGGGTGCTACGGCCAGACTCCAAAAAACGATAATTTTACGTAAAAGACACTTTAAAGTGGACTGAAACAAAATAAAACTCACCAAACCGTCTTTGTAAGTCTTTCCAACAATCGGCTCTGGTTTGATTGAAATAAATCCTTAATTCAC
>NW_023340268.1:21048715-21054490 GCF_004916995.1 Morone saxatilis
ACAGAGCAGACCGGCTCTGTAAACCCCCCCCCATGTGACTTGTGTGACCTCTGTCATCACAGTGCGCCGTTTGTCTTTGTGAACACACAGGGCTTCTTCAGGAGGAGCATCCAGCAGAACATCCAGTATAAGAAGTGCCTTAAGAACGAGAGCTGCCCCATCATGAGGATCAACAGGAACCGCTGCCAGCAGTGCCGCTTCAAGAAATGCCTGATGGTGGGGATGTCTAGAGACTGTGAGTATCTGTAGTACTGTCAGGCTGAAGAGCAGGGGGCTACCTTGCTTTTGTATTATGTGAATTAACAGAGATACTTTGTACTGATGATGTTTTCTAAGGCTAATTTCATTCACGTAGCATTACATGTGCTGGAGACATTTAGACATTTAGTCTGGCTAACTTACTTAACAATGTAATCAGTAAGATTACCCTTGATTTGATCATTGTATTATAAGTATACAACCATTCTCAGTGTATTGAAATGACTGCTCCAGCAATTTAGTTAGTTTAGTTAGTTAGTTTATTGCACTGCCATAAAGTTTGGGAATATGGAGAATCAAAGTGAAGTAAATCAATAAATAAGACATTATGAAATAAATACACACAAAATCTATTATAAAAGCACAAATTGTGAAATAATCAAATACATTTTTAAAACCCAGTTCAGAAAAAAAATACATTATTGGATTATTTACAAATTTTATTGATAAATAGATGTTCTCTGTATTTTTTCATTTAAATATTCATTTTATAATTGATTGTAATTTAATTTATTTAATACTGTGTATTTAATATAATATATGCTACTCAGTGTGTGAGAGTGGGTAAATCAGAGGGTGGTATGTTTTGGTTGCTTAATATTTTACTTAAACCCAAAGTTACATTGAACACAGAGAGAGAAGTACGGCCTTTTATTACTGTAGAATAAAAACTGATTACAGCTCCACACTGTAAAAAAAATAAAGGCGAATCCTTCTGAAATGATTCTCTCGTCTCTGTTCAGCTGTACGCTTTGGCCGAATCCCCAAGCGGGAGAAACAGCGCATGCTGCTGGAGATGCAGAGTGCCATGAACAACATGATGAACAACAGCCAGCTGCACAGCCAGCTTCACAGCAGCCAGACGCTGCCTGTCGGCAAACCGCTGCCGGCCACTGCCACAGAACCTACCTCTGAGGATGCTGGCCCCACCCCCTCCTGCTCACCGCCCAGCCAATCGGACCCCGAACCCACCGTGGCCATGGACACCAGCCCTAGCTCGGCCTCGCCCAGCGCGTCGGACAGCGGGGAGGAGGAGGTGATTGGCTCTGTGACCAGGGCCCACCAGGAGACCTTCATGTACAACCAGGAGCAGAGCAGCCTGACAGCTGAGGCCCCGCCCCCCACAGGCCCCTCAACCGCTGGCTCTGACAAAAACACCACTAACCACAGGACTGAGGAGCGGCAGGATGCCTGGAACCACCACAACAATGTGGTCACCATGACAGCACAAGACCCCCCGTCCAGCCTTGGCCCCCAGGTTCAGGAGGACAATGCCGCCAACCACTGCCCCTTCAGACTGTCCAGGAGTGCCGCCACCACCAGCCACTGTCCAGCCTACACGCACGGAGCTTTTAGAGCTCCGTCCACAGAGGGCCTCGCCAATGGAGTCTACAGCGGGCCCCTGTGGAGAGGAGGCAACAGAATGTATCTGGTAAGATTATAAAGAGACCAAACAGCCAATTCAGCATGCTTTAATTGAGGAATTAAAGTTATTATTGTGGGTTGTACACAGTGTGTTTTATGTATCCTTCTGTCCTCTGTCCTACCCTCAGGTTTGTCCAATGAACACATCTGCCCATGTGGACCCTCAGAAGTCCGGCCACGAGGTGTGGGAGGAGTTTTCTCACAGCTTCACCCCTGCTGTCAGGGAGGTGGTGGAGTTCGCCAAGAAGATCCCAGGCTTCAGAGACCTGTCCCAGCCTGACCAGGTCAGCCTGCTGAAGGCCGGCACCTTTGAGGTACGCTATATTTTCCCAAGCGTTTTCATGTTGTAATAGCAGGTTCGGTACTCAGACTGACAGAGCAGTGTTTGTGCTCTGCAGGTGTTGGTGGTCCGCTTTGCCTCTCTTTTCGACGTGAAGGATCGCACTGTCACCTTTCTGGGCGGAAAGAAATACAGCGTGGACACTCTGAGGGCCATGGGGGCCGGGGACCTCCTCAACTCCATGTTTGACTTCAGTGAGAAGCTCATCAACCTGGGTCTCAGTGAGGAGGAGATGAGCCTCTTCACTGCTGTGGTTCTGGTCTCTGCAGGTGGGTTTTTCTCCCCAGTGTTTCACAATAATAATAATAATAATAATAATAATAAAAAAAGATTAGAGAAAAGTGACCATCTCATGAATGCTCAGATAGATCTTGTGGCCCTTAGCGGGGTCTCAACCCCAAGGTTGGCAACCACTGAATTTCCGTCAAATACCATATTGCCAGTAGCTATTAACTAGTAGGGTAGCTATTTGCTAACGCTTTCTTCCAACAAACCTGGCAGCTTAAGGCTGACATTTTAGCCACAAATATTTTTTGTTCAGTGTCAGTATTATAATTTGACTTGAATATAAATTGATCTTTTATTATAATAGTTGTTGATTAATGTTCTGTACTTGTCTTTTCATAAATGTGTAAAGATGACAAAGTGATGTATCATTGGAACCCAAACTATATAGTTTTTCTTATTTTTAATTCCCATCATGTCTCATCTAACACTGCCAACCGTCCCTTCCTCCAGATCGCTCAGGCATCGAGAACGTGAACTCTGTGGAGGCCCTGCAGGAGACGCTGATCCGCGCCCTGCGGAGCCTCATCACCAAGAACCACCCTAACGAGTCGGCCATCTTCACCAAGCTGCTGCTCAAACTGCCCGACCTGCGCTCGCTCAACAATATGCACTCCGAGCAGCTGCTGGCCTTCAAGGTCCATTCCTGAAGTTTCCTTGAGTACTTGACAACCCGACACAAACTATAACGACCTGTGACGGGACAGCGGAGGGCCGCATGGACCACCGGCTCCGCCTCACCTCCCACCCAAACCACACCTGCACCTCCACGCTTCTCCCAGGAGGCTTTGTTCCTTCAGTCTCTAAGGTGAACTAAAGCTCAAAGCTGACATTTAAGGGGGAAGAAGACCATAAAATGTTCTTGTACTGTACTGTAGGGCGTAACTGCCTGTGTGATGGTAATGCATACATACAGACACACTGATTGATGTATATGTTTCTTGTGTTTGTGTGTAGCATACTGTATGTTTGCAACTGTACAAACGTTAGAAGCACTTTTCTGTATAGTGTAGACTGGTATTTTTGCATTCATAGTGCAATATGTGACTGCTTTTTGATTTGAGCTGTATAGTGAGGAGTGTAGAAACTTGTGTATACTTTTCAGTGGCACACGTTAATCTGAATAGGTGCTTATGTGATAAGGGGGCAAGTTGTAAACTTAAAAAAAAAAATAACCCTGACACCGAATGACTGAGTTAGAATTCTTTAAAAAATTCTTTCTTTAAAAAAAAAAAAAAAGAAAAAAAAAGCAGACAACAATGAGAGGAATGTGGAGTCCACCAGAGAATGAATCAATGAAAGCAAAAGAGGACAATGTTTTATTTCAGGCTATTCATGCATTTGTTTATGTGCTATGCTATTTGGTCAATTGTGGGTAATTTTTTTTTATTATTTGGGCATTGTGACAAATCAAAGGTGTCAGTGTCACTCTGTTGACCCTTCCCAAGTCCCGCCTCTTGTTGCTTTATGCTCCAATTGAGTTGAGTAAGCCTTGGTCGACTTTTTCCTTTCCTTTTCAACATATATTAGCCTAGCACATAGCATATCTAAGTACAGGAGAGGAGAAAGTTCACTGAGGGTTGCTCAGCTGTAATTGGAGCACAGAGCAAAAAGGGGCGGGACTTAGGAAGGGTCAATTGTTCGCTGATTTCTGCACATGGATCTTCGGAAATGGAGAGGCACTGAAGCAATTAAATCAAATTCTGGACTTGTTTGAACATCTTGGAGATACATTTTCTCCTCTCTTATGTATTTTTTTTCTAAAAGAAAAAAAACGTATTTGTGAGTTCTCGGCGTATGCTTTCCTGTGTGTCCCAGGTTGTGTTAAGTTTCCTAGCAGCTCAGTGCTCCAGTCAGACCCCAATGTTGCTGTCGGACACTGGGCAGCAGAGAAAACGTCGTCTCGCAGGCACCAGCAACTCCCAGCTTGCTTGAATAACCTTCATTTCTGTTTTATGAACTGTACAGACTTTAGCTGAGTGTAGTTAAACTGTAGGACTATTCCATATATAAATATGATTGTAATATCACTGAAGTGATTGTAATTTAAAGAAATTAGAGTCGAGGAGACAGCTGAGTTGCTGGTGTTCAGATATTTTTGCGATGCCATCTTTTTGTTCCCTGTGGGTGAATTCAGAATGTCTGGCCTTTTAATATCCAGAGCTTCTGTCATTGTGTTAACAGTGCTGATATGTGGTTCTGTTCCCCTCTGTGAAAGGATTGCAGTATGCATAGATTTCTATATAAATACATACATACTATCATACATAACTGTATAGATGAATATATCTATATAAATAAATTTTATAAATGCAATTCATGTTAAGTGGTTATTGAATTTGTCTGGTTGTCATTTATTTAAACAGAATTAATCACATGTCTCAGTTGAATTTAAAGGTCCTGTAAGCAATATCTGCATTTACTAATCAACATCTCACTTGGCAAATTGGACACAAACAATCAGTGTCACACTTAAAAACAAATATTTTAGCTCTACAAAGTGCATGCATTTATTTAGGTGGTGACAATAGGTCCACTGATTGTGCAGCCTTTACTGTGTGGTCTGGAAATGGTCATGCTATGTCATGTTTTTTTAAGAAACCAGCTGTTTATCAACTAACCATTTAGAACAAATATCCAAATTCTGAAAATTCTGAAAGAATCTGGCAAGTTACATGAAAAAACTAAATAGACTGAAACTTTAAATCACAAAGGAGATGTAATGGCAACTTCAGGTACATTAACATGAGATTTATAAAGAAGATGATGTGCAGAGAATTCAATTTGCCTACACTCATGAGGATGCTCAGCAGTGTGACTGTGGTAGTGTCACTATCTATCAGCAGATGGCAATAAGCAGCTTCCTTTCTCTGTCCACTCACTGCCACTCCCGCAGCCTGCTCATGTTCCCTCTGGAAACCACATTATAAGTCATTTCAGCTTTCAGTCAATAAGGCTTTGTTAATATTTGACTTTAAAATTATAGCCTTAAGCTAAAAATAATATTGAACCTCTATCTGCTTTAACCTCTTTTGAACATAAAGAAACCAAAAATGTGTGCCTGCAAAACAAATTGAATTTCTTTTTATAATTATAACAAAATATTACATACACAAATGTTGATTCGCCAAATAAATTCCAGTGTGGCAGGCACTTAATAAATTCACGATATTAAATAAATGTATAAGTAAACTCAAAAATGCCCCTGCCAGTGTCTGAATATAATTTGTTTTACTTGTTTTTATTCTGTTTTTTTTGCATTTATTATTATTTAATTGTATTCTCTCGTGTCATTGTGTTAACTAAAATCAATATTGTAGTACGACGGAGTATTAGGGCCAGACTAAGAAATGATTTATTTTTTTTATTTTTTTTGGAAATTCCGAGAATAAAGTCATAATATTACGAGAATAAAGTAGTAATGTTACAAGAATAAAGTCGTAATAATACGAGAATAATGTAATCGT
>NW_023340268.1:21055111-21068913 GCF_004916995.1 Morone saxatilis
TATAAAATGTTGTCCAAAGGCAAAAGTGTTTATCCTGTTCCAAATGGCCTCAAAGGCAGTGTGATGTCTCTTGAAGGATTTGGAGAGTGTGTCCTGAAAGGCATTCATTCATTTCATTGTATACACACAATAAATTCACACCTGCACTCACCTGATCGACCACTGAGTGAAGTGATTGTCAAACTTGCACGACGCAGACCCCTCAGTCCCACCATTGAAAAGTGGTCTTTGGGTTCATCTCATTTGAATTAGTAGAGCCTCTCATTCTTTCTCTCTGAAGGGTCCTAGGGGGTCTGTCGTGCCCACCAGGATTCCCCACAATGCGACAGCATCCAAGAAACTCAATATCTTTAATTCTGTTAATAAATCACTTAAACCTAACTTGTTGATGGTGTGTTCCTTGCTAGTGAAAATACATTTTGACAGTAAGCATTCGAAAACATTCCCATCCTGAGCCAAAAAGAAAGTCAAGCAGATGAATCATTTTGGAGGTACAGAAGAAAATTAAGCCCCAAATAAATAAAGAAATGCATAAAAAAACTACAATAATAAGCAACTACATTTACAATGTAATTATGGTAAAAATAATAAAATAATTATCTACTGTGTAGCAATTTTAAATTAATATTAGTCATGCACAATTAAAAGACAAAGGTAAGGAATTCACTGAATATTAAATTGCAACAAAAATAAAAGCACAAAAGCAAATTCTCTCAAAACCATCTTTATTCTCAAGAGCCAATTCACATTAGCTGCAATCATCGTCAGTCATGAACATCAAAATCTTTTCCTCCTGAGGTCCTCCATGCTCATGTCAGAGCACTGTCCAGAGCTGGACAATGTTTCCAGTACAATGCCGAGTGCAAGACAGCACATTTGGAACAGAATTTCCTCATCTTCTGTTTTGCTGCCACAGATTCACTCCTACACCTACACACACTTTATCTCCCTTTCTCTCCGTGACGGTTTTCCAGTACGTGTTGAACAGATGAGTTGAACAAGAAGACACTCAAACACACAAGGAGAGAAGTCTGTGTTGACGGTGGATGATCTCTGATGCTGGTTACATTTGACCAAGAAGTTGTCCTTATATGTGTCTGTGTATAGCTGTGCTGCTTTGTACTGTCAGTGAAGTCCAGCTACGGTTATAATAAAAAAATTTGAATCGTAAAACTAATGCACTAATTTAAGTGTTTTTTTTATAATTCATAACGTCTTGCTCGTAGTTCTTTTGCCGAGATGTGGAAATGGATTTGAGAGCAAGATACTATTTTTTTTTTTTTTTTTCCGCTATGCAAAACAATACCATGTTCATATTATGCTAACAACATCTGTAAAAAAAATCTGCAGTCTGAAAATATACATCCTTTTTACCTTTGTACTGTAAAATAGCTTTTCTATGGTGCAACTCTTGTTATTGGTTTGTAACTGAGTAACCTTAAGAGTAACAACTCGTGGGAGAGATAACAGCGTACTGGCACCCACAGTAAACCTTTTTCTGAACCACCAGTCAGCATTGACTATGTTTACATGCACCGACAGGTCTGTGCATATGATAATTCAAGTAATTATGGTTATGGTGTGTGACGTGTAAAAATCCAACATATTC
The DNA here is from genome assembly GCF_004916995.1 of Morone saxatilis. Taxonomy (NCBI): domain Eukaryota; kingdom Metazoa; phylum Chordata; class Actinopteri; family Moronidae; genus Morone; species Morone saxatilis. Next base: position 21,056,721 of record NW_023340268.1, read on the forward strand.
TTACAGCCATTAACGCCACTTTGTACACATCCTACAAAAAACACGCATTGTATCACGGACTACAAAAAGTTAAAGTTCGTAATGCTTCTCAAATGTGTACTTTGATGTAATTTGGTCAAACATTACTAGGAATGCACGATAATTATTGAGGCAGATAAATTAAACTTCAGTGGGCATAAACTACAGGTTATGAAAAATTAAAATACGAAAATGTGAAATCGGTTATTGTATTGGTATCGGCCATGAGAAGCAATCAACTGAAAAAAATTCATATCGTGCATCTCTAAAAAATGACTAAGTTTTAGTACGTTTTTTTTGGGGTTAGAGCTGCAGTAATTCATTTTTTATGAACAATGAGTGAAATGACTACATGTAATGTCAAGGGGTCACTTTCAGTGATGAAGCATTTTAGCCTCTAACCTCATTAGCTGCGTTTCCATCCAAATGTATCGAAAAGTTTAACCAAGTTTTGAGTAATTTAGCAAAAGAAAATGCGAATGAATGCTTGTTTCCATCCATTACTGTTATGTGATTATTAAGAGTTGGTTCACAAAATAAACGAAATAAATTATCCAGTCGCAAGAGAAGAAGGCGCAACAAGATGGCATAATAAAAAGAGGGCCAGTCGAATCTAAAACGGTGAGAAACACTGCAGAAAAGAGGATCAAACACCATACTTCTACTATGAAAATACATTGATGGAAACACGGCTAGTGCTTTGGTTTTATGGTCCACAACTTCACTGTTTTGCGTCTGCCTCCCTTCCACCAAATGGCAGACGGACAGCTGCTAGCTGGTGAATATCATGAAGTAAGTACAATAGCAGCTAAGCAAGATATTTTTCTCAGATATTTTTGGAGACCAAAACAGAGACTGAACAAGAGTTAATATTAGACTTACATTCATCAGGTCGCCACAAACACAACTCCAAAATCATGCTAGCTCCACGTCTGCAGGTGTGTAAATAGGCAATATAGCATGCTAACAGGTTAACCATATCAACTTTAAGGCCATAATTTGTCAAATTAGTGTGATTTTCAGGTTGTTATGAAGTTCTGCCATAAAGTGGTTTACTAAAACATATTAATGCAGCTTTACAGTTACTGTAAATAATTTTGGTTAATGGTGGGGTTAGGTTTTGGTCGCTTACTTTTCTATAAAACATCAAACCTAGTTGAGCTCAATCCATTCCTTTTAATATCAAATGAAACTTATAACATCCAATGTGATTAAGCTGAAATGTCATGACTAGAGAACACTGCTATAATGTCTATCTAGTTCATCTTTGAAACTCTATTTTTTGTTTTTCTATTGCACAAGATGTTGTAAGGAATATAGCCAGGCTATGAACATTACAATTACTCTGGCCTAAAAAAGTTTTAGAAAGCAATGCCTAAAAATCTCGGTCAAGAACTTTAAAGTAGGACTTTTAATTAGTTTTTAAAGTTCATACTTTTTTTTTGAGAATTTGAGAAACCTGGGGCTGGCTGCACAGGCAGACTTTGGATATGACTTAGGTTTAACTAAAAGTCACACTTTAGGCCGATGTCAAAGTTGTTCAGTTTCAGGAAACCATCTTTAATAGGATGGGTAATGGTTCATAGGTTCAGATTTTTTTGTCGAAGTCTATCTTAATTTTATACTCGCTGCCCATAAGCAGGAAGGGAGAGTTCTTGGTCCCACTAATAACTAACTTTGTCCCTGCAGCCTTAGTTCCTCACTGCAAGTGCACTGAAGGAAATGGATGAAAATATTTCACAGACCTTGATTTGCAAAAGCTAAAGGAAAGGAGCACTGGAAAAATGTCAAAGAAATTGTGCTAAATATACCTGCAGGTGGATTAACTTTCGAGGATAACAGTTAATGTAATCAGCTGTGATATCACTGTGATTATTCCCCCGAAAAGCTGATTGCTCTGATAGCCTGAACATAAAATGGCTAATAACTTTAGGCTTAAAAGTACTACAATATCTTTAATACCATCAAATGTGTTATGTGACAGTGGTCACCACAGAAAATTCTGTTTGCAGCTCTACAGAGATTTTTTTCTTTTTTAGGTCATTGCTTTAGTTTTGAGTAACTAAATGTATAGTTTGTCTCATTAAACCCCATCAGCCCTGTTTCCAGGCAGCTGTTTTTCAGCAATAAGCCTGATAACCACTGTCAAGACCCAGCGTCAAACAAAGGTTAGCTAGCTGGCGAAGAAAGCCAAACATCAAGCAGACAAATTCAAGTTTGAGTGTTCGTGAGCGTGTTGTGGAGTTCTGCCCCTTATTGGTGGCAAAGAAAAAAAATCAATTAATGCAGCTTTGAAATTATTTAATTGTCTTAACTCTGATTGTGGCCCTTTGTCTGTGCAGAAAGCCAGAAATACTTAGAGAAACTAAAGGACTTGCACCTTACTTGCATTTTGATCTAAGGAACATAGCTGCAACTGGCTTGTGGCCGCCACGTCACTTTTTGATCCTTTGATGTCGGCTCTTCCTATCATTGGGAATTCACCAAGCATTGGATTGTTCACTTATTAATAGGGAACGTGTGCTGGGTTTATACTGTTGCCCTCTAGAAAGTCCTTGCTCCTGAGGTAGTATGTATTAAGGGTCCAGCAGCTATCAGGCGGAGTTAAAGCACTGATCACAATGAATGGTCAAACACAAGCCTCTGAACTGCTAAAGCACATGTACAACTTTCAATCAGACTGCAAGCAAGCAAGCCATAGTTGTTAGGATATAGGGAATGGGAATCGCAGAGCCTTCTGATGCTGCCATTTTTGGAGCATAACGTTCATAACTGCTAGGGGTGTGCATCTCTCCCCTTTAAGATAATCTGATACGCATCTAGATAGATGGGCTACAATACGACTTAGGGATGATGCATTTTAATAGGTAACAGTTAGGACCCATTCCATGCAATACATTGTGATCTAATACAGTTCTTAACATTTGTTTAATGTAGATATTTATTTATTTATTTATTTATATGGCATGGGGAAAAAAAGAGACAAATGTATCATGGCTAAGTTGTGGTTGGAAACTGTTTAATATCCGTGTCTAGCTCGTTGTTGCTTGTGCTAGCTGTATTAGCATCCACAGACTCCTCTTTGCCTGCATAGTGTCACCATGCCATCTTACCAGGCGAGTGTTACCATTTGGTGTGCTACCACTGGACTTCATTGCTGTCTGACAGATCTTACAAATGGCTAGACTTTTGTCCAAATGTCCTTCCTTCTGATAGAATCCAAACTGTCTATGTCCTTCCTTCTGATAGAATCCAAATGTCTCCTAAAAAGTTTAGGTTTTAGATTTGGCTGGTTTGTTGTGTAAAGTTACTTGATCAGTGAAGATTCTTACATTAGCAACAAATGCAAACATTATCCCCCAAGCCATGAGCTTGCAAGCTAGATGTTGCTGGATAAAGTTTAAATTCCCTCCCCTGCTTGGTTATGTTGGGAAAGAATGAAAAGTCCATGATCTAAGTTTTTTTTGTTTGTTTGGTCATGCGATTGGTTGTTACAGGCCAGTATACAACAGCGTTTCAGACCATGTTGAAACTGACATTAACTGACAAGTTACACCAGGTTTAACGTGTTGAGACTACCTAGCTATCTGGGTGCTAACGCTTGGTATCCTCCAAAAATGGCCGACTTGCTCTTGACGACCTCACATTCCCAACTCCTGTTGGAGAGTAGCATGAAAATTTCTTAAAATGTTGTCGACGTTTAGACAAAGTTATGCTGCCGAATTCCTGAGACTAGTCGAAAAGTTTTAAAAAGAGGTAAGAGAGAGCAAGTTAACGAGAGATTTTTGTTTCAATGCGTATCTGTAGTAAGGTTGAACAGAACAACCACATGCTGTCATCTCGTTGCACTTTTTTCATGCTTTTTAGGTCTAATTTGCTCATGCAATTTACTAGATGTGGTCTAATCTTAAGATGCAATAGAAACGAACACACAAACGCACCAAAGGGACTTATAGGTCCTCATTTATTTAGTTCCTGAGTTTAGTTCTTTAGATTATTTGGTTTAAATGGGCCACCAGAGCAAAATTAAGAGTGACTCTACAGATCAGTCTGACATATGCATAGCTGTGCAACCAGCCCCTGGTTGTAATAACTGACAATTTTAACAATTTTTCACTTTTGTTCATCTTGTAACTGTGGCGAGTGACATTCCCACATTACTGTCGGTCAAGCAGAAACAAAAGTGAGAACTAACTAATGGGAGATGATTTTGATCTTTATTGGAGGTTTTCTACCAGGACTACTCTCTTAACTGGTTTATTAATGACACCAAGCAGGCTCCTGCAAACAACTTAACATGGTGCTAACCTCAATAGGTTTATGGACAACAGGGGTGCATGTAAACGTTGCCAATGTTACTTTTCCAATTGGCTCTGGCTCAGCACGGGCCGTTTCACCGTCAACCGGGCCGCCTGAGCCTGGGTGCCTGTTCCCTCGCTCATCTCTCTCCCTCTGATTGTCTGTGCATTTATTTTGAGTCTGTACAGTTTGTGAGGTGTGTGTGTGAGGTCCGGGTCATTCAAACACTGCAGCAAGTCTATTGCTTTGATAAAAAGGCATCACTTCACAGAAAAGAGAAAAGAAAAAAAAAACACAAGCTGCTTTGAGGAGTAGTGTGAAGCCTGAAAAAAGCGAGATATACAAAGCAAACGTTTGACACGTCGCAAACGACAATACCATAGAGAGGCTTTTAGAACAACAACAAAAAAAAGAACATACCGGCTAAAATAAAAGAAAGGAAAGAGCGCTACGTTTTTTCACAATCTCACCAGCTTTCTCAGTGTACCTCGCTGATGAGCAATCTTACTGTTTTTGGGCCAGCCAAAGTTCACTTGGCCTCCAAATCCCACTGGTTGGTCACAGTGGTGGGTCCGACCCATATCTTATCTAGGCACATGCATAAATGTGCATGTGTACAGTATGTGTACAGGGTACTGTATGTACTGTGTATGTGCATGTTTGTGTGTTAGTGAATATGCATGCCATCATAAGAAGGTGGTGGGCTGTTGTACATACAGATAATGTTCATTTCTGCATGTAAATTACAATACAGTTCAATCAGCCTCTTCCCCAACCCACCATAGCACCATGACGTCACTGTTATAACATACAGTCTCCCGTTTTTGGGGAGTTGTAAAAAAAAACAACACACTGCTTGAAATCATTGCATGGGGGACTAGTGCGGCAACATGTCAGAGATGAAACATTTAAAACTCATAACGATTGTATTGTAGAAGCTGCTAACGTGGACTAAAAGTCTGTGTGAGCGGCATGCACTAACTAGCATAACCAGTCAAGTCTCGGTATCGCTCTGAAAGCCCAGCAGGGGTTCGGTAAGGAGGGCATCATTCACTTGGTTTTGGCACAGCATGTGGCATTGTTACACAAAAAAACGAGTACTATATGATTGTCTTTTTACTGACATCATTGTCATTATGTGCTTTAGTTAGTCCTGACCAGTCTCTGGCAATAATCAACACGCTCATTTTAATGCTACTGCTGCGTTCCTTTGATTGTTGGAAGTCTGAATGGCCGGCGGTTAGCTTGGAGACAAGCTTTGTGTGTTTCTTGGTTGTTGTTTTTTTGAAAGCAAGATTTTGTTCGCCCAAATAAATGTACGCAGCTATGACAGAGGATTAGGGCCATGGAAGAAGCGAAATTTGTAGCCTAAAATACTGAACTGCCATTCCAAGTGCTGCCTTATAAAAAATGCACTTATTTAGGGCTGCAACTAACAATTATTTTCATTATCGAATAATCTGATTATTTTCTTGATTAATCCCTTTTGTAAAATGTCAAAAATGCAACACTTTTTCCTAAGGGTTCAGAAGATGATATAGATATGTGTATGCTGATTTAATCACAAACAATCCCATATTTACTTGGAAAAGCCAGAACTCAGAAACATTGTGGCACATTAGTGATATACTGAATAGAAATAACTAAAGGTGGTATTAGAAATCAATAAATGGTTTTATTTACAAATCTTCAGACATTTTTCCAAATACATGTCTTTTTTCATTTACCCTAAAGCTCATCACTTAGTCTAAAATGTTGCCATTACAAATAATTTAATTATGTGTTAATTTATGTCTTTTTACACGTTATTTTTAAAATGTATCCAAATGAATGCGTTAGGTTTGACTGCATTTGATACCAAAATGGGGCGGCAGCTGGGGTCAGCTCTAAATCCACCCGTGCAAATCTGTTTTATTAGAGGTTGGTTAGGAGCTCTGTAAACCAAAAAAGGTTTTGGTCAAATGTAATACACGTCTCATATGTGCATCATAGACATACATGTCTTTAGCATCCGTTCCTCAATTCAGCATAGTTAATTAATATTAATGAAGTAGCCCTTCAAAAATTAAGAATGGGTTTGCCTGATATTTCATATGCTTCTTTCATTTTCTTCTGCAAACAGTGTGACACATCTCAGACAGTTCGGATTGAGAGATATGCTATGGGAAATACCAGAGATATTTGAATGGAGTTTGGTTTGATGTTCTAGAAGACATACAGTACAGATTTCTCTTGCATATTTCAGACTTGGTGAATTCTGCCAAATGAATGTACAGAATGTCTGAGTGTATTTTTCAAAATATTATCCCTCTTTCTTTTTTTTTTCTTCTTCTGCAATAGCCCTAATATGCTGTCGTACAGCCTATGTTGTCCATGATATTTAGCAATGTTTGCTAGGTAGTTAGCACATTGGCAACTGTGGGTGTACCTTCACATTTCAAAAATCCCATGCTTAGCTACTTACCACAAAGGTAAGTATTGGGCAGAATTATGCTCATACTTTACTGAAAAATTAACTTGTGGGTTTTGAGGATTATAAGTTTAACAGTATTGCTGTGTAGTGTTAACAGTGTACGCTGCCATGTAGATGTCAACGGTTTCCCAGAAAAGTTAATGTCACAAAATTTAGTCCAGGTTCTCAGGATTCTGCCGCTCTGTTGCAAAATTCAGATTTTTCCGACATCTATGGAACGCAGCATTATGACTTAACATTGTGATGGGTGGCTACTTAGAGACTTACAAAGGCCTGTGAGCTGTTGTCCATTAGAATGAGTGTTGCTGTTAATGGGTCAGGTCACAGTATGATGGTGAGGCACTGAACAGTTCAGACGCTCACCAGATGGATGACTATACGTACAGGTAATATCAACCAACAAAGGGGTCCAATAAAGTCCAGCGGGTGGGGTGGAAAGGCTAACGGATCGCTAACAATGTCTCGTTTTGTGTAGCACTTGAGCAGCCATTTTGAGTTTTTCAAAATAAAGGAAGGAACATTTGCATGGTTTCTAATGAATGAACAAGTGTTGATAAAATCACCATTATGCCAACTGTACAATCATCAACACAAATAAACTATAGTAAAATCCGAGGTGAGAGGTTATATCCACAACAATAACAACAACAGAACAAACCCAAAAAAAGAACAAAATGCTATTCACATGTACCCGCACAGTAAGGAATGGTTCCATCCAAAACTAGACCAGAGAGCTACTCCTAAAATATGGAATGAAGTGACACTCAGTAGTGCTAATAGAAAGTTCATTGTGACGGGCCTTCTGCTGGTTCCACCCCTGAGACCACCAGGGTTCCCAGGCGCTGACGTATGCACACACACATATACACACACACACAGATGCGCGCACACACACACACACACACACATTAAAATCCATTGGTCAGTCCTCGAAGACCTCCAGGAAGAGAGGAGGGAATAGCTCGGTGGGGCACTCCACTTTCATGTGGAGGAATCGGCTGGCGTGGCAGGCGCCGATCATCCGCAGGTCCGTCACCTTCATTAGCAGCTTGGGCCAGAAATGCGCCACTTTGTGTTTACGGTAGTTGATGTAATGTTCAAAGGCCAGCAGGAACTCCTCTTGGCAGCGTTCGATTCGCTCCACGCTACTCAGGCCTGACCGATCTGTTGACAAAGAGACATCAACCATGTTATTAGTTATTAGTGTGCTGCAGGAGCTTACAGTGGAAATGTGTACACTGTATGAGAGGAAACGGTGAGTGAAAAAAAAATTTGTTCAAAATTATAAATCATAAATTCAATCATACATGTTAGTTTGATAAACAACATTTTATTATTAATATTTGTATTTTCAATGCAATTTTAGTCACTAGAAGCACATTTATGTTTGTAAAAGTTTCTACGTGTTACCCGTGTTAACACAGTGTTTTAAGCTGAAAAGTGCTGTAAGCCAGCTATAAAAAAAAAAAAAAAAATAGGTCCAAATTGGAATAAATCTGAATAACTCTGACTTTTCAAGGTTATTCTGAGCCAGGCACTTTACAGAATTTTTCACTTGTACTTCATATGAATGTAATAAATGTTTACAATCACTGGATTCGCTCACAGCAGCAGCAAGTAAATCCTCAATGTGCTCTTGTGTCAACTTTGGTACAACATTGCCCTGAAACCTACATTTAGCGGTCTTTAATATATGGACCCTCACAGGGGCTGTATGCATTTATTTAGTTCTTCTTAAGCAATTAAAAAAAATGTGTGGCATGATCTAATTTATGTGCTTAATTAGTTCACTAGGTAGATTAGAAATAATTATGTACCTTTACCATGTAGTTTGATAACTAGACAGATAAATATCGCGGTTGACATGAATATGATCCCAGTTGTTAGGACTTGACAACTCTACAATCCAATAATCTGAATTTTAGCCTTAAATATGATTTTGTCGGGTATTGGACTAATGAAGTTAACGCTACGTTTTTAGTATCGCTTTTAAATGTGTTTTTGGAAAATAATTGTATCATGCTGTAATTACAAAACAAAACCAACACTGAACCAATCTGATTGGTTGTTTTTTATTGCAATTGCCATTAGGAGCACTAGGAAGAGCCAGAGGAACCTGTTTTTTCACAGATTATCTGTCTCATGTATTATTGTCAGGATATAGTGAAAACGTCACCAAATATGACCAAAACGTTACCTACCGCAGCTTTAAATGTAACCTGTTTAAACCAACACAAATACTGATAATTACATATAATTATTCTGACATTCAATGGAGTGTTTAATTTCAGAAGCTTTTCTGGTATAAATTGCAAATAGTTGTGATTCTTTAAACTTTTGCACAATATTCTGAATTGTCAATCCAAGAATATTGGTCTTGAAAATTGTATTGATTAAAGCCCAGTGGCTACTGTAAGTTTGACAGGACCAGACAGATGGGCAGGTTATCCCCATGTCACGTCTACATGTACAAAACACAGCAGAACAGTATTGATCTTCAATGAGATGCAGAGCGCCACACAGAGAAAAGGTGCTGGAGCCAAAACCAAGCTAGCTGAACAAAGCTCCTCACAATTATTATGGCGATTAATTGATTGACCTGTAGTTTCTTATGGATTTCATGTCAGAAAAATACTGTACACACAATCTGTGCAGGAGACAAAGTGTTAACAAAGAAATAACACTGCTTTTGAGACAGCCGCACAATTATGGTGCATTTGTGTTTGTTCTGTACAATTCCATAATAAACTATTACTTTACTCTTTTTACTGTTTCCCTAAAATATTCCTGTCTATTAGGAAGTTGTGTTTAAGTCAATGCTAGCGTTTAGTCAAATACGTGTCCTCCTAAAAACTGGAAAGAAATTAAACAAATGGCAGGCAGTAATGTAAGACCATGTTAAAAATAAGAGAGAAACCCTCTTGTGATGAGGGTCCAGACAGCAGGTGCTTACCGGATGAAAGCAGGATGACAGCCTGTAGCAGAGCCACCTCAGAGTCATCCAAGTTAAAGGAGGAAAGCGACACGCCAAGGTCAAAGATGGCATCCGAGACTACGCCCAAGCCTCCGTTCTTAAGCTGACCCCGCGTGACTGCCATCTCGCCGTTAAGTGTGAGGGTCTCACTCTCTGGATCATAGCGAACAGCAGCTCGCAGGGACATGATCTCCATGCAGCAGCCTTTCAACAGGATGATCTGGTCTTCACAAGGCAGCTGATTAGAAGGTGAAAGAGATAAGCAGCGTTAGCAGAAGAATATGGCTAATTTAGCCATAGCATGCACAAGCATACAGGCTTAAATACTGTTCCAATCAGGGAATGATAAAAGAAAAAAACCATTTGAACATTTAAAATCTACTAAAATTTACATTTCTATTGTGAACTCTAGCATAGAGAAGCTGCTCAGTTAGACTGTTGGCTGACTACCTTGGCAGGCAGCTAATTAAGAACAATTGCATTAGCAATAGGAGTCCAAATGTTTTATTATTTTTTTTATTTTTTATTAACAGTTAGCTGACCTAATAATATGGTTATTATTAGCGAACTGTGGAATAAAACATTTCCAGCTAAACAAGCTGAAATACTGCTATTATTTAGTAAAATAATGAATATACCCGAATAAAGTAAAATCAAAACAATATATCAATATAGGGGAACCCAGTTAGCTCAGTGGGTAGAGCTGGCGACCCATGTACTGTGGCTGAGTCCTTGCTGCAGTGGCCCAGGGTTTGAATCCGACCCGCGGCCCCTTGCTGCGTGTCATCCCCTCTCTCTGCCCCCCTTTCCTGTCTGTCTCCAGCTGTTACTATCAAATAAAGGCAATAAAAAGCCAAAAAAATACTTGAAAGAAAATACAATATACATTTTTTTCTGTAATAATTTACCTCACAAAACATAGGCAGTTTTTTGGCAAAGTCCACCACTCGGGTTATGGCAGGGGTGATAATTTTTGTAAACTGACTGAAGGCTTCTATATCCACTTTGTTTCCTTCAGGTGCATTGACCATGGACGCTTGACCAATATCCTCAGGCTGAAACGAGAAAGAGAGAAGGTGTCTGTACAGTCTTTGAGTTTGAACACAAAAATAAAACGTTTTATAGTTAAAAACTTAGCATTTCGATAAGGAGTGTATTATTCATGGTCGAATACAAAAATGGAGGAACTTTAAGGTGTTTACTTTTGGTAAGATTCTGACTGGGCAATGTGATGTAAAGACGTAAAAATGGGGCTGCATAACTATAGACATATAGCACTCATATCTATTGCACTTAATTAAATGTGCTATGCAGGTATCTGACTGTAAATTAATATATTCATGACATAAAGTAACACTGATATTGATAATGGAACTACACAAGCTGAAAGGCAGTACATATGTTTTTCTATATTTAGGTTTCTATATGCTGTGTCTTACCTTAGTTTCCTTCACCCCCGCTGCACTCTGGTCAGAAGTATAGAATAAATTACATGTTATTTCATTAAGAAGCATAGCTTCCTCGACCTGTTGGATAATCAACAGGAATCGTGAAGTTTCAATGAAGAACCCGTGTCAAGGCAACTAAAAAGAAAACAAGTTAAAACTGAGGACAGATGAAAGAGTGTGCAGATAGAAAACAGGTGAGGACAGAAGATGGGTTTCTATGGTGAGATTCAGGCGCAGGACCATGACTTCAAACAGGTCCTCAGAAACACTCCGACGACTATCGACGACGCTGAAATGCATATTCTAAATAACAGACCCTAAGGCCACGATCGGACACTTCAATCAATCAAAACTTCGATAAGTTTTTACAAAATACCACAAGGTAACATGATGAAAGCACCTAAGTAGAACGATATTTGTGTTAAGTGATGCATGTAAACTGACTGAAAATTAAACAAATGTCACTTTCCCGCTCCTCTCAAAATTTAAGAATATGCTGCAAATTCACCAACAAATGAGAACTTTCAATAAAAACTGTTCTCCACCTAACACCGGTTAAAACAACATATCAATTCAGTTTCACGCGTGTGCATGAGTGTTCTTTCTGATCGTGCCATAGAAACCCAAGATAAAGTCAACAGTTGAGACGGACTTTCAATCTGGACAGAGCAATTAGACTTTACAGAAAAGAAAAACAAAATTAGTCAAAAAAAGGGTGAGGTGTGAAATCAAAAGCTACAAACAGAAAGAGAGAAAAATGAAACAGCACGAAAAAAAGCAAGTTATTAGTATTAGTGATTAGGATCATTGCTTGAGACACAGAAAAAGACAGGAATAAGATGTTCCATTATAAATTAGTGCTGCTGCGTTGAGGAACACACTTTTCTCCATCGTCCAGCTAATTCTCCCCACTCTACAAGGAGATACAAAAAAACACATGGACATATTAACACAGAGAACAGTGGAACAGTGGTTGTGGTG
>NW_023340268.1:21069013-21078286 GCF_004916995.1 Morone saxatilis
GGGGGGGGGGGGGGGGGTCACTAGAATAGTCTGAACAATTTTTTTATTATGGCTTTTGTGGTCAGTGTTTTTCATGTTTCCAGCTGGATTTTAGTTGATGTTGACCTAAAATGAACTGTTAAATTAAGAGTTGTTTTTTATAATAATGTAACATTTTTGTAATTTAATGTTTTATTTAAAAAATGTATTAAGTTGTCTTTTTTCTTTTCATGTAGGAAAAAATTTTTATTGCATAAACAAGTGAAGCTCAAAGTGAGGATATTCAACACACATACATCTACTGTTCCATTTGTAGCATCTAGGTACGGCCTGGTGGTGGATTTAAAAGTAGGCTAATCAAAAATTAGGCTGCCTGCTAATATTTAATTAGCACCGACTTCCACAGACAGCACCGTTGTGTCTAGTCAACTCACTGACTTAACTCCTGGCCCAATTTTGGGCTTCGGCTTAATGAGTTCAGTGCTTTGACCTGTGGCAGACTCGAAGACTGGAGGTTAACAAACTGATCAATACCTGTTTTGGGGGCTTGTTAAGAAAGCACTGATTCATCTTGCGTCAGCCTTCTGTTGCCTCACCATCAATCAATATGGACCCCCGCCCGCCTCAGTCGAACATTGGGCATCAGATGCACCAAGTCTGCACGTCACTGCATGACGCCTTAAGTCTCGGATTTACGCTTATTGGACTTAATTCGAAAATCCCAGACATCATTGATTCATTGATCAAGGAGGAGTCGTCACCAACTCGCAAAATTTTAAAAAACTTCGCACACAATACAAAGTGACTACCACAAAAGCACAAACAATATCATCGATCAGCAATTCTAGCCACCCATAAACCATGGAGATGCAAACAACCACCATCCAGGCTTCATACCTTTCTTGTGCGCCTCCTGCACCCACTGCAGGTGTGAAAAGTCCGGTTTGATCTCAGGGAAATATTCAGGCTGATAGTGGAAATGACTAAGAGGGATCTCCATGCCGCAAAAGTCGCTCTTAAAAACCAGAGGGCTGCCGGCGTACGAGCAGGAGTAATGCTGGCTGGGTGACCAAGCCTGCTCCATGCAGGGCGGATGGTGCAGCGGCTGGGGTTCACAGTGTCCGTACCCGGGCCCCTCACCTGGGTACATGCAGTGTTCCCCACCGCCCTGCACCCCGGCGTGAGGCATCTCATACATGTCTGGTATGCAGTAGTTCATCATGGAGAGCACAACAGCAGAGCACCATAAAAAGTTCTGGGTCGAACCATCTCAAAAAAGAAAAGCGAGTTCTAAAAATAAAAATCAGGTCTAAGAGAGAGCATCAAGCCATGTGAATGTAACAGAGGTATGAAAAAACTTCATAGAGGTTGACCCCACGTAGACGCACAAACGTTTCATCCACCAAATCTACAGACCTCAGACTACACCTAGCCACCGCCCCACCCGCCACCACCTGGTCGAATTGGGAAGCAGAGATTTATGACGACATAGAGCTCTAATCTTACACTCCACAAATCCTTGTTGTTCCACAGACAGCGGCGATGTCACAGATTAAGACCTCTGCGTGGTGCACCTACAGTAAATACAGTCTCATAACATCCACCGAGCGGAAAATTGTTCCAAAGACAGCGCATAAAAGCTCCAGGAACAAAACTTTAACTGCCTGTTTTGATGATCCAGTCCTCATATCATGTAAGAATTAGTAGCTCTCTTGCCCCTGACACCTTTCCTAACACCCCTTAACCTTTAACCTCTGTGCATTAACCCCTTTGCTTATCCTGTGGGTATTTTAAATAGAGTCAGAACAAGCTCACCAAGGTCAGTGACATATCATTATTCCTGCCAACTTTAAGTGAATGTTATAACACAGAAGATCTAAAGACGGGTTTTGTGACATAACCCTGACTTCTCACCATTAAGACTGTAATGTGTATTCACTGTATTTATTTGTGACCGAGCACAGTGGGAATTACAGTTTTTAAAAAGTACAATATACAAAATAAAAACCAGATTACTGGGCAAATGAAATCCAGAGAAAAAACTCTATTTAGTTAGTAATAAAGTTAAAAAGGTTACTTTTATTTAAGAAAATCAGATAAAAAACAAAATAAGTCTTTTTATTCTTAAAATATATTGAAGCATATTTTAAAACTGTTTTTATTTTTTACACATTTCCTACTTTTTACACTGAATTCTTACAAAATACAGCTATTTTCTTTGGGAAACTTTTCCGTCTAACATACTAACGGCTGTTCTCAAAATCAATACTGTTTCCCCACAATGTGAGACACGCGAGCGACACGCTGAGCGACACATTGCATGATCCGTGTCAGATAATACACCTATTATCCTGCACACAGCTATACTCGCCAATATTGATTAGGTTCCTGTTCAATAAAGATGGGATAAGCCTTATGGCGAGGATGTTAGGATTCATTATGCCTTTTTTAATAATGTAACACCGTTTCATCATACAGAACAACCTGTTGTCACTCAGTAAAAACAAGCCCTAAAGCATCAGCTTCTGATTGTGGCCCAGGTTCAGTTCCAACCTGCAGCCCTTTGCTGCATGTTGTCCCCCCTCTCTGTCTCTTTCCCCTTTCCTGTGTATCTCCACCTGTCCGATCAAATAAAGGCATAAAAAGCCCCCAAAACAATCTTTAAAAAGTCATCAATTTGATTTATTTATGTGTTTTCTTTCACTTTTCATTTGTACTAGTGCTTCCTCTGATATTTTAAACATCTTTTTTTTCTATTGATTTTATTATAAGTGCTTCATCTTAGAAACAAATCATAATAAGTGCAATAGTAAAATAATTTTACTGTATATATACACACAAAGCCCGATTTAGCATCTGCACTCATGCTTAAGACATTTGTCAAAGATGCCACTGGTTCATTAAAGTTCCCTTTCAATTACCAACCAATTAAACTGGATCTTAGTGTTAAAACACATACCAGAGGAAAACAACTGCATTAAGGGTTATGCCTTTACTTGTACAAAGAATACAGGATGACCAAGAAATACACTGAATCATATTAGTGACAATTAACAGCTGAGCCTGTGAACCCAGAATACTCATGTTTTCTACCCAGATATTAGAGCTTATTAAGTTTAATTTAAATATTATAATATTTCCAGCAGCATGGAGAGAGCTCCAGACTGATTATAGAGGAAGAACGAACTTATCATACACCTAGACGTAATTCTGCCCTAAAACTATTACAGATATAAGTCTCATGTGATCCTGTCTGCTAAGAAAACCCAACGTTGTTTGATGTCTGAATTAGATCATTAGTAGACAAGATTTAATCACCCAGATGCCTCTGATCTTCTTAAGATGACCAAATACAGACGCACTGAACATCTTGCCGGTTAATGGATCATAGAGGTGGGCCACAAACATATGAATGTGTGAACACATGGCGAAGTCTGAGTAAAGATGCATGCAGTTTTGGCTTTAAAATCCCTGCTGCTTGTACTTATATGAACTCTCTGAATCAGAGCCAGTCTGCACGGTCACCATCACGTCTTTGGGAAAGGCACGATCAATACGGTTGTTGTGCAGGATTATGAAGAAATACAGATCATCATGGTTCATACAGACTCTGGACCACAGAAGCTGATGTATTTTGTACTTACAAATACTCAGCTCTTCAGTGTCACAATTTTAATCACTGTTCTTATAAAACTTTAAAACATGCCAAAGCAAGGCCAGAGTTTGGTGCCACAGTCCACAGCAGGTGACTGAATATGAATGTCACTAAACTTTTCGTGTTTTAACTTTCAGCACTATCACAGTTTTCTAAAGACAATTGTCATTAAAACACTGTTTCCACATGATTTACAAAACAATTGAAATTGATTTTGTACACATACAGTATATTTGTTAGCCATCAAGCTATTAGTATTGTACCATTCCAGCTGCTTCTGTAACACATTATGTGTTACTAAATATATATATACAAAATAAATTGAATTGAATTGAATTGAATTAAACCAACACGGCTGCATAATAGACTGTATGCTATGTCCACCAGGGGCGGATCTAGTGAAATATTGATGGGGTGTCCAGAGGGTGGCATGGAGACTTTAAGGGGTAGCAGAAATATATCATAAACAATCTCATACATCAATACTTGCTTGGAAAAGCCCCCAAATAAAGATATTCAAACATTATTGTGGCACATTAGTAAAGCACTGAATAGAAATAATTAAAGGTGGCATTAGAAATTAATAAATTGTTTGATTTCCAAATACATCAATTCTTTATCATTGAACTAAACCCTGTCATTGAGTCTAAATGTGGCCATGACAGATCATTACAATTCCCTTTTTTAACACCTTATTTTTAAAAATGTATGTAAATTAACGTGTTCTGCCCCTGTTCCCCCCACACAGCCGTGCAGAGGGAAACGATAAGGCCATTGCATGCATTGTAACTTCAACAGCACAAGACTTCACACAGCCGCAGGTACAGAGCGCTGATGTGCAGAATGGCTCACTTTGGGGTATGTGTACTCCCCCGCAGCCATAGCCGCCTTAAATAAGAGGCCTCGCTGAGCTGGTCTGAACTGTGTACCGCTGTCTGTCGCTGTCTGTTTTCACTGTATGCTTTGCTGTGGAAAGGAATTTTCCCCATTTCAGTCTTATTTTAAATCTCTCGTTACTCAGAGAAATGTGATTACATGGAGTACCCCAATTCTGTGTTTGCCCTCATTATAAATTAAGAATGTTTCTGTAATTTACTGTATGTGTATTCTCCACATCGCGACCCTCAAATTTAAAACCAGCATCAAATAGTTTAGACCCATGTCATATTGTCCAGGACCTTCGGCAATTATTGACTACATTCTGGCCACAGCCCATAAGTAACAAAGTTCAAATCAAGTAGAAAAAATGATATTAAAAGTTACTAAATCTTCTAGGAAGTTAAAGTGTTCACTACACATACAATTAACATCACCATGCATGTATTTATCACAGCAACAAGAAATGTGATCGTCATTAGACTGTATGCATGTAGCTTTGAAGTGTCTGATACAGTATCCTACCAAGAGTAGAGTTTCAAATAAAATACGCAGCCAGGTTTATGTAGGTGAGCTGAGTGAGGGGCCAAATGAAAAGATTTTTCAGGACAATTTAGATTATTTCCAGGATATTTGGTCATTTTAATCAACTTCCAGGTGTTTCCATGAATGGAAAACTACTCTCAAGATGTCCAGGTTTTCCGGGACGCGTGGGAATATTATCTTCTGCTTTGTCCCTATGGTGATACGGAGATAAACAAATAATAAAATATAACAGAATGTAAAAATCTGTACCTGCCTATTTAGTTCATTTTCAGCATGGGTGCCGATAATCCCCTAATCCGGTGCTGCTTATGTGTCCAGATATAATATGACACTTAAAGCAATTTAAACATGTCCTCTGACTTATGTTTAAGTGACAAGTCTGACTGTGGAGCGCTGGCGTTTTAATCTCATTAGTTGTGGAGCACGAGATGATCTGCATGACAGCAATGCATCTGCATTCTGCAGAGCACGCACTCCCTGCTCAAATAGGCCGAGATGGGCCTGACAGCCCTGCTGAAACGTAACAAAGCTTCAGGGTGTAGTCAACGAGTCTAAAGTCACACTACAGACTGCACTGCCTATCGCCTGCTTTTCCAAAGTACAGTTAAAATAATATGTTCTCATTCAGTTTCAGTAGTCGAGCCATATTGGTTTTTTAATAGCCAATGCCAATATTTAGAGCGCAGGGTGACTGAAGGCGAATATCAACATTACAATGTAATATACCTGTTTAGTTTAAAAAGTAACATTTAATTTTAAACAAATGAAAAGCAATTTTATAGCGATCAGAAATTCCAATTTCAAAGAGACTATACAATTTGTGCTCATGTAAAATACCTAATCATTGTTTTTATTTGGATACATCAAAGTGCACATTACCACCTGTTTCATTTTGGATTTGTGCATGCAGAATGAATAACTGGCCTATGCTAATCATGCTAAATCAAGACTGACCAGTCATAATATGATTTACGATATTAAACATTACATTTTGTTTAAAAAGCTTGTTGGTCATTGGTTCCTACTGATGACTTAATAAATTAGATATAAATACATAAATACTGTAATAAAAAAATCCCTCATCACAGCAAATAGAAATTCTCCCCTTTAATAGCTGTAATGTCAAGTCATAATAATTTCATTTAGTCAGGTTTTATATATTTAGAGCTCTAAAACTGTGGAAAACTTATTTTGTAGTGCACAAATCATGATGATTTAAGAGAGTTAATGTTCCTTCAATCAACAAAAGCCTGAAATATTCTGGTTTACTGAACAAAAACTGAAATGGCTTTTTAGTTACTATGTATTTAAGTTTGTAAGAGACTGTGTAATTCAAATGTATTTAGATTTTTCAGTAATATACAGTATGTATTTAGATACTATATATATACTATAGTGTTTGTCTGTGGTTTAGGTCTGTACTATTTAATGATAGTCTGAGGATAAGAATGTCAAAGATGCTTTAGTTAATGGATTTTCTTTGTTTGACAGTGTATATGCTGCACTGATTCACTGTCTTTTAGAAAAAGTTAGTGTCCTAATGGACTAACCATAAAGATACAAACAATGTATCAAAAGATGAATTATATACTGCAGCTCTCAGTATTTATGCAGCACATATCTGGAACAAACTCCAGGTCTGCTGCAACTCGCAGTTCTTTAAATCACTGACTGAAGACTTTTCTGTTTGCTGCTGCCTTTTATTTAATAAAATCTGAGGCTTCGGATCAACACCCTGCAGCGAACTATAACTTTGACTCTCCTGTTTTTATCATATTTTATATTAAACTCTTTTTAATTGTATTTAAATGTCTTTTTATGTTTTATGTTACATTGTTTTTTTAATTGTAGTGAACTTGTATTGACATGCAAGCCTCTTCAGACAACATACTTTTTTTTGCAATTAGCACACTAGCACAGCGCTTCTGTCAGTTTGTCTGTAAGACAGTCTGTGGTTCCTCAGAGTATTAACAGCTCGTCCCGTTGAGCTGACGTTTGTCGCTCTGGGATCGCTGAGAGTCTTACAGTTCCACGAAAGTCCAATATTGTTGTTTATTTAGACGCATTCGTTGGCAGGCTCTCCAACTTGATTAGTACTTCATTACAGACGGGTGCGATGGAAAGGTCAACGAGTTAAAGCCTTGATATGTTAACCACAGATACACACTGCTGGCTGTAAATGGCTGTATGTCATTATAGGTCAGTGTATCTTTTGGTCATTTGATTTTATTCTCAGAAACCGGCATTAGAAGGCAAAAAAACAAGTTATTTTCATTTCTGAATACAAGAATTCAAGTTCAAATAAAAGCAGTTTTTCAGGGTGAGGGAAATTAAAAAAAGATTTGACTTTTAGTTTCTATCTATCTATCTATCTATCCATCTATCTATCTATCTATCTATCATTATTATTATTATTCATATTTGGAGTAACATTTCTCTCCAGGTGGGTTTCATTAATGGTCCAGGACAAAGTCTAGCCTCCCTCCTCTTCCTCCGTGCAGCTGAAAGCCCCATCCCCGTTGCACAATGAGCGTGTGTGCCTGCAGCGCTTCATACCTGCGGAGGTGGCTGCTGAAGGCTCTGTTGTTCTTGGCCGCTGTGCTGCCGACGAGCGGTGACTGCCCCAAGTCATGCGCCTGCTATGTTCCCACCGAGGTGCACTGCACCTTCAGATACCTGACCGCAATACCTGACCACATCCAGTCAGCTGTGGAAAGAATTAACCTCGGGTGAGCTTTGGCTTTCTTTCCGGCTTTTAGCAAACTGGAGAGCTGCAGATACTCTGGGGGAAGAATCATTTTTTGATTGATTTGAACCACAGACTGTGAGTTTATGGTTATAAGCAGGGGTTACATTACAAAGACAGTTAGCTACTGCTGCTTTTTTTTAACTGAGCTATACAACATCACTGGTAGAAAAATAAGTTACAACTTAACTTAGATAACTGGCCAAAGTTTAAATAAAAAGTCTTATGAAAGTACATTTTCATTTATTGACCATTACAGTAGCTAGCACACCTTAAATTTGTAATTTTGGTACATTAACATTATCTCAAGTTAAAACGTGTAACACTTTAACTTAACAGGTCAGCTACAGCTAATAGCTATCTTAACTAGCTAACCTAAACTATGTTTAGCTGTAATGTAATATTTATAATTACCAGCTCATCATTTCAGGATTTTCAGCTTCTGTAAACTGGTAAATCACCACTGTAGTCTTTCCCATTGCCATGGAAGACCTAAAGTCCCGCCCTGTCCTCAAGCTACCAGCTAGCTAGCTTCTCTCCAACATCTGGAACATGGCGCTGGAGTTGGGGGTCCAGTTTTGTGTCTCTTCCTCTCAAGTGTGAATGTGTATACAGACACGGTATGAAACACATAAATATCTATTCCGACTCTCTTTGGGGCTCAACGTTAACAGTATGTTTGTATGCAAATATAGGTATGCCATTAGTTGCTGCCTCATATTGCCACTATTAAAAAATGAAACTTTTTACTGGTTTTAAAAGCATTATATATATATATATATATATATATGTATATATATACATATATATATAATCTATGGTGCACACTGAGGTGTTTTCAGTCATTGTGCCTGGTAAAAACCTCCTCTTAAGGTGTGGTCAGGTCAAAATAGCACATTTTTACTGCAGATATTTTGACATGTCATGGCAGGATTAGCACAGTTGTAATTAATAACATGAATAATGGCTGCATTCCATTTAGTGTCAGCTCCAATGCCCTGTTATTGTGCATGCAGGCTTTAACTGTTAAGGAGGGAAAACCTGGACCATTTTTTTTATTTTTACAACTTAACTGTGGATACTTTGCTTGTTTCCCAACTTCTCTCTGCCCAAGTTAAACCTGAGGACAGGTCCAATTAGCCAGTTCAACTCAAAACACCTGTGCGGGAGTGCAGGGCCTTTAACTGAGGTATCTCCTTACTGCAAACCGAATCCTCTCGGATGCTGGAAACTAAATAAGTTGCCTTTACTTTGTCTGTGTGGTGTGGTAAAGAAAGAGATTATTAAACTACTGACAGAGTTAAGCTGTGAGGCATTTTTTTATTAGGATACTATTATAACTATTATGATATATTAGCAATATGTCGTCCTTGGTCACAAAAAACTTGTTTTCTAATTTCCTGTTTTAGCTGGAATGAGTATTAAGCCCGGTAGTGAAAACCAATGTGGCAATATTAAAGGCAATACCGGT
>NW_023340268.1:21078386-21107295 GCF_004916995.1 Morone saxatilis
TCTATCTATCTATCTATCTGATATGTGCAGTAAAATGCAGGGTAGTGTTTTTAGCAAAGCTTTAAGAGCCAGTGTGCAATGAGGAAGTTTAAATTGGCTGGTAGCTGTGCAATTTTTCAGAATATAAAAATAATTCATTAAATTCTGAATTATTTTATATATTACTTAAGATTTACCCACAAATACCAAAACATATGGTTTTCAAACAATAATTTAACTAGCACTATATCTAGGATGAAGTTATTATTGAGTGATACATTGAATTGTTTCACTTATTGAAGCTTTTCTTTTAAACCTGGTGCAATAATGACCATATTATGACATTTCAACTGAACATTTCTTCTACTTTTTTGAATAAGCAAACAGATCTGGAAACCCCGTTCCCACCAGAGGTAACTGTATTTTAAATATCACAAATGAACACAGACACAAATGTATTGTATCTTTCTTATCTTTGAACAAAAATGTACAATCTGGAGAATGAATGATCAATGTTTAATTGATATAATCTGGCCAAATTCAAAAGGTTTACAGGGGGATTAATGACTCCATTAATGTAATAAGTATGAGTGTGTGACAAGTAGATGTGATCAACATGCAGCAGCTGCTCAGAGGCACGCTCTGCGAGGCCAATCTGCTTGCAAAGAGGGCTTGATACCAGTTTAACTTTTTGATGAGGTGATGTCCTCGCCTACAGACTAATCTTGTTTGGAGTTTCTTCAAAGACTCTTGACAAACGGTTAAGCGTCGATCAGACAGAGTTTAACACCTAACGATACCGAAACAATCTGTTGTCTGAGTGTGGCATATTAACGCCCTGTGAGGTTTTATTTTTTTAATGATCTCTACCTGAGCTTTTGACGTATCTTTTTATTTATTCATCACAATTAAAGCAATTGTAGAATTTCTTTCTAAATCTTTTTCAGTCAACTATAAATCTATAGGTAGGGTTAGCATGTGCAGTACAAAAACTGTTATGATTAATGTTTGATCTTCCAGTATATATATATATAAAGAAATATAATTACATATACACATATATTCATTACTTATATTAAAAAAATTATTTTCTTAAAATTTGACCAGGAATTATTAATTAAAACATTTAAAAATGTGTATCTACACTAATCTGATTGATGGATTTAAATGATTTATTATTTTCCTCTGAAAGCTGGTTCACAGCTAACATTAAATACATTTGCAGATTACATTGCATTTCTTTTAATATTATGGGAAAGACTAAACTTTTAACATGAATACACTAATGTGATAAGTTATTTTAACTCACTAACTAACAGATTACAGATAAGATCGAACATTTTAGGTAACATGTTTTTTAAGTTTAGAAAGATTCTTGATGAAGCAGCTTTTACTAGTAACTTTCAGTGACACTTTACAGAGTGTTACAGAAACATTCCTGATTAAGTATTAGGTATTTTGTTTTCACTTCACAAATAAGAATTACAAAAATAAGTCGTTGTCACATAAAATTACAAAAGCATGTAAAGAATGCTTTTTAACTTACAAAATGTTGTTCGTTTTACTAAACATTTTTAATGTAAATTAGTTTCAACAATGTTTTGAGTTAAACAAACTTATCTGGTTTTACAGTATATAAGACTACCATGTTTATAATTTTCAGGTCTTTTCAAGGACTTTGTAAACACAATGCATCACTATTAGTACATAAAAACATACATTTTAGTAATTTCCGAATAATCAAAATGATTTTAGACAATTGAAATGTTTCTCTACTTACCCCAATTATCTTTTCTATCAGTAGCATTTTTTTCTCTTTAACCTTTCTCTAATAAAAACCTGTTGGAATACTTCTGGAAGAATACTTCACACTTCCTGTGTGAAGGTATGCTGAGTCAGTAGAAGTACTCCACGGAGTGCTAACATCTCGTCTCAGCAGCTGAGGTAAACAAAAAGGCCTTTCTGTTTTAGATAACAATAGCCTTTTTCCCTTGTGGCTCTACTTTACAGTAACCTTTCCTTGCAGACAGGAACATAGTTTCTCTATCCACGGCACCTCACCACAGTGGTCCAGCAGCGGTCTTTTGCACAGATATATTCCCTCCCTGATTGATTACTTTAGGCTTTGGGGGTTCAAAGCCGGTCAGGAACAATTTTTGGATGTGAGGAATCTCTTTTACCCCGGGCCCTCAATTGACATGATGCTCTGAGCCAGATGTCCCCGGCTACTCTGCGTTACCTGAAGAGGACACATTAGTTGGTGAACCTTTCCCCTTAAAGGTCAGGGTAAGCTCAGCGGAACAACAGAAGGCTCCCATCGCCAAAGGTTAAAGTATGAGAGGATTACCCAGGAAGTGCAGCAATCTATTTTAGATACTGCTCTTGTTTATCCTACAAAATTCCAAAATGATGCTTTGCCCTTCATCTTGGTAAAACTGTACACATTCAATGAGAGCTTGCAAAAGAATTTAGCCATATTCACAGGAAACTTGTAGTAATTTGGCATAAGCCTCATTCTCTAACCTAAGTGGGCATTACAAATGCAATTCAGACTGTGCATGTCAAGTCCAAGTACAAGTGAAGAGGCAATGCGAAACCTGCTTGCCCCACAAAAGGATTTAGCCAGGTAACGTAGGTTTAAGTGTGGCTCAAGGTCACTGTAGAGGAGTAAGGTATTGTAAAATCTTCTTACATGGAAACCTTGGTCTCATTGATACTGTGGCAATTCCAACAAATTGCCCAACCCTAATCAGTTTGCCCTAACCACCACAATTCCCAGAAATTGACTATACAGTAATTGCAATGTACAGATACTGTACAAAGTGAGAATTTAAAAAGATTGACACTTGAGGTTCTGTCTGGGGATAGGGTTGAAAGAAGACCCAAGGATCAGCCGAATCTCTTAGATTTATGGGTATACGGAGGGTTATTCCTCACGTGATTATAAAAAACACGGTAAAGTAATTGTGAATGAGGAAAGCCCACTGGATCTTTGCTCTGAAAACAGTGGAAGCATACTAAATCAGTGTCTCTCAAACTTTACCACCTCAGAAAATATCAGGCACTTCAAGTACCACCAACGTTACAATACAGCGTATTTGCATTGTCTGAGGTGGTACTCGGTGTAAAAAGTATTCTGTGATGGACAGGGGGCAGGTTTATTCCTAATAAGAATATTATTTATTGTTGACTGTTCCTGAATGGAACCGGTTCTTGAAATTTGGTGGAAAAGGGGTTGTCCTGGTCCATGCTTCTCTTTTCCTAATAGTTCCCATTTGGAGTCACAATTGCAGTATTTTTTAACCATTCAGTTTATCTCCACTTACTTAAGTTTTCCAGGATTCCTGTATTAGCAAGCTTTGAGTCCACACCTTTGAAATGTTCTCCTCACATACACACTGAATGAAGGACATGGAAAACATGCTGCTTGCTGTTTTACTTGGAGAAAATGTTTAAATAAATATATCAAGAAGTAATAAGTTCCATTTTCTAGTAAGCAGAAAATAATTCCTTAATATTTTCTTGATGTTTAATCAATGATATATCAAAATATCAGTTTTGCAGTGAAACAGAATATCCTATAATATTTGTTGTGTAGTGTTTGTATTTGCAGCTGGTAACTTTTTAATATAACTACAGACTTATCCTTCTTCAGGTAACTGTGGTGACTGTCATGAACACTTCATCAGAGCTGCTTTTGTTCCCCTCACTGACCTCATTAGGAAGTATGTAGACAGATGCTGCTGAGATAGAGATGTAATGAGTGAATCATCACGGCAGAGATTTCTGGAGGCAAGCGTTATTGATTGAGATTTCTCCTGAGGCATGCAATTCAAGTCCAGCATAAACACCAGGACAAAGCAAAACCAAACCACTCGGTTTCTGTTTGAACACAACGGTAATAAATTCACGGCAAGGTGCAAAGAAGGACAGCACAGCACGACCTCCGTGGTCTAACATCACATAGCTCGATTTGAATATGAGAATCTGAGCGAGTGTGGTCTTTAGCTGAACAGCTGAGAGACAGACTGTGGAGATGATGTCATCTAGAGACAGATACCAGCTGCTCCTTAAACACTGAACAGCAAGCATACAGGCAGGGGAGCCGCATTTATGCACTGCAGTCCATTCCAATAAAGATACAATGTTCTTCGACAACAGTAACTAATTCAAAGACCTGATCACATCATCAGTTAACACCAACATATATTTACAAGCCATGTTAACATCACTAGACCCACTTTATTATATTATAGGTGCAACTAGGGAATGAAGAAAGGCTTATTGCTGCACATCCCTTTATTCTTGGCATAAACTTTATCTTGACTTAAACTACTGCCACCTACTGTATATTAATGGAAAGACAGGTTTTTGAAAGTGTATTTAATGGAAAGAAATTACAGCAAAACTACATGGAAAGACAGATATGTTTTTAAACCAATGGGTTCCTGTAATGGCTTACTTTGGATTACCAGTACGAGATGCTGTACTAAGTGGGTAATTTGGCCAATTTGGTTAATTTGTTATTTTAGTTTTTTTGGAGACTCCTCTATGCGGATGGACATGATTAAACTGTGTTAGTGGTTATTTTTCTTCTCTCTTTTTCTTTTTCATTACGTGACAAAGCAGCTGTGTGTAATCCAAATATGCATTAGTATAAAAATAAACATTTTGCCATGCTAACATAGAAGAAAAGATTATTTCAGTGAAATGGGAAAAAAGTATTTTAATATTATATATATATAATTTCAGCAGCACTACATAAATGACCGCTGTGTGCAGATATAATTAGTATTTACAGTACATTAGCAATGGCATTACTAACCATCACTATGAGCTTATCACACTGAAACTGAAGCTGATCGAGACATTCTCAAACTACCAACTTGATTAAACATTTTAACCTAAAATAATTTCACTTTTGCAATGCTGCATCCGTGGTTTATAGTGATTCAAACCAGCTGACTAAAATTCTTTGCTGAACAAGATCCACTGAAGCTTCAGCTCCCCTTCCTCAGGGGCAGGTGTGAAGCATTCTGCCACAAACAGATACATTTGGTGTGTCTGCCAAAGAGGGGCAACAGGCTGGAGCCACAATTTGGTGTCATTTGTGTGAGTGTTTACATTTGCATTTAATGAAGGATCAGAAAAATAATAAGTGGAGGTATGTTAACAAAGACTGATTATGCTGGATTTACTAAGGTCACACAATCTTCAAAGAAATCACAGAACAGATGGGATTTACACAAGCCACAAGCAAGGTGGAGATAAATAACAATAATTATCAGTGAACACAATATTCAATTGTTCTGTCACAGTAAATGAACAGAGGGTGTTGTGGTTTGTGCTCATTTAACTTGAATTGGAACTCAATGTACAAAACCACAACAGGCTACAAGTGCACTCTCCTGTCTTTTGGCTGTACATTTACTGTACAGCTGGCTGCATTAGCCTCAGACATCAGCCATATTGACGCCATCTCCACCTGTGCTGCTGCCCACTAAGCTGCTGAGACTTTTTCTTAACCTAATTTAACCACTGTATGCATCAAGGCACATAGGTAATATTAAAGTTCATGTTTTGTCGTAGAGTATTGTTGCAGAGTACATCTCCATCGCCTTTTACAGTATGTAACAGATGTAGGTCATGACTGAGGACATGTTGCGCAATCCAAAAGGTGGAAGTGGTTTCAGGCATTCACCCATGGCACACTCCATTACCAATGGATTTGCTTTTGAGTGAAACTATACAATATTCTATTGACCCCTTCTAAATCCCACCCCTTTAGGAACCTCGGTCAACTTCCTCCTTTGCTGTACTTAGATATGCTATGTGCTAGGCTAGTCTATGCTGAAAAGACGACCACAGATGGTTAAAAGAAGAAGCTACATATAGAAAGCTTAAATTAGCTTAGGCTAACTAGCTAGCTAATCTACATCAATCATTTGCTCGCTAATTAGCTAGCATTTTGTTAACATTAGCTATCAGATGTAACTCATTAGGTAACAATTAATGTAGATTAGGTAACTACTACTAGCTACTTGCTCATCCCTAATAAGTCTGTTGTTAGTGGACCCTCTGGACTCTCATGGATGCTCATCTGTGAGCATGTTTTATTTACAGTACAGTAACACAGCTTCATGTATATATAATTTAAAGACAAGCTGAGAAAAGGAGTTTAAAGTGCTAAATAAGGCATTCACAGTGTCTCATTTATGTTTATAGCCCATACTCCTAATACGCCCATACTTCTTTTTTTTAAGACAATTTCAAAACAGCAACTGATTAATATTTTCTGTGATTTATTGACTGTATAATAGTTTTATTTCTTACATACCTACTGCTGTATTTTTAACTAGCTAGTTAATGATTAACGGCGATTAGCTAGCTAGTTAGCTAATGTTTTGCTCTGTAGCTAAACGCCAGTTTATGAGCAAGCTAACAATTGTCGGAGATTAGCAAGCTAGTTAGCTAGTGTTTTGCAAACATTAACTGAAGATGTGACTATATAGCCTATGTAGCTCTTATCTTTTAACCATCTTCAGAATTTTGTTGTCTTTTTAACATAGCCGAACCTAGCACATAGTATATGTAAGTACAGGAAAGGAGAAAGTTAACCGTGGTTCTGACCGAGGCTAAACATTTATAATTTTCTTTTTGCTATTGAGTGTTATTGCTGAAATATATTGCTATTGTTTTATTGCTACTTTGTCTGGTAACTCTTTCCTAGTTAAAGATGTGAACGAGGCTCGCTATGTTGCTATAACACTTATTATATTGAAACTTCCTCAATATCCATGTAAAAGACATTAGGCCCACACTGTTTGACTCACTGTAGTGATGTAGAAGACCAGTGGCTATTATACCTATTATTATTATTATTACTACGTATGCTATTCCCATTGGAGGACTGTGCAATTTTAATCAAAGTCACATTTAAGTCAGTGTATTTGACTGCTAACGTATAGCATCAACTTGGAGAGTGCCTTCGAGCTGTATATAAATAAAACCCTCTCAGAACCCTCTAAACTCAACAAATGTGAACTGTAACATGTGAATTGAGGCAGTTTAAACTGTATTGAGACCATTTGAAAAATGGTCATCTGTTCATATCAACAGGCATCAGAGAGGACCAGAAATGAGTCTAGTCTATTCACAGCCTCCCCAGGCCTCTATGGGAAGGTCATGTGAAGCTGTAACAACACTGAATGAAGTGTCCTTGAATGCAGCAATGATCAGTGGAGAGTGAAAAACAGCTGCCAGGCTTAATGGAGGCTTTGTCTGAGAGACTGTGTGTGTGTGTGCATTTAATTTCAAATGTCTCTGTTTGACACTGGCTTTACTGCCCTACAGTAAAGAGCTCTGTAGAACTATTAGTGATTAGTCTGTTGATTAATTGAGTCATACAAAGCAAATGAGTGAGTTAGTAGTCAGCAATTAAAGGGAAGTGATGTGAGGCTGTTCTGTGATGCTTTTTCCACCAGAACGTATTTGTCTTCCCATTGATCAAATGTTTCTTTTGCTATTGTGTCAGTGATCTCATTATTTTATTAAAAAATTATCAAAAGATAATTTGTCCTTGTTCCTGTAGACTAAACCGTGTTGCACTACAACTATGACATTAACAGAAATCTGGGTGAATTTTCAGTTTTATTCTATAAATCCTGTATTTTGTTAAAATGTCCTAATAAGTTACTATCCTGGAAAGAACTAAGTGATCAAATAAGTGGATAATTAATCATTTTATGTCTGTTATTTTAAAGGCCCTTCTAGTAAAGGGCATTGGAAATTAGCTACAGCTAGAAATGGATTGTATAATTGTAATGCAATTTTTTTATGTAAACGGTATCTGTCCGTATCAAATAAACATTAAATGGTCTTTTTTTTAGTCTTTTGTATTTCTAGAGAACAACCATAAGTACATTTTAATTCATTATTCATTCATTGTTGGACTTTATTCTTTTTAAAAAAAATCTTTTTATTGAAGGATGGACTTTATTCTTAATGGTGTGTGTAGGTGCTGAACTGTATGCTTGCCTGTAGGCAGATTTGACATTTTTGCACGTTGAGCTGACTGTTTTGCACTGACTCCTACTCTAGCTTGGTATTTAATTGAAATTAATTCATTCAAAGTGAACCAACTATTATTAATTATGTATAATTAGTGTCAAATTACATACAGTCCTTTCTGAGAAAAATTCTTACAAGTGCATTAGGAACTTACAGACCCATAAAATAAAGTTCTCCACACGATTTATTTCAGGCTTTGACTTACTTTAGTTAGCAAGTTGCTAATGTTTTTATTTCTAATAATACAAAAGTCCTTAATTTTACTATCTATTTTCTAATATCTGTTTTTGTCTATTCATATATAACTTATTAAATAATAACTATAGTGGAGATTTATTTTGGACAGTGCTTTAAAACTGGAAATAAAGCTGCAGTATCTAACTTCTATAAAAATAACTTTTGGTCATATTTGCTAAAAGTTTCAGTGTGTCCTGACAGTGTATATGTGACAGATAATATGTGAAAAATATCAGAATCATCTGGCTCACTCTAGCGCTCCTAATACCATTTTCAAAAAACCCCTGGGCCTGAAAGAAAACAACCAATCAGAGGCAAGAAAGATAGAAAGATGCTTTGGGTTGGAAGCTTTAAGATAGTTGATGGTTGAGTCCCAAAGCATCTGTATTTGATGCCCTGGGAATGAGACTTGAGATGTTTCTTGCCTCTGATTAGTTGTTGTCTTTAAGGCCCGGTGGATTTTTGCAAATGCTATTAGGAGCACTAGGAGGAGCCAGCAGATTATCTGACTCATGTACTACTGTTAGGATATAGTGAATGTTTCAACAAATATTATAAAAACCGTTTATAAAAATTACGTACTGCAGCTTTAAATTATAATATAATAAATAATTTTAGTAATTTCACTTTATTTGCAGGTCTTTATATTATTTTACCAACCTGCACAACCAAATTAGCTTAACCATAGCTCTATTAGCTTAGGTAAATCTAGCTTAGGTAAAATTAATACAAAGAAATTAAAATATGACATGATTCTGCCATATAGCTCCACAAAAAGAGTATTTAAATTAGATTTCAGTAAAACATTCACCAGGAAGGATTTTTCAAGAAAGGGAAAAATATTTCTTTCTCCCTTAATTTCTCCAACCCGAGTTATCAGATCTGAACAGAATCAATCACATTCAAGGCCTTTCACAACATTAAAGCAAAATGAAGGAGGTTAAAATCTGAAGCAGCTCCTCCGTTTTCAGTGCAAAGCTCTACATTCATCACAAGTGCTCGAAAGCTCATCCAGACTGACAGAGAGTAGGAAAAGCAGTGCTGAGAGGGAGGATAAATATTACCATTTTGAATGGCCTCATCTTTCCAGCGGGGGGAGCATTTTTCTGCTGGCTCTAAGATAGAGGGGGAGAGGCACTTTAAAAAAAAAAACGCCACTTGCTCAGTGAAACAGGTGAGAGAGGCAGACTGATGCTGCTCTGTTTTTCACATCAGATCAAAGGAATCAACAGTCAGATGCTAATAACAGCAGGATAAAACAACAGCATGAGAAACATCACTTTGTCACAATGTGTTGATGCAGTGAGTGAGGGAATCAGGTTAGTTTCCTTATGTGAAGATACGTGTAAGCGTGTCTGTTCATTATGTTGAGATCGATAGCATATGTGCAGGGTCAGCCAGGTCACAGGGACCAGCTAAATCCACACGTGACTGCCAGTTCGCCTTGTAAACTACACTATCTGTGTTGAGGAAACAGACGCACAGAGTGGCACGTACTGTCTGTTCAATGTATGGGACAATCTGTCTGTAGACAGCAACATGTGCATGTTGGAGTTTTGATGTGTCCTTAAACGGCTGTTTACATGTGTAAGTTAAGTCTACTAGTACTGTGCATTGAATAAATGGTAGTAAATGGCTAAGGATGTGGAAAAGGAGGTGTACAGTGGCAATTTCAAACAGAAATTGTAACTTTAAAATAATTAAATTAAAGAATAAAGCATTTCATGTCTGTTCAGTAGACTTGATGATTATATATACATATTAAAATTTTTTGCAATCTTGGCTAAAATCTTTTCAAACGTGTTAATTTAAACTGATTTTCATCTGGATTTTATGTTCCCTCACATCATAAAAGTTGTTGTTTCTTTCTGCCAGAAGACAGTGTTCACTGCATTTTACAGTAAATGGGGTCCTCTGGTGGTGACAACTTATCACTAACCAGTCAAATTAGAATGGTATTGGTATTTCTCTATAGCCCTCTACACATGATCAGTGGTACAAGCTGTGCGCCATGTAGAGCTGGAGTTACGTTCTGCAAACTAGAGCTACAGCAATTAGTTGACTGTCAACTATTAAATTAATCGGCAACTATTTTGAGTCATTTTTTTAAGAAAAATGTCAATTTTTTTTATTTCAGCCTCTCAAATGTATTTTTTATGGTTCAGTAAACTGAATATCTTGGGTTGAGTACGTCACCTCGGGCTTTGAGAAACACTGATTTACATTTTTTATGGGCCAAACAACTAATCGATTAATCAAGCAAATGATCGACAGATGCTGCCCTACTATGAACCAACAGAGCTCAGAGCTGATGCACACACCTCCCAAATCCCAATAACACACTTTGTACACCTGCAAGTGAAGCAAGCTGATTGTTTTTTTGCCCCTGACGGGAGACAAATATATTGTACAAGTTGTGTGTAAAGTATATTGTATAATATAAAGGAAACAGCCACGTGAATGTCTCTGAACAATCGCACATTCACCTTTTAACTTAAAGAAGAATTTAAGAAGAGGTTTATGCCATCAATGTGCCTCAGGTAGCCAGAAAGCATCGTTGTGTAACGTCTGCTAACAACAAATGCAGTAGTGCTATGACTGCTGACATTCTGTAGTCCTTATGTCAAGATTTTGGTACGACTAAGGTTCTACAGTTGAAGAAAATCTAAAAATGACTGCCATCTCATTGGTAGACAGGTCACTGACAAACAAGGTCAGAGCTGAGCTTAAAAGTTCCCTCTTGAGCTCGGCAACAGCCACTGACTTGTTTGACCTACTTGCTTGTTCTGGAGCTTTTGACCATATTACAGGTTCTCCAACAGCATATTGAGTTTCCACACGTCATAGAACTGTTAAGGTTCCAACTTCCTCGATTTTAAGCACCTCCAGGACTCATTCATGTTGGTTCTAAAGAGGCAGTGTTTTGTAGACCTTGGAAACAGCAGTTGACGAAACACAAAGGTCTAAATGTCAAAGCTGAAACTGACTGAATTTTGAGCATAGAGTTGAGGTGTACAATCAAAACTAAAGGCTTGAATATACTCCCAAATGTGGACATCACGGCTATGTACAAGTTTTAGAGTCCATGCACTCACAACAAATTGGTGCGTACATCCTCTGATGACAAAATTTACAGACAGTATCGGACCCTCGCGCACTTCCTGCTTACGATTGCACTGCCGCAAGGTTAGGCCTCTTGATGCCGAAAAGTGACTCTGCCACTGATCATGTATAAAGGCTCTCAACTGATTTTAACTGACAGATGTAATGCATTTATATTCCCGGACTTAGGTTTAAAAACTAAAAGAAGACCAAATGTCCCATGATAGTCTACATGCTGTCGCTGACAAGAATATAATTCAAGGGAAGCATGGAATACTTTTTTTTGGCATGAAAGGTCAAATTTAGATGTAGTGAATATTGGGTATTGAATATAAGCTATCAGCAATTTTAAAGTATATTTGCACCCTATAAATTTTGTTTGGAATAAAGCTGGGGGTATGAGGCTGTGAGTGTGTGTTCGGGTAATCGGGCCAGACATCTTACCTGACATACTGGTGGGGTTCAGGGCCAAGCCGTCATCCTCAGAGCCTCCTCAGACATCTATGTACCTACCTAGCAGAACACAGAGCCAAGAAACCATCGATCACTGAGTGTATTGCTTATATAATAGCTGACATTAACATCACTTCAATCTAAAATCTTAAAATGAACGGTTTTGTATTATAGGTATTTTCTGACAACTAAATATGTGTGTGAAGAGGAAAAAGTGCCACTAATTAGATGCAATCAGCCTCTTCAGCTTGATAAAAACTGGTTGAAAGAGGTTTCTGATGCCTCTGTTTGCATATCAGGGGGCATTCAAGGATGCAGCTATTAGTGTGCTGCCAGTTTTTCAAATGGAGCAGACAGACTGTTCAGATGTTATGGCCCTTTTAACATTTTGACTCTGTGTAGGGAGACATCTAGTGGTCAAACGTGGAAAACCAGTTTACACAACTTAACAGGTTTCAGAAATGTCAGGCCTAGGGTGTTGATTGCAGACTTTTTATTCACAATGTTTGATTGTTGTGTTTTTCAGATACAGAGCAAATTAAAAGCCCAAACTTTTAGATTCATAGCAGCGTGAGTTCATCTGCAATCAGACAGTCAAGCTGAGGCAAAGCAGAGTGAAGTTTAAAGATATTGCAAGACACATGATCCCTGTGGTTCATCAGAAATGCATACAGGCAAATGCTGTACACACACATGTAACACACATTCAACACTGGGGTTGCATGGAGTACACTAGAAAAACTAAATGATAGGACATAATAGTTGCAACTGATTTTAATCCTGGTTTTGATCATATTCAGGATATGATTTACCGTTTCATAGTGCTTCCTATCCAAAGCAGACGTTGGGAGCAAATTGGGATCCATTATCTTGCCCAAGGACACATCGGCTGGACTCAGGGAGCCTGAAAGCAATTATTAAAAAACCCACTATACCACCTGAGCCTCTACCTTTTCTGGGTGTATCTTCTCAATAATACCAGTAGTGGAAGAAGAGAGCAACAATACAACTTGGTTTACAAAGCAATCTTACCTTAAGGTCTATTTGGTAACTGTTGTTGTGTATCCAGCGGGACAACCTTGAAACCGTGCAGGCAATTTAGCTACTATAGAACTACATCTTGTCAAATAAAGGTCCACATCCTGATCTGGGGGGTCCTTGACACAAAAAATGCTGAGAGCCACTGGTCTAATACAACAGTCCTGCAATAAATCGTGTCTCTGTGAAGGTTATAATGTTTAATTTTTGGTGTTGATTAAACTGTATGGTCATTCTGGAGGATGTAGTTTGAGGTGATGTTGAACTGCATTGCATTATACTAACTGATGCACAGAAATAACACTGATACCAACATTCTCATACGACTCGCCATTAAACGAAGATAGAGGCTGTTCCTTTAAAAATCCCATTACAATTCTAAAATATTCTAGTCCATTTACACAAGGCTTGCAGTTTAATATAATTTGATAAACTGAAAGTCTCTTCAGGCTAGCTCCAAGGCTTTTCCTTGAATGTTGCAGCTGCCATTATAATCCAGACCGTCTGCATGTGTCATCATGTTAAATCTGGTTACAATGGGCACAAGAAGTATCCAATAACCAAAAAGTGAAAACTGTCTTAGACTTACGTTACAGCATTTGATTGTTTAATGTCAATTTTGTATGTAAATCAATGAGTAGTAATCTTATTTATTTGAACAGGGTCTGCATACACATTCATTCAATCAAACCTTTACAGACTAGAAATGCAAATCATAGCTGCACAGAGGAATGAATAAAAGTGTTCTGTGTCAATCCAGACACAAACCAATCATCTTGGAAGACAATAAATAACCTGTATCTACACTGAAGGATCATTGTAATAGGAGTAACAACGTTATCTAACATGTCCTCAGCTGACTGAGCCTTTACCTGCCCTAACCATGGTACAAACAGTGTGTAAAGTGTAATGCTAAGGAAAACCTCTAATTAAAGCCTCTGATAGATCAAGAATCAAACCAACCAACCACTATGACTTCCATTTGTAACTCAGCTTGCAACTATGTGCTGTTTCTAAAACTCGCGGTTGACAAGTTCAGACAGAAAGAAAATGCAAAAAGTATTACTACAGCTTTCATAATTCCTTTGCACTGGAAGAACAGCTGGCTTGAAAAGCATTACAGGAAACTGCTCGATTTGCTGCTTTTTACCCTAGAGAGCATTTACTATCCAGGCAACAGCTGGGGAAGGCCAGAGAACTGGTTCATCCATACAACAGGTTCCTAAAGCTCCAGTGTGGACACAGGCAGACAGATAGATGCCCAGAGACTTTTTGGCAGGACCAAATATGACAGATGGAAAACAGACAAAGAATGGGCTCTAATGTACATTCATAGACGGAAAAGATAAATGATTGCAGGTCACAGTAGGATGCAGAGATAAGGGGACATAGCAGATACTGAGCAAAGTGAAACTTCTCAGGGGGACATTTTCTATCAATAACCTCCTATCTATATCACAGACAGTGGCTGAGTCTATTGACTGCGCAAGCAGACTGGGGGAAAACAGTTGGCTCAAAGTTACACTGGATGTTGAGGGTAAATGAATATCTCCTGACTGCTTGCTTCTAAAACCCAGTTCCATTTTGGGTCCAATTTCACGTTACCCCTCTGTTTTTTTTTTTTAAGTATTTTTTAGGCTTTTCATTGCCTTGCCTGCCGCTGCAGCAAGGACTTAGCCTCGGTACATGGGTCGCCAGCTCTACCCACTGAGTTAACCGGGCCCCCCTACCCTCCTGTTGCTGCATGGGAAGGCCTGTTGGTTCCCAAATTATTTTTAAGACTGTAAATTCCCTGCAACAAAACCCAGTTCAATTACATTTTCATTTATTTTTTTTTTACATCCAATGCCAACTTGAAAAAAAAAAAATCTCCCCTTCTGCAATGTCTGCTCGGGGGAATTACAGTATTGTTAAGGTTAGAAAAAGTTCATGCTCAAAATCATGACCTTGGAAATAACAGTTGACAAAGCAATCTCAAGGTCCACTTACTTGATTATGGTTATGGCAAACCAGGCATCACACTCTTAAGGCATTTTCACATCAAGTCCATATTTTTCATATTTGTTTTTTTAATCCGTCATCTGATTCAATTTGTTACGGACAGAAACCTTGCACAGAATCAGATTATTATTGTAGTATTATTCTATTTGTTGTGACATTCACAGTATGAAATTGTGTTGTGACGCAATAAGTAGTAGTTGAAGTAGAAAAAGAAAAAGGAAATATTGGATCCGAGGTGTTAAAAACAAGAAGAGAGTTCTATTTTACCATCAAATTTTAGCTCGTAACTAAATGGATGTATACATGCATGAACGTGACTACGTAGCAGGCTGATATTGAAACTAAATATTACAGGAAACGCAAAACTTATTTTAAATTACATTTCACCAATCTCATAGTTTTACTATTTTCATTAAAAATATTTCAGATTCCTCTGTGTACCACTAGAAGCAGCTCACGTACCATAGCGAGAACAAGTGGACTGATGTACATGTAGCTAAAAAAAAACAGAGTTTGAGGTAAACCAAATTTGAACCAACATCCAACAGTCACACCTACTATATGTAGGTGCTCACAGGGAGGCATTTCAGGACACCCCGATTCAATCAGATCGGAGGTCCACAGATGGCAATTTAGTTTTGACGAGGGGGGTGGGGGATCATCCAGCTGAGTGCTTTTTGTGGCTCTCTAATTGCCATTTCTGCACATTAGTGTCCCAAATAAACAAAAGTGACAATAATGGACTTCCACCGCAGGCGTAAATTAGCTGCAGTGGCAGGGCAGGGAGCAGGGTTGCTCCAGTCTACCCTTTCCCCTTTCATCGAGCTTTGGCCTTTTCTACTTTGATGGTTGCTCCATGTGATTTTTTTATAATTTAAAAACAGAGAAACTAGGCTGGACAGCAAGATAACCTCACTGACTCTGTGGTGTCTTTGCAGGGATTTTCTTTTAAGATACAAAAAATAGGGCTTGGTGCCAGCTTCTGTACAGCTGATCTGAACCTGGACAAACTAAAGTTGATACTTATTTGCACTGATAATAACTTAAAGAGTTTCTTTATAATCCTTATATGTATCAGGGGCTGGTGTAATGCAAGGCAAGGTGGCAAGACATCATTCTGTGTGATTATACTAATGACAGAGGAAGCTAAACCAAGGTTATCGTACAATAAAAACTCTTCTCTTTTCAAGTACATACAAACAGAATCTGTCAAATTTATACAAACCCTCCAGGGTTTCCTCCTTACCTTTGAAAACACAGGAGCACTGCTCCAGGCATGGAGTAACGGTGTGTCTCACATTTTCTCTGCTTGTACTGTATGTGCACATATTGATTTCTACTCTTGGCTTTTCTGGAACAGCCAGGAGCCTAAAAGGGAGTACTTGAAGAATCCACACTTTTTCATGATGAAAAAACATTGAGCTATGATGCTGAGCAATTTAAACTGTAGCCTGGTGTGTCATAGAATGTATGGAATGGTGTGTGTATGTGTGTCTGTATAAGCTAACATGCTGCAGTCTTTAAACTGGCCTCGCTTTATCATCGCAACCACCGACATAAATGATGGATGTCAAAAAATGACGCCAAAATATCCTGGATACGGCTGCTGTCATCTTTTGTCATTGGGTTGGCGCCACGGTATTGAGGTCTCACACATACGCCCGGCTGACTCGATCGCAAGCATGGCTCAGCTGTCAATCATGACATGAAAACCCCCTTTTTATAGCTTCAAATAACTAATTAAACCCTTACCAGAAAATTTAACACTGCCAGAAACCATGTTTGGGAAAAATTGATTTGACGTGTACTTTTTTTGTTTGGCCCATGTCCTGTCTGTTAATATGGAGGCAGCAGACTTTATAACCTATACTGCAGTCAGCCACCAGGGGGCGGTTCAGATGTTTTGGCTTCACTTTTGGAGAGATGTCATGTCATCCATTTTTTTTTTTTTGTATATTTTTTGGGCTTTTGCCTTTATTATAGTGACAGCTGAAGACAGACAGGACAAGTGGGGGGGGCAGAGAGAGGGGATGACACGCAGCAAAGGGCCGCAGGATTCGAACCCTGGGCCCCTGCAGCAAGGACTCAGCCTCGGTACATGGGTCGCCAGCTCTACCCACTGAGCTATCCGGGCCCCATCCATTTTTATATATGTTGATGATCACAACCAACAACCCTTCAATCACATTAGCACTGGTGCTAGCAGCTATGCTAGGTACGTCATCCCCACACGCTATAAACTTTGCCTGCTCAGAAACGTTTCCAGATAATCAAAACACAATGTGCAACTACTGTATGTGTGGGAGAATAACTGGCATCAGGGCCTGGAGATATTATCCGAAATCAGTATCCCAATTCATCAGGTGTAACTTTGAGCCAAAAAATAAATGAAACATTACTGGCACTTCATTTTCATTCTCATGTACGAGCGATTTAAGAGTTTGTATTCACAAAACAATTCACACTCGTATTTGAAGTGAAATTTAAGAGTGGTTCAGACCTTTCTTATGAGTCATGAACAGACTATTCTTCACAAGGAAAACACTCATTTGACCTGACGATGCCTTATTTTATAAAACTATAAAATAAATTGACTTAAAAAACAGATTTACTGTGTTTTTTTAGATTGATATATTTCTGCACAGTAACATATAGTTAATTGGTTTTTAAGCAAATTCTGTCACTATGACAGCAGCCTCAGGTTTCTGTCCACTATCATCCTCTGTTGCACCAACAGTGTGTAGGCTGTAGGCTATATTATCATCCCACCAATATCTCTGTGACTGCCTCTCATGTATTATTAGTCATGGGCCATTTGCTTTAGAAAGATGCTTTTTAGTATATAATCATGTCAAACCTCTCTATTTCTGTCACAGTGCAGCTCTGCTCTGATGGCATTTCATTGACAACTATACTGTTAATATTTTCTAACTGTTTTAGGTCTTCTAATTCGAATACTGACTAAAAAATTGGTTATGTTTTTGTCTGCTGAAATGAAGCAGAACAGGCAGCAATTTTAGGACTGTCCAGACTTTATTTAACTCCATTTAGTCTTATCAGAATCAGAATCAAGTAAGTTGCTGCAGAACAAATAAACCTTGAAAAATAGAAATAATATAAATTAAATATAGAGACAATAAATAATCTGCAAGTTAGCAGTGACACATAATGATATTTGCAATGTGCAAAGATAAAATCCAAGGGAAGTGCATTAATGTGCATTAATGCAACACATAACATCAGGGTGGGTGGTGGGAATTAGAGTCAGTGTCAGTGAGGGTCCTGGATTCTTGTGGAGGTTTTTGGCCCTTATAGACCACAGCCTCCTGCCAGAGTGTCTCAAAGAGTTTGTGTCCGGGGTGGGAGGGGTCAGCCACAATCTTACCTGCACGCTTCCTGGTCCTAGAGGCGTACAGGTCCTGGAGGGATGGCAGATTGCAGCCGATCACTTTCTCAGTGGAGCAAATGATACGCTGCAGTCTGCCCTTGTCCTTGGCAGTGGCAGCAGCGTACCAGCGTACTTATATTTAACCTTGACAACTAGTTTTTGCAAAAAAGAAATTAAGTTGTGTCTTTGGGTTGTTTCTGGTGCAGTTTTGCTGTGTCAAGTGCCAGCATCTTAAAACAAAACAAAAAAAAGACAAAACAAGGCAGATTACTGCACTAGTATGAAGAAATCCAACTTGATTCAAGTTTTGAAATAGGCAGATTTACTGCATATTGGAAACAGATATTCTAATTCAGAGGCAGACTTTTGTTATAAGAAAACTAACTTATTTTTATTATTTTATTATTGAAAAACTAGACCAAATGATTGGTTCAGAGGTTTATGTTGTGGTAAATTCAAAGCATAGTTGACAGCTGATTTGTTCTGCTTTGATTTGACTTGGCTGATGGTCAGAGTGAATGTACGGGGAGCCAGCAGGGACAAAGCTTTGGAAAAGGCAAAAGCCAAAGTGAGTCATTCTAATGGTATTGTCTCCAGAAGTCATGGGCTCCGTTTGGCATGCACCGTCCTTGACAATGATGATGTAAAACAATTCCCCTCAGAGACTCAAGAGGTCGCCAAAGACATCAAGTTTCAGCCTGTGCTGACAGTTAAAGCCGGCTGTCAGGCTCAGATTTGAGCCACAATTGGAGTCAAATCAGAACCTTTTGTTCTGCAGTCCAAACGTTCAAGCCCTTAACCATATCCCCCCTCACTGTTCCTTTCACATCTTACGACGGCAAACACTCGACAGACTCTGTGCTTGGAAATCAGGTTCACTCATAGGCTTGCA
This sequence comes from Morone saxatilis, assembly GCF_004916995.1. Lineage (NCBI taxonomy): Eukaryota > Metazoa > Chordata > Actinopteri > Moronidae > Morone > Morone saxatilis. The sequence continues at coordinate 21,097,547 of NW_023340268.1, forward strand.
CTGTCTTGTGGGTGTTTTATGCCACTGGTTGTAGACAGAACAGTGCTTTGTAAGACTCTGGGTACTGAGTACTTCCTTCTACACTAGAACACATAATTTCTCCACCACAACAGCTGCCACATCCTGCAAGACGAGAGTTGCAAGAACACTATGTACTGTGCATTCCAAAACAAACAGAAGAAATGTAAACTCATCAACACGCCCTCATCTCATTTATGTACATTGCCTGCTCCTGACACCATTTGAATAGCTTTATGCAACTTCAACCAACACTATACACTGTGTGTTGTTTATTATAGTAATAGAAATATATACAGGACACTGATGTTATACTGCAATGACACTTGCTAAAGCAGCTATTTGCCTACTGTTTACTTGTATGTAAAAACACGCCCATGGTATAATGTATTTTCATAGCTTTGGCCTTCATTCCCCTGTGTTATGGTAACATTTTCACACCAATTCCACTGCTAAGATTTTGAAAAACTGTAACATCACTAGACACAATGAAATTATTTGCTATTTTGACTTACTTAAACAGTATGTTTTCTGTCTCTGAAGGAATGAAAACTATGACAAGTCTAATTTTTAAAGCTGCACTTACAAATATTTTTATATAAACAAGTGGTCAAATAACTGTGCAATAGGAAATTGGTCACTCATAGTAACCAGTAAACAGAGAATTATTACCCAAGCCTTAGCCCGTTTTAGCATCTTTCAGCTCATAGTTTTCAAGCTTGCAAGTGGCAGACAGACAAAATTAGCAACGAGCTGGTGGAGCATTTAGCAGCTAAAGAGCCAGACATTTTTCTCAAGAGTTGACAGAGAATAAATCTTGGACTTCAAAGTCAATGATAACGTTGCTCCGTATTGTGTCTCTGGGATGCGTAAATAAAGAACCGTTTGCTAAAATATTAGCCAATACAACTTTAACATAGCGATAACATCAGTGCTTAGGCTGAATGTTTACAGCTTGTAGCTTCAGTGGAAAGTTTTCCTTACGTGTTTATTTAAATGATATGCTATTGGTTACATTATGGGAAGTGTAGTATTTTTTTAAACTTGAACCATAGTAGGGATTAAAAGTATCTCAGCCACCACTGCTTCAATTTTGAGCAACCTTTTTTCAATCTGTCTCTTCTAAGTACCCCAACTTCACAGTAGTGCAATAATAAATGACTGGAGTAGCCCTTTAACTTCAGAGATCTGTATGTGCACTGACAACAGACTCTTTAGGGAGTCATTGGTAATCATTAAAAACATGCTTATTTAAGAATATTCACATGACATGGTTTATGTCAAATATGTCAGCTATGTTTTTCAGAGGAAATCTTAAGATAACTTAAGGGAAAATATATTTTTTTATGATACTGTTTTTACTAATTTAACGGGAAATTCCATCAGCAGATACACTGACTGTTGCATGATGATCAGTGATTAAGTTCTGTAATACCCACTATCTAAACCGACCAACAGATAGATAGAGATGATAGCAACATAAAAGCCAAAGAAACACCAAAACCTTACACTTTGCTGCTGCTAATAAGATGCTTGTACCTTTCCTGCTAACAAACTTCACTCTCCACATGATATCATATTATCCACTTTAATAAGAAAAGTGGATTCATAGAAGCACAATTCATCATTGCATGTTTACATGAAAGCAAAACCACAAATATTACAAGCCTAATACAGACACACTTGATGAAATAACACAGACAGGGGATACAAAAATAGCATTGTGAAATAACCCAAGTGCGTACTCAGAAGCCTGGGGTAAGACAGGAAACAGGAAATAGGCCTCTAATGTGGTACATGCTGTGCTTTTCCTCATTGCTAGCATCCAAAGAACAGATTAACTGATTGTTGCTAACCAGTCCTTGATTGGACCTACAGGACAATGAGACAAGCTGTATACAACAAAGTCCTAAGGTTTTTTTTTCTTTTTTCATTTTTCCACATCAAACCACAGCTGATCTGAGGTGAAAAAGGATGCTCTAAATCACCCTCTGTCGCAGTGTGTGAGCATACAGATAAAGACCTTCAGCTGACTATTAGCTGAGCATTCCTATTATGCCTGTTATTAGTTAGTTTTACATGCTTTCTTCAAATGTCAGTGCTACTCTGTAAAAGATTTTGCCAACATGAATGAGGGCAACAATACAACAAGCCCATCAAATAACAGGGCAGAAGCTTGACGCATAAAAGAAGTCAACATTCTTTGAGTCTGACATAAAAGCTAATGAAATACACATTTTGAACCAGGGCAAAGAGCATTATTCTGACTGTAAAGTATTGTTTGCTATTAGCAGAGAGCATCCTGTAAACCAATGGCTGTCAAATTGAAAGTGAGAGAGGACGCGCATGAATGACTGGATCAAAGGGAACAGGGTGAGGGTTTCACCCTCACCCTGTTCATGCTCCCACATCTTCAAACGGCTTCTCAGCGAACCCATTTCTTGTAAATGCTCTGCTTTGGCAATGTGAAGTTTAGTTAAAGAGGGAACACAGAATGATGCAATGCATGCACAGGGTTTCCCACACTTCTAAAGTTCAATCCCAGAGCATTTTCATAACCTCATACTAAACTTTTTCAGATGCTATGAAACTGAAAACGTCTGTCATCAAAACATAACACCTATGTTAAATGGTCAAAAGTAAGTGGACAACACTGTGCTAGCCCCACCCTTAGCAGGTCATAATATCACAACTGTCTTTCCTGAGTTGGTGCTCTATAGGAGCAGAAGATGCATATATCAAGATGTATGCTCTTGTTTGTTATGCAGAAGTAGCTCCAATTACTCAGAGCTACCAGACATTCATATATAGATATGAATATGTCTTCCTGTAGCCTTCATTACAGAAGTGACACTGACTAATGCTCTAAACTGAAGATACTTTTAACGTTTGCATTTTTTGTGTGTAATAAAACAAAAATATATGTTTACTGTATTGCAAGAAAAAATATAGAATATTTTAACAAAACAGTTACAGCATGTGGTCTGTTGTGAACGTGTGGAGATTGGCCGGGGAGGACATTAAACTCCTGGCCTGATTTATTATAAAAAGTGTTCTTTATCGAGGATAAAAAAACACTACTGGAGTGATTATCGAAGGGGTTAGTACGATAATCACCTCAGTGTTCCTCAGTTTCTGCAGTTTGGATACTGCACTGGGCCACATTGTAATTTCTATAACATTTCGATTAATTGCGCAGCCCTAATTATTACTTTAACGTATTCTTCTTCCATCACTGAATGTATCTTTAAAATTTTTGCTTTGCAGGTGGACTCAACACAAGGCACACTTGACCAAACAGTAGTACAATATATGCAAAACAAAAGCAGTAAATGCTGCATTCACCTGGAATATGATGGCTCTGGTTGTTTTGAAAGGGACATCTGTGCCTTATCTAAGTCTAAATGTCAGCCCTCCTAACAGTCTTCAGTGGTAATCTCAGTGTGGGCAATGTCAGCTTGCATCATGAATCAACACTGATGAGCAGCAGTAAACAATAGTCATAGCCTTGACCAATATGCATCTTATTGGAGCTGGCATTCAGATAAGAGTCAATCTTGATCCGCCAACCATTATGCTTGGAGCTCTCTAATACTTAATTTACGAAACTGCATCACACCGCGCAACGTGATACAGGCTCATCATCATGGCAACTGGTATCACAAAAACGACAGCAGATGGTGTTTTCATTAAAGAATTCAAGCTGATAGAAGAATCAACCAAATGACTTTGTGTCGGAGTCCCCAGTGCACTTATCATATTACATTAAGTTCTCTGGCTGCTGGGAAAAAACACATGGGCCAATGTCAAAAAGGATGGCTGATACACAGGGGCTATCCGGTGTGTTTTAGAAATGCTACAGTGTTCTTGTTACACTGTACATGCTCTGAGCATGATCCCTCGCTGGAGACCGAAAGCTGAATGGGTCCAAATAATGCATCAGGAGTATTACAACCAATAATCCATGCACTGCTATAATGACCTGCAGTGAGAACACAGTGGTGACAAATGGCTGACAGCTGCAGCTAACAATCTCCTGCGGACCCATGAATGATGTTTGGTGTCTAAGTTATCATCATTACATTTTAGCTCCGACACATTTTCCCATTTTCTGTGTGCAGATGGAAGCCGTTTTGTTTTCATTCTGACATCTCCTCTGAGCTACACAGCCAGTCTGTTAGTCTTTATTTTTAATAAGCTGTCACATATATTTCCCTCCTTGCAATATACTGTACACAATGCTGGGTTTGTCGAGTTTAAGTTTGGGTTACATAGGCCTTTGCAGAGGGGTAAATTTAGAAGCTGCCTTTATTTAACGGGCCAAACAATTTTCACTCATAATCTTTTTGTTTCTTTTAATTAGCTGACATTAAATCAGTCAAAAGGAGGTTTTGATGCATTAGCTGTTTGCTGCATTTAGTGTTTTTTTATGGCCAGCATTCCACCCTAGTAGACCCATGTGACAATCAAACAGTTAGCGAGGTAGCCCTTTGATTGGAGTTTGGAGAACAGAAGGCAGATTGTCCAATAACATCTTGGAACACATCTGTGGTTAAAACTCTGCTCTGTGGGCCTATATAAGTCGAAGACAATAGTTAATAGTAGTATAGTTATATAGGTATAGTAATAGTTCTGTGCTACACAATGTTGAAATTTACCCAGCAAACCACAAATGATAACTGCATATCAGTACAACCATATTATTATGTTACAATATGATATGCCATCATATATTAGCTACATATTGTACTCCTACAGCTAAAGTAACACGATAATCTAGATTTGATAACATTCATACTTTTACACAACTTTTACATTCACTTAATATGGGGTTACGATTCAATATATTGTGATATATTGCAATACTGTTTTTGTTACTTTTAATTATTTTTTATATTTGTTTAGAACACTGCTATCTTTTCAGTTGGTGGTTTAAGCACAAAAAAGGATACAGTGTTTATGAGAATCGATACAATATCACAAAACACCTTATTGCAATACTCAAGTATACACCCCTGCTGTGTAGTATCTTTAAGGCAATATTGACTTTTAATGGTGTAAATGGAGAAATTCAGAGGCTGTTTCAAGTTTAGCTATAGCCTAAAATTGAAAAAAAAAAAAAAAACACAATTTAAATTGTTGATTGTGATTGCAATGAAATAGTTCATGATAGTATTTTTTGGCCAGATAGTTCACCCCTACTTTGGAACCCTATGCAGTTAGCCATGATGGTTAGCATTTTGATTCATGTGTAAAATCTCTATAGTAGTGGTAGAGAGTGCAACACCCCATGTCACATGATAACATCTATGGTAAATACGCCATGTTAAAATATAGCAGAATTTTCTATTAAAGCTGCAGTAGGACCTTTTTATAAAAATAGCTTTTAGAAATAGCAGTAGAACATGAGACAGATAATCTGTGAAACAATCAGGTTCCTCTGGCTCCTCCTAGTGCTCCTAATGACATTTACAAGAATACACCTGGCCTGAATGAAAACAACCAATCGTCAAAAAGTTGTGTTTACAAAAATGACCTACTGCAGCTTTAAAGAACCACTTTATGGCTTTCTACAGTAACCTAATAGAAATATAAAAAATAGAAATCAGATTTTCCTAACTAGATTACTAGTTATACTACATATTTTCCCCTACTCATCCACATTGGCCTTAGCAACAGCCGTTGACAACATTCTCACCTTGAGGTCCATTTAGGAAAACATCTACAATTCCAACTCCACCTGCTGATGAAAATCGTGTGATGTGCTCCAAAGCTCCAGAACGCAGCTGCTAAAGGGATCTTAAGTTCAGACTGTTTTGTCTTTGAAACTCAACTTTTAAGCCAACATGGAAGAGAAATCCTTAAAAGGCTTAAATAATTGCTAAAATTGTTGTTACTAGTTTGAAGATTCACAACATTTTTAAGCAGACTGTGATATAGTTACACAGCTAACCACTGTTATGTAGGTGTTGCTTTGATTCCATTTGACAATTCGACATGTTTTATTGATTACTGTTGAAGGTAGACTGATTAGATCTGGTTATTTGTTATTGCAGCTAAATCCATTCAACTTGCATAATTTATAAATGATGAATCAATGCAACAGATTAATTTCACAAAAGTGAACCCTCACATTATGTGGCCCGCATTAGGTGATGACAGCAGGCTGGGCATTCATTGTTTTCAGTGGAATCACATTATTAAATGACATTGCAATGAATTAAAAATCAAAGATTTGTTTAAGAAGTTTTGTCTGACACGCTGGAACAGCGGTTGCTGCAATGAACACTAGTAGATCTCGCACACATATTGGAGAAATATTCAGATCATTAAAATTATGCTGATTTTGACCACATGTGTGTATATGTGTGTATATGTGTGTATAGGTCTTGACCACAGCAGGGAGGTCTAGTGGAGAGAGACACTGTGTATTGGCATTCTGCAGGCTGCAGGACTCTGGCTGTGTGGAATTGAGCAACATGAAGGTCTTACCAGAGGAAGTGGTGAAGTCTGACTCCGGGCAGCGCTGAGGAGCTGCTGAGCTCCCCGAGAGAAACACCTACAAAAACACACACACATATATAGAGATGAGAATCATAGTCCAGCTGTGAACACCAGTAGGTCTAGAAACGATCGCAAACATGTTGCCATGGCGTTAGGAATCGACCCGAGGAACTGGTCGGGTATTAAAGTTTAGAGGCGGTGAGGTCAAAAACATTAAAACCCATCCAGGTATCTGCGTGTCTGTGCTTCATTTAAATCATAAACAAATACATCACATTGAGTCAGTTTTGTTCTGTGGAAGGATGTAGTCAGAACGCTACATCCGGCCAACATGACCTACATGCACCACTCAAGGCGAGTCCCACAGCTGCTTTAAAATAACCTCTGGTGGTTTTCACATGTGGCTACGACTACAAATGCTTCCCCCCACGCTGCAGTAAGGTCTCTTTCGGACCAGCGGCCCTCAAATGAGTTAATATATCTTTTTGTGTGTGTGTGTGTCGGCCCCTGAAGCAAAGAACAGTATTTTTGGGAGGAAAACGGCCATAAATAAAACAGTGACAAAACAACATGTGCGGGGAAGCAGAAACAACTTTAAGTCTCGCCATGTAACGCTGGAAGTAATGTTAAGTTCATGTTGAGATCTCATGGGAAGAGAAGAAGAAGAAAACACAGGATTGATTATGATGAGAGCGAGAAAAGAAAGCATTTGTTTATGTCATTAATTCAGTGGCAGGACAGGGCTGGTCATCTCTCTCTCTCCGACAGACGGTAATCACTTGTAATCAGACTTAATGGGCACTCTAATGGGAATGCTTTTCCTCCCTCCCTGCTCCGTCTGTAGCACTCTCTTCAACACACACAGATAACCCTGCGTGTACGCACATTTGCATCTCATCTAGGGAGGAAACGTAACGTCACGCTTCCATCTGAAAGGGAATTATTGTTTTAATAATACTGTCTATCCATAACAGTACAACATAATCAAGTCCTATTTGTATGTAACGCTAATCTACATATTAGCTTGGTTCATATTTTCTTCAGGCCTCATTTCCAGAGGCTGGTTACTCGACTGAGTCTCAGTGCTGCTGCCTCCTCCATCAATGCTTCCATAACGTTTCAAACACACAGTTTACATTGCTCATTAATCCACTTTATTTCAGTTATGATAACATTATATCCATCTGGGAGCGTGGTATAATCATTATAACAAAACAGTGTTTCCTAAACTTTTTTGAAACATCAGCACTGTTGTGGCCAGTGTCATCTTCTTCACTGTGGTGCGCTGTGGAGGAGGCAACTTGTGGTGCCAACAAGCTTAGCAAGCTGCTGAAGAAGGCTAGCTTGGTGGTGGGGATGGAGCTGGACAGTGTGGAGACTGTGACTGAGAAGAGGATGAGAGGGAAGCTGAAAGCCATCATTCGATCCATGGAACTAACCCCTCTCATCCTCTCTAACAGCTGAGCTGGAGGTAGGCTCAGGAAGCTTTCATCTGAGCAGCTGACCCAGGCCCCGAGCCAAAGTGGTTTGGAGGCTTGTTGGTGGTTCCATTCGAGCCATCAGAGGGGCGGCAGTCAACGCCACAGGTTATCCAATGTACCTTCCCACCCCGGCGGGGGGCAGCGATTCGACTGAGCAACCCACGTAGAACGGCCCAGCGCTTCGGACAACGCCACAGCACCCCGAAATTAATGACTCCCACGCTTGCCAGAGCGCCACATGCACCTAGGTACGACTCCCATGTTCGCTTTTTCCACAGCGCCACAGGCAGCATTAGACTCCCACCTGCCACCAGAGTCGACACGCAGGGATTGAAAAGACCTGTCGTAAAACCTAGCTCCTTCTTTATCCACCCTGGGGGTGGGTGTAACAGTCTGCTGCTGGAAGAGCTACTCAGGGACTCCACAGTGTCATTGTTTAGGGGTGAGATCAGATGTCCATGGGCATGTGAGATGATCACTGCGTTCACTAAACATCCTCCTGTCACCAGCCTTCCTCAAAGTGGAAGTCCAGAGACAGTCAGGGACACGATATAGGGATATTGCGACAATTACCCGTGTAACACTTGCACGAATTCTGTACTTTATCGCATGTCCGGAGTGAACTTATTGGGGTCGGTATACAGTTTACAGTTTTGTATTAATTATTCTAGATTCCTATTAGTTATTCCTTTAAGAGAGATGTACCGTTGGTGAGTGCGGTATTTTTAAGGTTTATTTTCCATTATACATTGCTGTTTGCAGCTACATTTCTCCCTGTCGGCTGTGCCGTGAAGCGCTTGATTTCATCTCTAGTGGCGAACTATATTAACAAGTGAGAGGGGGGGCTTACTCTGATATGATCTTTTTGTGTCTTGAGTACTTTATTTGTCCTGGTTGAATTCTGTAATTTTAAGAGTGTAGTTTATTTGTGAGTTTTGTGAAACTTAGGGCAAACTATCACTCATAACATCTTCGCCAGTCTGAAACTTCGGAGCGAGAGAGAAGCAAAGCGAAGCGAGGAATTTTAAAGGAAGCAAAGCATATTCGGTGATAACTCTGAAATAGAAAGTCCATATACTCAGTTTGTTCAAGAAATACTCCCACAGGGGCCCCTTCAGAAGCCGAGATTGGCAGAATGGTTCACAGTGTGAAAACAGCTTGACACGGTGGCGTTGTGAATGCACCATGTTGTTTGTGGAAAATGACACTTAAAAATGAGGAAAGGAGCATTTCCAAATTGGGCCGACGAAGAGGTGACCTGCTTATAGTCACAGATTAAGTCCGCCCCAGACTAAATGTAGTGCACACTATATTATGATAAGCCTAATGGGAAATCAATACCTCCTGCAGTCTGTTGTGATCCATATGTGGCGCGATAGATTGTGGTATAACTGAATGTCTTCCAGCTCAAATTGCAGAGATAAAAATTCCTTATTGATTCCGTTTGCTTTGATCTATTACAGCTGTTATAAAGTTAACAGGATAAAATATTCACTGAAAATCAAGGTTCAAAGATCACTTCTGCAATTCCAGTGGCAAGACGTCCATCAGTTCATCATAATCTCAGGTTGAATAAATAATGAGTTTTGTTTTGAGTACACGGAAACTAATGTTATCGAATTAATCTGTGTTCTTTTGGCGTATATTTGTATCTGTCAGAATAATGGTGACACAATAATCTTGGTTGATAGTTTCCAAAGCCAATGGTGGAAGTGACTCGCGGCCACGCGGCGTCGCGTGGCGCGG
>NW_023340268.1:21107395-21107753 GCF_004916995.1 Morone saxatilis
ATACACTAATGAAAACATATGAATATTATATTGCATTTCTGCCAATAGATCCTCCTAAATGTTACACACTGGACCTTTAAGCGGACATTAAGGTGGGATATCTTTGTTTTGATATCTTATCTAGTCAGTTCTGTTTGTGTTGGCCTTTGGACTGAATATATCACATATGTGGACTAATGAATTGTGTTATAAAATTCTAATCCAGGTACACTAAGTAATATAAAATCTTATTATATTAGCCTACATGAAAGAAAAAGTAAATCTTTTGCATAATCTTCAGCAACTGGGTGTATTTTTTCTTTGTTTGTATTAATGGTTTCATTTATTTGTGAGTTTTAAAAAGTGATTATTTGATTAA
>NW_023340268.1:21107816-21109340 GCF_004916995.1 Morone saxatilis
AGCAAATCCTCACATTTGAGAAGTTGGAACCTGGGTTAGTTTTATCATTTTAAAATACAAAATGCATAGTAATTAATCTCAATTATTGCTGATTAATCCTCTGTTGATTTACTAATCGATTAACTGAATAATGGTTTGGGCACTTAAGGAATGATTGCCAAAATGTCCGATACAATAAGGATAAATATGAGGACAGATTACAACCACAGAGCATATAATGTGTGTGTGAGTTAGTTACCGTAGGGGGTGGTGGGGTTAAGCAGGAGGTTAATATTGTGAACACAGAGTGTGTGTGGAAACAACACTGGGATGCTGCAGATAAAAGAAAAAAAAAAATCTAAATTTCATGCATCTCTTGCCCTACTAACGTCACCATCTCACACAATACACACACACACGCAGACACACACCTCCCGTTCAGCCTGACAGTCGCTGTTTTCGCGTGTACGAGCGAGTGTGGGTCACATCAGGACAATGCGCCGGCTCGCAGACTCTGTTTGCAGCAATAGCGAGTTTTTTTCCTCCCCTTTCTTTCAGCCTCATGGACACTATTTCAGGGCCAGAATGAAAAAAAAAAAGCAAAAAGGGAGGGTGAAAAAGAGCCCTTTTCAAATTGATGACAGCAGTGGGCGCTGAGGGAGACCATTGAAAGGAGTATATAAAGCAGCATCATAGCGTCTGCCTGTCCCCCCCATCCCCCGTCCACCTCTCTCCCGACATCAAAAGTGTGCGCCCATCCTGAGCCGACAGAGCTCCAGATCGCTGCGGTGCATGCTGGGTAAGAGAGGACAACTCAGGACACATGCAGGGACTTTAAGGATACTGCAGTAAGCTGTTCACAATGAAAAAAAAGAGGGAAAAGATGCAGAGAGACGGAGGGAGGGAGGGACGGGAGGCGAGGAGGGGAGGGGAAGGAGACAAAATCCTGGCAGGATCAGTGAAGGATGGAGGAATCCAGCTAAATATGAAAATGTTTAACGCAGCGGTGCTGTTTTCACTGTTTATATCATTAGATGTGCATCGGCACGCTGATGGGAAAACAGAAACGCACGGCAGAGTCTGAAGATTTAAGATGTATTAGGTTATTTGTTTCTCTCTTATCTGTATTGTTTTACATTTTTTATAAAGGCGCAAGTGGTCTCTCTCCTTCGGAGAGGAAGCTTTCTCTGTCTGTCAGTTTGTTTTTTGTTTGCTGTATTTGACCAGAGATGATCCACTAAAGCTGAAATATGCACGATGAACTCATCATATATGTTCCAGCCCGTGCCATGCTGAGACTTTTTAAATGCTGCATGTATTCGAACTGAAGACATTTACAGAGATTAAATTAACTGCAAAAATATAATTGTGAAAGAACAATTAACAATCATTTCTATTATCAACCTGTTAATTAGTTATTCAATTAACTGATTAATAATGTGATCTGTATAATAGTGACTAGTTCCCAGATCCCTAACCTGGTGCCTTTTTTTGGTCCAACCCAGATATTCAATTAATAACACAGAAAAACAGCAAATCCTCACA
>NW_023340268.1:21109463-21110091 GCF_004916995.1 Morone saxatilis
TGTAGTCCCTGGACAGATGTTACATAGCCTAAAAAAAAGGGTATGCGGGGAATGCAGTCACTGAAATATGATATAAGCACGCAGGACAATTATAAAAAGGACATTAATATTAGTAAATATAACATTACAATATGCAGCACAAAAGCCTACAATGCACAGCATGCAGAGCAATTTTAAAAAGAGGAAATAATTACTCTACTATGTGCCTGCTGTGCTACATTACACATCAAAACAGGACAAAAAATCTTTGATCTGTTTTATATTTTCTGTGTTTGTTTTAGAAGAAATCGCCTGGGTTACACTGTTTTAATTAAACAAGGAAATATTAATTTACCTGTCATTCAAAGGCTTAATGTTGAACGTATTTACATTTGTTTTCCTATAATATCCACGTACAGAAGCCAAGAACGGCGGTACTTGCATTTATTCTTTTAATGCCGTTATCCCGAGATCACAAGTTCATTTATCATTTGTTGTGTCAATCACTATTGACACAACAAAAGGCTGATGATTAATCAATATAACAAGATCATTTACAACGATTTAATAATAACCATTTTTTCTTGTGATTACAGTTTGATTAATTATTTTGTTATCTTAAAGGAACAATGTGTAGTATTTTAAGTAT
>NW_023340268.1:21110191-21122452 GCF_004916995.1 Morone saxatilis
GTGGGAGAAACAGTGATTTTTAAGATTAAACTACTGGTTTCAATCAGCAGGTCTGTTTTGATTTGGAGATAATTCGACTACCGCTAGAAACCTCCTGAACGATGAACACCGAAAGAATCCTAACCGGGAGAAGCTGACTGCAATGGTGGTAAAGACAACAATCCCATGATCCCACGCTACTTCTTTTGTTATTGTATATTTAAAATCATGCTAGAATATTCACCATCATGAAATCCTGCATTAGGTCCCTTTGCTTTCAACCTACAAACGAACCACCACTTGGAAGTGAGCCAAGAACCACCTTTTCAAGGTCAGTCCAGACCCACTGTGGACCGAACAACATTCAGACCTGGTGGGAATTAAACCTGAGAATAATGATTCAAAATGTGGTCAACTGAAATTCTTAATATATACTGACTAAACTTATACCCATCTCAGGTCCCAGATTGGGTCTAGGATGCTAGAACTGGACATCCAGTGAAGACCTCTAGCTCTCATGAATCATGTCTCAGACTAGAGATAGGACCAAAACTTGTGCATCACAACAAACAATAAATTGGTAATTCACACAGTAAAACACAGTACAAAAGAGTGAACAAAAACAGGCCAGGTGTTAGGCCAATATCAGCGATAATATCAGCCAACTCATACATCGGTCTGGCGCTAGGAGAAATGTTCAAATTTTTTGGTTTTCTTTAGTCCTCTATGACAGTAAACTGTTTATCTTTGGGTTGTGGATAAAACAAGACATTTGATGATGTCACCTTGGGCTTTGTGAAACAGTGATCAAAATCTTACCATTTCTTGACATTTTATGGACCAAACAACTGATCGATTAAAACAGAAATAATAATCGATAATGAAAAATAATCATTAATTGCAGCCCTACATTAAAATAACCAAAAGAGACCAGCATGTAAAGTATTTAGCACTGACTTTCTTTACAGGTAACTGCAGTTCTGGTGAACAGTAATTTATCAGATATATTCTGACTGCACACCCACGATGCCATACAGGATTACTGTATTCCTGAATCGCATATGAAGATGCATTTCAACAGCTTATCCTAGACAAGACCTTAAGTGAGGCATTATATATTATTCAGAACAGTATGCAAACACAATCCCTGAAAGCACAATGTGCTTTATACACTATCTGAGCAATAACACACTGTATTCTGGCAATAACATGGCACTGTCCTGAAAATGAAACTGGAAATCTATCCTGTAATCCAGCACCATTATGTGGCTGTTTCTGTGCAGTCTTTGACTTTGAAGGAACAAACTGTTCGGTGGTAGTTTTGCACAGGGACGGATTTGCAGTCCGGGCGCAACAAAAACACTAATCTCAAGAACTGACCTTCGGACCCAAATTGCTGACCTTTCCTTAGACCAGCTAGGCCTACGTTTCAGAGACTGTAAATACTTGAACTGTAAGAGTCAATTTCATCCATTCATCAAAGCTATTATTATTCTTTTACAAGTCAAAAACAAGGGCAATAAAACTGCACATAGACACATTAAAACTGCTGTAAACGCCTCACCATGCACCTCAAAGTAAAGCCTATTCATAGAAGGTACCACACTATAAAAGCATGTCTTTGTCTTCTGTATAGTTTTAGAGCAAATGTTTTGCTCATTAGTCTTTGCAGTTCAAGTGTCACCATAAAGATAATATAGCATAAGAAGTGAGCTATACACCCAGGATCTAAATTCAGACAGCTATAAACCAGTAAAATCTGGGGCTGGGTTATCCTCCCACTGGGGAGTTTTCTACAGTAAACACTAGGTTTTCCCAGACAGGCAGGCAGGCAGGCAGGCAGGCAGGGCTCGGGAGGGGAAGGAAAGGATAGAGGCATGGTGGGAGCTAGGTTGCCCGTACCATGGCAAGGCATTGGATGAACAAGATGTTTGTTGGCAGACGTGCAGGAAGCCTTTTGCTGGCGCATTCCAGGCAGTAAAATCAGAGAGACGCAGAAGAAAACAAAGAAAAGCGGACAAAACAAGTCAAATTAAAATGAGAAACTCATGTGGAGAGGATTTTGCTGAAAAAGAAAACAAGAGCTTCTAAATGTAACTCAATAAGTAATGTGCTGTTCTGACTTGATCCAACTCTAAGTGTTTTGCTTAGAAGGCTGCTCTGATAGTTACAGGGTTTGTGAAGAGTGTCAAAGCCTGCCTAACTGCAAATAGGTCAGTAATGGGCACCCTAGGATTTTCTCCAAAACTCCTCCGATTGGTCGGTTTCCATGTCTCTGGGGCAGAAACCTGGATACCACACTGGCGCAACCCTCGCTAGCTAGGAACTCTGCCAGGTTTGAGGAGAGAAACACACACACACACACACACACACACACTCTCAGTTAAAACCCTAACATTACACAACATTATGTGGAACACAGTGGATGGCCAAATTCCGGCCCACATACATCCAGACAGCGAGAGCTTTTGCATCCAGGCATTCACAGCATACATACAAGCCTTTACACATGGTGATGTCACAGCAGGCTGAAACCAGAGGCAGAATTCTTTGGATTCTGGATCCATAAAGATTTGGCGAGTGGTCAGTTTCTGTGTGCACTGGGCTCATCTCCACCCAACAGCTGGGGCCACAAGGCTCTGGAAGATTGATTTCTCTGACCCTGAACAGGGCACACAGCTTTTCCCAACAGCTGGATTGGGAATAGGCATGGCCACGGATAGTTAAAGCTGTCCATCTACTGCTACACATTGCTGTCCTCTGGTGAAAACTTTCTAATATCTAATTTCTAATAATTCCAGCTTATTACAATATTTATTAGTTTTGGCCATCATTTCTAGCAGCAATAATAGGATTGTGCCCACCAAGGTAACAGCTGAGATCTGGAGACATGGCGACATCATTAAACAGAAGTTGGACAGGGCAGTAACGTGATCAGAAAGGTTGTAAACAAACTCCCACATTAGCCAAATGTAAGTGAAAAGAGAAAACAAAGGCGAAGGGAAAAATGAATACCCAAACTGACACGCTCACTTTAGCTCACTTTAAGACTTGTTCTTAGTAGCAGAAATCAAATCATTGCAGTAAGATTGCTGTGATATAGGCTTGCTTTATGGGGGCAAAAAACATCTGCACAAACATTTTGCGTCAAGGTCAACTTTGGTGCACTTTAACATGCAAAATGTGCAGCATTGACCGATAGCAAACTGTCCGAAAGTGCTGATCTTTGAGGGACGAAAGGCCAATGTGGTGTGGCTGGGCCTTTACCTCCAAATAAAGTGGTTTAGATATTTTGACTAACTACTGCCTGATTTACAACCGCACATGATGTATGACTGCTTTTTTGTGCCACTTTTTGCATGTCCAAAGGATGGTTTCTGTTATATGCAAATTAAATCTTTAAATCCAATTGGTGACACCTCAACACATCATTTCAAAACACATATTCCACGTGGCTCAGGCTGCTGCAGCGACACATTAACTACAACCATTACATTGGTGAGTGTGACATTATTATTACTGATACAAATGACTTAATAAAACCAGTGGTGGAATGTAACTGATTACATTTATTCAAATACTATACTCATTATGTGACAGCTAGTCACAAGTTACTTTACAAATTAAGATTTTTGCATAAAGAATAATTGACGGAACAGTTCATTATTTTGATAATCGTTTCAGTCATTTCTCATTACCAGGATTTGATGGTTTTCTGTTTATTTATTTTAATTAATTTTTAATCATTTAAAAATGTTCAAGGTTTAAGCTTAATTCATTTTTTACATTTTAAATACAAGAATTTTTACAGAGTGGTACCTGTACTTACTACTTTAATAAAGGACCTGAATTCTTCCTCAACCATTGAATAAAACCCACAGTTTAAATATGAACAAGTTGTGAACAAAGGGTAGTGTGTATCTATTTTTAGTATGCAAGAAGGTGTAGTGACAGTACCTTCCAGCAAATTATGCGGTGGATTACATCCCTGATGTTATTCATCTGTCTCAGTCTATTTCTGTCTTGGCTATTGTCCTCTTTAAATTACCTCTGCGTGTTCATATGGAGTTATGGACAGCAAAGCAACAAAACAAGTAAAACATGCCGGGTAACTTCAATAATTCTGACATTCTAGTTCTACCCGGTACACACCTCCTGTTGTCTGTTTACCTGCAGCTATCTATACATCTTTATGCGTATCAGGGCAAATGGCACTGCAAAGCACTGATTTGGTGCTTCGTAAGTCAAACACATCCAGGCTAAGACAAGGTCAAGTGACATCTAACTGTTGTTTCAATAGTCTTTACATGCAGTGTTTCTGCAAGTTTCAGTTGGTTCATTTAACCTTTTTAACAACATTAACGTCCATAATGGCTAAACAAAGTACGAAGCACATGAAGGAAAATCAGTATTGGTTCCATGTTGGTTTGGTTTTGTAGTTGATACAGCAGGTTAGCAGCAAATCTTTCTGACTGTAAAATGCAACTTTATTCATGTAGTGTTAGCTTCATTAATCTAGTCAATGTCAAAATTATATTAAAGACACTTAAATATACCTATACTTCAGATTATTGGATTTTAAATTTTAAGGTCCCATGGACACCCACCCTGTAAATGGGCTGATCCTAACTACGTTAAAAAATATAGTTGGAGTTGTTCTAGAAGTCTAAAAAGGTATTTTCATCACGTTTTAATCAAAAGTAGTTTCAACACAGACATCTAGATGTCTTTTGACTTGCCTGTCCCCAAAACAATGTTTTACTGGAAAGCAAAAAGACTTGAGCAAAGTGAAAAAATAAATAAAAAATTAATTCAAATTGACTCTGGAGTCAAGTAGAGCTTAATCTGATCTTAACCATAGCAAAGATCATTAAGGCCCCAGTATGCTCGCCGTTTGAGACCTGTCGCGCAACACTGGTACTCTCTTAGAGCGTGTACCTGCTCGCCTGGTTTCCGAGGACCTGTCCCGCCGCAACCCACTTACACTTTAGAGTGTGACTGCTAGTCAGGTGCTGTAGCTGCAGTAAATCTGGTTTCTGTGCTGATTGAATGTCGAGTGGGGCACAGCTCTGCGCTAAGTTTACCATTCAATCTTCATTCCGACACCTAATTATAATAATGAGCTTCGGATACCGACCAAAAAATGAACCAGTTTGCAAAAACATGAGGTTCCTCCGCAGAGTGGTTGCACTCATGCTTCATTTCAGAGTGAGCTACACAATCCAGAGAATACTGAGCACCAGCGCCTGCTGAGGGGCTGACCACTCAACAATGTGTGCTACTGGAAATCTGCCCTCCAATCTTGCAGGGAAAATAAGAATTGTTGTTTTTTCATACTAAAGTACTATTACAGTCACTCATCTGTTAAATAAAGCCCTTTAAGAAGACATGACCTGAAAATAAACCTCATTAAACGCAGTGGGAACTAAAACCCCTTCCTTGTGACAGATGTTTTCAGTTGTCACAAAAGTACTAGAATGACATAAAAAACATTTATTTCTGAAATTTACTGCACTGAGGTATATATGTGATAAGCCAGTACTGGCTAATACTGGCCTCTTAGTCACTCTCAGTCTGGCTCTAGTTAGCAGATGTGATGTGTCGAGGCATCATCAATTTGATTTGCAAGATTTAAGTTGCATATAACAGAAAGCATCCTCTGGACATTTCTTTAGGTCATTTATCGTTTATTAGGCTATTTATTGCCTTTATTGGATAAGATAAGCAAGAAGTGACAGGAAACAAGGCTCCAAGGGCATTACAATGGGGCTACCCACTTTAAAGTGTGTCTAAGCATGCAGATGGTCGAGCTGAGATTAAAAGAGAGGGGCCGGTTTTTGTTTTGTCTTTTTAAGAATAGCTAACTAATCTCTGCACTGGTGATAAACACATTTAACTTCCTATAAATTCTTCACAATAAAAGTCTCTGGTTATTTTGTTATTTAAACGCTTTTATTATGAAGCAGCAAAACCAGGAAGTGTTAGGGTTTCATCAGCAGTACCTTAACAAGACTACTATACAGCTGAAAGCAAACATGAAACAGTCAAATAAAGCAGATATGTGAAAGTACAAACAGGGAAAAACAACTGTATTGATGATCCTGTAACAATTACAACACCAAACCGACACAGAACCAATACTGATATTCCTTCATTTTGCCAGTACCAACGTGAACTACTGCACTGTTGCACTGGCTAACATGTTCCCTCATTGTATGAACACACACACACAACACACACACACACACACACACACACACACACACCACACACACACCACACACACACACACAGTAGTTTATTCTCAGTCCCACACACACTGTCCTGCTGTCAAAAATACTCACTATAGCACCCAATGTGGGTTAATACACTGCTGAACACAGTCGTCAACAATTGTACTATTGCCTTGTGTTTGAGTAACGTTTGCTAAAAACTGCAGAGACCCTTTATTCTCTTTAAATGCTGCCTTAAGACCTACTGTACTTTATGTATATGTAGTGGTAATAAACCAAAATAAATCAGCATAATTATTTAAATTACCATCAGAAAATAATTTAATTCTGCCATTTTTGATTGCAAAATGTTTGCAGCCAGCAGTCTGTAACTATGGAAACACAGTGCACATCACACAAATTGCTTCTGATTATCAACTCAAAATCTAAGCACAGTAAAGTTTTCACTTTTTGGAGAAAAAAATGGGGAGAACTGTAAGAGCATGTTTTTGTTGCTCAGAAAATGCAGATTAAAAAGGTTTTATTAGAACTAGGAGGCATTTATTAGCTGTATATTTAAAAGTAAAAGCAGCAGGTTCAGCCCATACTGTCAACTGAGAACAACGCGGGCCAGAGAAACCCTCCAGCATCACTGAGCAGTTCTGCTGACTGAAAGCAGATATTTTCATGGCAATCAAACAAATAGATTTCTCTTTTCTGTGAGCAAAGCCAGAAATAAAGCAAAGAGAAAAGCGACACAGAGAGAAACAACATCACTGTGAACATACAGTATTCAACAGTCTCCCTCAGGTGCAGAGGGATTTGAACCTCAAGCAGATTGCTCACCCTGCACCAGACTGCATCACACTGGATATGGGTGAAAACTACACACAGATCTTCTTGCACAAGACGGTTGCACAAGTGCACAACATGGATTGCCAGAAGACAATAGATCAAAACTAGGAAAGAAGAAAATAATTTAAAATTCTCTTTGTTCTCAGCAGGCACTGGCCTTAGTTAGTTGTCGTATTTGTTTCTAGAGATGGATATGAACAGCCTCAAACCAAAGCTCCATACCAGAGAAAAAGGGATTTGATTTATTTTATTCCGGTAAAAAACAGGTGCAGTATTAAAGGCGCCCTGTGGAGGTTTCTTTGTACACAGCACACTCTTTTACATTTAACATTTCGCAGGATACAGACGCAGTGTGTGTATGCTTAAGGCTTAATAAACACGTTGAAATCATTTCCGACCACAAAAAAACATTAGCAAAATCCCGTCTGAATGTGTAGAAACCTGCAACGTTAGATTGGCTTTCAGCCTTCTTCTTCTCCTCTTCCATAGCTACGTTTAACAGCACATCACACATCGATTTATTAGAAGAACTGCATGTTGGACTCCTGGCGCCAATTCACTTGTATGAAAATTGTTCACTGAGCACATGAGCCAAAAAAGTATATCCAGTATAACCATCATGTTACTGACGCCATTGCTGTAGTTACACGGTTTGGCCACTGTGACAAATAGGCTTCAAGGCCCGACGCTCTTCCTGAGGGCTTGGGCTGCGGCAGGAAGTTCTCCTGCTTCCTGGTTTGCTTCTGCATTGTGTGGCTCAATGCACATGCTCATTAGTGTTTCTCTCTCGGGTTCCCACTCAGCCCATGACTTTACATTGGGATGACATCACATATCACACATAACAATCACTTTTCTGGGCTGTTCGCACACAGAAGAAAAAAGAGATTCAGACTGGATCACTGTGGATTCTAAATATTTCTATGTGATACAGTACAGGCCAGTACAGACAGAAGAATGTGCAAGAAAAACGTTTTAGTCACTTTCCTCAGTGCAAAACAAAGCATGGATAATGATGATCTACAGGTCCACCTAGTCAGTAATAATCAATTCCATAGCAGTGACACAGTCTCATACACATACTGGTATGTACATACAAATGTTAGCTTGTAACCTGGCAATGGGAGCCACTGGTATAGACAATAATACATAATATCTAATTCATTCATTTAAAGGTCCAGTTTGTAGGATTTAGTGGCATCTACTGTAGTTGTAGAAGCAACTCCCTGCCTTTGTTTCAGAAACATATTTTAGTGCACAGCCAATGAGAGCATCTCAACTCTAGTACGTCACCTCTACTGGCTCCAACAAACTGTCATGGCGACAACCATAATGCCAAAATTGAGGCTTTAAAACGGTACTCAACAAACCAATGGGTGACGTCACGATAGATTCACACTTGGTTTGAAATCAAAGACCCATTGTTTGTGTATATGTATGAATTTGATTGTAAATCTTATCATTGTAACTGCATACAGCATTCTTATGCTTTCTCATCTCACAGATTCTCATGGATCCTGGTGGAGCCTCCTGCCATGGTCCTGCTTGACTGCCATTGCTAATATCACTGATATTAGTGTTATTATTATTATAAGTATTATTAATGTTCATCATCATCAGTCACTACTATTAGTGTAGTTGTTGCTACTGTTGTTGTCATGTTTTGGACTATTAACTTAACTAGATGAGAGTTCCCAGTAACCTTCGGGCTGTGATACAGCAGATAAACCCTGGCCTAATTTACTGGTTAGTCCCTCCCTCTTGGTTTGGCTTCCGGTATGTCTTAAAGCAGATTGTGATGTGTCGAGGCATTTCATACAATTTGATTGGGATAGCAAGAGTTTATTAAGTGGTTGCCATATAATGGGCTTAGAAAGCTTATCCTCGTGGACATATTCTTTAGCGTCGGGCTTTTCAGTACTTTATGTAGGCTATTTTAAATACCCCCTGTCTTAATGCCAAGTTAATCGCATCGTCAATCACAGGTGGTCTTCTTCTCCTATTGCCTTTAATTGGATAAAGATGAGCAAACGAAGTGACCAAACAGGCTGCCAAGGGCATTACAATGGGGCCTAGCGGCCACTTTATTTAGTGTTGTTCTAGATTGGCAGATGGTCCGAGCTGGATATTAAAACAGAGAGGGGGCCTCGGTTTTTGTTTGTGTGTTTTATGTAAGATATTTGGCTAACTAATCATGGCTTGCAACTGGTGAGGTGGGAAACACATTTAACTTCCTATCAACGAGGGATTCTTCAGCAATAAAGACGTCTTTTCTTCTGGTTATTTATGTTTATGGTATCCGAACGATTTTATTATGAAGCAGCAAAACAGGAAGTGGTTAGGGTTTCACCTCGCAGTACCGTTAACCAAGACTACTATAACAGCTGAAAGGCAACATGAAACATGTCAATAAAGCCAGATATGGTGGAAAGGTCAAACAGGGAAACAAAAAAAACTTTTTTGTTTGTTGTTCGCTTGATTTAGAGTGATCGCTGTCAATTAGCAAACCGAAAAAGAGATTAAGGACGAGCACAGAATTTAATTTCCATACTTGTATAGTATCTCTTTCATTTGGCAGTAGCCACTTTCACGGTGAACTACTGCACTGTTAGCAGCTCGGCAACTTATGTTTACCTACTAATATGCCTATGATAAGGCACACACCAGCAGCCACCATAAGCAGCAACACCCACAACACACACGAATTTGTCCGTCACCTTTTCCATGCTCGTCATCATTGCACATATTCACTTCAATTCAGGTCAATTCCAAGTTTTTATTTGGTATACGCAATTATAACACCACGTTATGTACCGGACACTTTTTCAATAGAGCAGTAAACTGGGAACTGCCTTTTAAATTTAAGAGACCCAACAGTAAACCATCCGGAGGCAGGGCACTTGGAGACGGGGGCAAAGTAAAAAACCTGCTGTTAACAGCAGAAAAAACTAAGGACAGACCTTTGCCTAGTGGGGGCATGTTCTTTCGACCAGCTGGGTGAGAGAGAGAGAGAGGACAGAGGGAGACAGACGAGACAGACAGACGAACAGTATACTATTGGTGTAATGCATTATACGTCCGCATGTTACCTGAGGAATTAAACAACCTCGAAATGATATAGAAGTATAATAATAGATCTGTAATATCATTTGAACAGGGGCCATGCTTGCTCACTGTCACTAAATAACTATTCTTGACATTATGATAAACTAGTTATTACAGGTTTTTAATGGCTGATTTGGCAAAATCATATTAAATGCCAAAATTAAAAACAAAAGAAAAGTCCAATATATTATTCCAATTATTCCATGCCAACATTTACAATCTAATCTAATCAAAACCCCATATACCTTGCGCTTTATGCCGTAGAATTTCAGAAATGGGACTTTAAGGGACGTCAATATATGACTGAAACTGCCAACTGCTTCTATAATACATTATGACATCATATAATTAATATTAAAACCACTGAGTTAAAAATTACATTATATAGACAATATTAGCTTCCGAGTTTTCTGAAAAAAAGTGAAAACCAAGTAGTTCTAAGCTTCCAGTTTCTTCTTCCTATTAAACAGCATGATGCTTCATTTATGTAACTGATGCGTACCCATTTAGCAAGCCTAAAATAGACCATAAAAGCACTAATAGCTATTAGGTGCCGCTTGCCTTAACCATTCACGATTGATCAGCGTCAATTCTCAGTCCGTCCAAGCTCAACCGCAAACAAACTCAAGAATTCAAACCTGTTTCAAACTAGGCATCGTGAATTAAGATAAATGGATATCCAGATTCTGATTCCTAGCCGCTTTCCTAAAATTTCTCCCCTCTTCTCCTTAAAAAAACCGTTTAAAAAAACCACATTCTAGTGTTTTATTCTGGAAATTACGAAGATCGTGTGTCGACCAGACGAGCCACCATTATGTCTTTCTGCTATAACGAGTCAAAAACTGTGCAGCCAAATTAGAGCAAGACTCAACTTACCAGCTACGTAACGTCCCACTGTTTCTGCACTGGCTCCATTTCACTGTCCACGGCACTGCCCAAAAATAAATAAAATGGTACTCCACAAACCAGAAGGTGTGAACTCCGAGTCACATGACTTGGACTCCCGAGTTCAAGACTCGAGTTCATGAAATCTTGTAGAACTTTGAGAACTCGACTTGACAAAATTAAAGAGACTTGCACAACATCGACTTGCGACTTTAAACATCTCAGTAACCCTCGATACTCACCTTGACTTACCTTTTACTTGAACAAGACTTTATCCTTCTAATTTACTTAACCCAAAGAACATTGCCTTTACTTTTTTTCCCCAAAAACCCAAAAGCATTAAAAAAAAGTATTAGTTCTTCTGCTTCTAATCTCTGTCTGTGTATGTGTTGCTATCTTGTGTTGTGTGCATATAAACTTTAATCGGCACACAATCAATCGCCATTTTCCAAATCAAATTAGCATCACACGTTGTTTTGATTCCGACATAACATTCCCATTCCAAATCAAAATTGCAGCGCACTAACCAATTGAAAGATAGAACTGTTCAAAAAAAAAAAACCGCGCAGTTGTATCCAAAAATTGATAACGCCTAAGATATTATCGTTCATTTTCTATATCGTGATAAATTAACGGCGTAATAAAAACTATGACGTGATCAACAAAAAACGAATTCTCAGTATGCAAAACATGCGGTCGAAGATTACAGACGGAGACCGAAACAAACTCTATCCAAACTTCTCGTTCGACATTTGAATTTGCACAAAAAGAGCACGATAAGTGAAAGCTAACGCTTAAGCTTATCGACTTAAAGTAACTTCGCTTAAGCGCCTGCCGTTAACCTCTATGCTTAACAGTTGTAAAATCAATTCGAGACTTGTAAAACTTTCAATGTTAACAGTAAAACATTTTGCCAAAAAACTATCGTAATCCTGCGTCCACTGCGGTTTCACCTCCCTTATCTTCACATACTTTTGCTTATTAAAAGTGAAGTTCGGGATTTTTGAAACATAACAATAAGCAAAACCTAAATACTAAATACTACATTCTTAAAAAGCATACATGATCTGTGCACAATATATTTATTAACCTCTCTTTTTAAAAGACTCGAAAAGGACTCGAAAACTCACAAACTTGTAGGAACTTGGGAACTTTGACTTGCAGATTGTACGGTCTTGACTTGCGAAAACTTGAAAACTCGGGACTCTGAGGGCAAAGAGCTTGC
>NW_023340268.1:21122477-21128493 GCF_004916995.1 Morone saxatilis
CAAAGACTTGAGACTTACTTGTGACTTGCAAAACAATGACTTGGTCCCACCTCTGCCACAAACCAATGGGTGACGTCACGATAGGTTCACACTAGATTTGCTGTCTGAAGATGTTTCTGCACACATTTTTTGCTTATCGACCTTGTGAGCACAAGCATTATCTCAAAATACCAGATAATCAGCACGATAAATCTGCCAACTGATCTAATTGGTCTATCACCCTTGAAAACACCCAGCAATGAAACAGCATTAAATGGTAATATATGGCAATGGCTATATGGTAACAGCTGCACATGCAAATGCACTGGCTGAAAACCTCTTCAAACTTGCTACATTTTGTTTTAATCTGCATTTTTTAGGCTTTATTGCATAAAATTATTATATTACTATTGCTGATGGGGTTTGATTTTTAAGGACTAATCCAAAATTGTTCAAATTGACTGGACCAGGGGATTTTGACTACAGCAACTATCACGTGTCAACTATCACATTCAGATGCTGTGGCTGAGCTAGTTTAAACTTCTCTGTTTTTGTTTTAATCTGTTCTCTGCTTTTTTACTGAAATGTGGAAAAGTGTGGAGTTTGGCTTAAAGTGCAGCGGACCTTATAATATAACAATGTAAAGGCTACAAATGTAATCTGTATAAAAATCTAAAAACAGGAATGGATTAAAAATATTTTATTTTAAATGTCTGTAAATCCCTAATAATCTCATCCCCTGACTGTGATTGATGTCAGTCAAGAGTCAAAACTTAAAGAGAGTAGAAATTATTAATTTCTTGCACACTATCAGTAGTAAATGAAGATTATGACGATTCTGTGTCAATAACTAAACAGTCACTGTTAAATAAAAGGTAATTTGCTGCCATTTACATATATCTGCTGTTAGAGGCCCTTATCAGTCCTTTCTCCCTCAGTCACAGCTCCCACCTGTGGCCAGCCCTCCAGTTCCTTTTGATCCGGGAACCAAAACAACTTGACTCAGACTCGCTGGTTCTGGCTAAAAAAAAGGCACAAGGCAAAAGGCACAGTTTATAGTGCTAAGCATGACCAAAAATCACCTCACATTTAAGACCAGTTCCCTGAGCAACCGCATTCAAAATGGAAAAGAGAGCGAGAGGGTGCAGACGGTGCCAGAACACACTCGGGCCCGAATTAAGACCATGAAACCAAAATAGAAAAAGACACATGTTGAAATCAATGATCTCTAACGTGTTATTAGAAAGCTTCCTCTCCCTCTCTGCCCACAGCTTAATTTAAAGGGAATGACAACAAACACTTCTTTCTCCCTCTCGCCTGCCTACAGGCCTACACAACGTGTGCATACTTGGTTTGAATGTGACGGCGTAGCCTCTGGGATCCCGGCATTCGGAAAATAGTTTCACAATATGCCTCTCTGCCTTATTCATCCGTTACTTCCTTCACTCCCTCTGCCTCTCTATCTCCTCCTTTTCCCTCTTTCACTGCTTGAAAGCAATCCAGCTTTCAAAGCAGCACACATATTTTGGCAGGCGCTGTGCTTTCTTCCCCCCAAGTACTGTATCCACATTCTGCTCTTTTTTTTGCACTGCTTTTGTTTTTGACACAACCCTTGGCACTAGCAGACAAACTGAGGGAGGTGGGGGGGGGGTGACTGAAGCTTTTGTGTAGTTATTTTGCTTAAATGTAAATCTGAAACTATTCCAGGCAACTTGCCTCACAACAGACAAAAGCAGACAAACGGTGCAGAACTGGACTGACATTGAGGAGACACGTTTAACTCCGATGGAGAGGGCAAGGTCCCAAATCTTCTTCTTCCTCTCACATGTGACATAAATTTTCTGCTTTCTAATTTGAGTGCAGTTAAAATGCAAAAATCCATCTGGTCCACAAACTGGAGATATGTGCAACAAAATAAGATCAAGATAGATACAGACTACAAGTGACTTTTATTTACTCTTGTAATAATGTATGAGAACTGCCATGGTAATAATCTTACATAATTTAACTAGAATACTGACACATACTACATTCGCAAAACAATGGCATGAAAGCCAAATTGAGACTTTATGGGTGCAGCCAATCGTAGGACACCCTTAATTCATTCACAAAGTGAACACTCATACTGGAATGACTGCGCCAGATAGTTTGTTACACAAAACCATCTGGGAAGCCAAAGACTGTTTGGAAAAGGACAGGCACTTTAAAAAAATTCTTGGCAGGTGATTGGACGAACGATCTGTCTATCATCGTCTATCATGGCCGAACTCCAACCAATCAGATTAACAAAGCCTATAACATAGCTAGCTAGCTAAACTCTTACTGAAGCAGGAGCATAGCAAAAACATCTTTTCATCAAGAAAAGCCTTCAAAGCCGTTCTTTGCTCATCTTTCAAAAAATAATATTCTCTCTAGTTCTGATAGAACTGATGCTAGCAGCATCTACACTAACCTAGCTCCCAGCCCCGTAGCTGCCAGTACTTTCTCAAAAGACGCTGATTGGTCTGGTACCGGCCACAAACTCATCTGGAAGCCTGACAAGATGAAGTCTCTCCTGATTGTGTGATCTCACAAGTCTTGCTGCTTTACAAGGTTAGCTTATGTCTAATTGTTTTAAATTGAGTTGCACGTGCGCACTGCTCGCACAACCTTTTATTCCTCCTGTGTACCAAGTGTGCTCGAAGAAACCCTCTAGGGTTGGAAGCATAGCATTTAATTCTAAGCACAAAAATACTCTATCATTACAGCCTGTTCTCTGCTGTCCAGTCAGAGGAAAGAGCTGGACCGGCTCGACTACATATTGCTCAAAGATTGTGGGTCTAACTCTGGAGTTGAGTTTTCAAATTGTGTAAACTACAAGAATGTTATCTCTGGCTGATAATATTACATCAGACCTCTCTCATATTCTGTTTGAAGAATATCAGGCTATTTTGCCATCAAACAGAACATTTGGAGTCCCACAGGCTCGACTGAACAGACTGTGGAACTCTTTTGTTCCTTAGTCTGTCAAACTGTTAAATCAGAGTTTGGGTTCTAAGTTCTAAGGGTCTAAGCCTTCTATACTTCACATAGTTAACAACATTAGCTAATGTCTTCAGCTAGGCTAGCTATGTGATTGACAGCAGCTGACTTTGCAGTTCTCCAACAACAGCAAAAATACCCTGCTAGAAGTTCTGTGTGCCAACCCTATGAGAATGAAGCAATCACACAAGTGTGTTGAGTGTGACCAGGCCTTTAATAGTTAAGGCTCAGTTTTTAGTTCAGGGGATGAATCTGAAACTGGTCAGGAACTAAGCCAGACCACTCAGCAAACTTGGGGTGTAGTTTATTTGATGGCGACAACAAGTAGCCTTAGTTTGAATTACATTTTTGGTGTCGTCATTGTTTTCGGTTTCCAAATGGTTAAAGGCCAGTCCAGTTGCTTGCAAGGTCATTTGGGTGCCTATTGATGAGGACCCGAACCAAAGCAAAATACCATCTTAGCCTGGCCAGACCTCAGTGTGTGAGATGAAATTAGTGGGCTGGCTTTGCAAGGCTCAGCATGTGGTGAGAAAATAGCCAAATGGTGCTAATATTCCAAAATCTGATGCAAAACTGCTCCAAAAAAAGTAAGACTCAAGCAACATGGAAATGCAAATAGATTTTGGTGAAACAGCTGGACTGTAAAGGGGCAGAAAAAGCAGCAGATTGCTGACATGAGTAGTTCTCCATCTAGAAAACCTTACTCTGCTCTCACGCCAGGTTAAGCTTTCACATTTCTAACATTAAAGCTACCATGGAAGAGAGAATTTACACATTACACAACTGTTTAATGAAAAAAATTATGTCAGTTAAAAGGTTAGTAGTAAGTCTTAGTTACCAATAACCGTTATAAACGAGCCTTCGACAGTCCTATCATCAGACAAGAACACGGGTATTGGATAATTCTCCAAACCTTGGATCAGGTTCTACGCCTACATTTATTTTTTTCTATAATGTCTGTGCATGGCAACTATGGTATGAGTACTGTTAGGGAAAGATTGTATACCAGGGAAAGGCAAACTGGACTATTTCATCCAACGTGTTGTCTGACCACATCAAAGGGCAAAGTGTTTAGTTGTTCTGAACATCAACACTCAAAGGCAGAGATAAAGGCCTATCATAGCGATACATGAAATAATGCTGCACATTTTCAGACTACAACTGAAAATTTCTGGCAAATCGCTGTTTAAAGTAGACGTACTTGTTGGATCATTGGTTTTGAAAAGTAAAAAAAAAAAAAAAGAACTGTCAGGTGCTGTTTGAACACTTAATTATTATTCTAATTATACCTTTACTTTGCAACACTTCGCAACATAAAGGAAACACTTATTCCTGAATTGGCAGTGAAGTTTGCCATTGGACTGTAACTGTAAGGTGCAGAATATTCCTGTACAAATGGACTTCCTACTAGGCTGCAATGGACATAGGTCGAGCCTCAATGCTGATGTTGTCCCATGTCCAGATGGCACACCTTGACATCAGGGTCAGACCACTGAGGTTTAAACACAGTTGGATCACAGTTTAGCATGTCCCTTGCCAAGAATATTGACATGGGATATGTTTGTGTCAAACTTTAACCCTGTTTTTCCAAGCACATACCCATGATAATGAAATTATGATGCTGATATTACAGAACATTGGAAATACTTTCACGTCAGCACCAATACCAAGAGCTGCCTTCTAAGAATATTGTCTAATTTCATGACAGAAGGTTTGCATTAATTTCCTTTGGGCTCTGGAACAAGTTAGAACCAGCCAAACAAAAGTGATATTATACTTTAAAACAATCATAATTTTTTCCCTAGCCACATCCCCCTGGAAGTGACTGCAGATGGTAGAAAACCAGCACAATCACTCAGGCAAGACATAACCAATGCTACAAATCTTGAAGTACTGACAGAACCACACATACTTTAACTCAGTAACAAAGTGTAACTCTGTACAAAGTGCTACTTTTAGCCACAGCACCCAGTTTAGGGAATCTGGGCCACATCACAACAAAGAACAATACGAAGGGACAAATAGGACAGACAGGGATCTCTTTCATTTGGTCAGTGTGGATACTTGGTGGTCTAATAGCACATACTGTTGTGCCTTCTATTTCCCATGTACCCTGAATGCGTTGTCTCGCTCTTTGAGCTCCCTGTGCTGACTGTGTGTGTGTGTGTGTAATGTGTTGTATGTGGTGGTGTTGTGGACATTATTTGTCAGTCCAAATATGGCGTATGTTCCAGCTGAAGCCTCATGCACAGCTGTGAGTCTAGAAGAGGCCCTTTGTGTTGGGATACATTCATGCGCCCTGAAGGAACATAAAATTGTAAGTCAGTGCATAAGAAAGGCCCTGGTATAGTTTGGAGTAATGGATGCATTTTGGATGTCTAAGTACAAAGCTCTTCACTGCTGCTCTCTCTGACAAATATTCCTGTCGTCGTTAGCCTCTTGATTATCTCATTCTACATCCATTAGTGCCGGGTCGCATTTCTGCATCCAGTAATTCACGGTTTTCCCCTGACTCCCAGCTAGGGGAATTGCTCATACTCACACCATCAACATCAACTCATTGGAGTCCATTAACTTCAGATAAAGTGCAGCCAGGCGACTGAGGAAAGTCAACCGTTGTGTGGATGCTAAGTAAGTTTGTTGGTGAAGTAAAGTTGACCGTGACTGATCTCTTCGTGCTCAATTGGCTGTCAACATAAACTCACATTTGCATTCCTCCCGGCTGACCAGTGCTTCCATCTGCTTTTATGCTAATTTGAATTTGAATTTTAAAAGACTGAGTTATAACACCAGAAGCTGTTTAACTTGCGTCTGAGCTGGAAAACTGTATTGGTAAAATGAAGATGCGATAAAAGGTCATGGAAACGGTAGAACTTTTACACAGCTTTCAACTGCATGTTGCAAACTTTCTGCCTACATATATACATAATCTATATAGTATATATAGTGTGTGTATATATGTATATATATATATATATATATATATATATATATATATAAAAACACACACAAACAC
>NW_023340268.1:21128593-21143442 GCF_004916995.1 Morone saxatilis
ACACATACATACACATATATACACATACACATATCTTCATCAGATAGGACAGCTCAAAATGGACAGGAAAGGGAGAGAGGGAGAGACAGGGGATGAGACGCAGCAAAGGGTGCAGCAGCCACAGGTTGGGGCTCCGACCTGTGACTGCTGCAGCAAGGACCTAACCCCACATGGGGGGGCAGCTTCACCAGGCGAGCCCCTGTAAAATGATAATGTTAAGTAAGGGTGGAAACACCTGAAACATCTCTCTAGGCAAAATGGGCTTAAATTCCAGGAATGCCATGTATTTCACACTACACACAAGTACCAGTGCTTTCCAACGGAGCAGCACAAAAATCAACAAGGAATCAATAAGGGAATCAATAAAGAATCAGACAGATACGCAAAATCGATAATGCCATTGGTATTAATAAAATCTTATCATTTCCCAACCCTACTCATGTGACTTTAAGAAGGAATTCATTACAACCGGTTCCCAATCATTGAGAACTGTTGTGTAAAAGACTACAGAAGTAAACACTGTGGGCCGTTCATTTCCATAAAGTTTTTTTGTTTATTTTCCGCTAATGTGAACAAGAGGTTGACTCATCAAAATGATGTAATGTTATGACAAAGCAGCACCAATACTTGACCACTGACCACTCAGTACTCAAGAGCTGCATGAAACCACAGTATAGAGAGCGTCAAACAGCACCCATCACCAGAGAGTAGAGACACCAGGTGAATGCATTGTAAGATGGTCCAGAATGATTGTTCAGCGTTTCCCAGCAGATGGTCTACTCAATGCTCAAAAGCAGGATCAGCCATTATGAAAACACACACATATCGAGCAAATTCGACTGTGCTAATTGTAAGCTGAAAAAATTACCTTGACCAGTAAAAACCTTGACCTAAGGCCAAAGCTTCAAATCACCATTTGAAATCACTTTAAAAGTGGCCCGAATGCTGTCTTACCCTGCACCCACACCCACACACACACACACACATTCTTACCGTACTCTCAGAGTCTGATGTTTCATGTTCATCCACCTACTTAGTATTACTCAACAGGTTCTGAAAGACAACATGACTTGAGGCCTGGTCACACAGGATGCATGTTTGGCAGAGAGCACGGCTGTTTTCTCATTTTCAAAATAATTTTCAGTATGTTTTTTGCTCCCTGTATACCTCACATTTTTGAGAAACACTTTGAGCACACAGAAATATATTCAGTATTCAGTGGAAAGGCCTTACTTACAGCAAATCACTGCAGCCTTTCCACTGCTGTCCAATTAAATGTAAACAGAGACAGCCTTCTTTCTATTAAGTTTATTAAGTTGGTGGTGGTTTTTCTAAACCTTGATTTACTACGAGTGAAATCATTAACAGCATTACGCTTGGACTGATAAGACAAATTTTCAGCTGCTTAACAACATTATCTAATGTCATTAGCTGCCCTAGCTAAGTGACTGACAGCAGCTGAAGTTGCCTGCCTATCAGGAGCAGGATGTTGTGCAGGCTTCTAAAAGAAAAAGCTAATGTTTCCACAGTGAAAAACAAAGGCAAACGTACCTGGTACCAAAAAAAAGAGTGTAGTACGTCTTCAATGTAGGTTAGATTAGCTGATCGTCATAGCGACACCATGACTTTGCTGTGACTTTTCCAGCAATTGGGAAACAACACGGGAGCTTTACATTGGTCTTGACAAGCTGCAGCCTTCACTCACAGACCTACACTGTACATTTACTGTAGTGACCATGGGTTCAAATCTGACCTTGGCTCTTTGCTGTGTCTCATCCCCTCTCTCTCTGCCCCCCTTTCCTGCCCATCTGTTATGCTAGCAGCTGTAGCACCAACAGTCACATTTTATGTGCTGCTGCTCACCTTGTGTATGTAAAAAAAACAATCATGTTCATTTTTGAGTTGGTATAAAAAACTTGATGCGGCCCCCAGGTGTTATTTATGGGGTCTCAAGACCTCCTGCATTTTGCACACTGTACACCCAACCATCCAGCAGCACGACCTTCCACTTTAGCTATCAAAAGTTTGTTTCAAGCATTCGATACAACCAATGGCATCAGTATTCTGATAGTTCTCTTTTATACCTACCACTTTTTATATTTTTTAGTGTTGTTTCTTTTTTTAACATTCATTTGGTTAGATTATTGGTGGTCACTGTAAAACCATTGACTGTGGTGAGAAAGCTGGAATCCATTTAAGAAGGACTGTATTCATTACTATTTTATTCACTTGAGATTTGGTCCCTCAGCAATTATTCTTCTTCTCTAGCTCGACATGAAGAGAGTCGTGATTTAGAACCACAAAGCACATAAATACTGCAGAGAAATCAGTTCCATCCACTGATACATAACAAAATTGAGAAGATGCTTATATTTTATCTTCGTATGACACAGCTTGTTCAGAAACACTTGTTGCCATGGAGTCAGTGAGATAGCTGAAGAAAAACAACCTGAACCATTTTTTTTAGCCTAATAAGTAGACATTTACCATTAAAAGTACGCAGAATTCGCTATTAGCAGTTCCTGTCTGCGATGGATCATGGGATAGACAGACAACTATCACTGGATTACTTTGACACTGAGGAAAACTTACATGACGATTCAAAGTGAAGGAGTGTGATTTTTGGTGCAAATTGCTGCAAAATCAGTAGCCGAACTACAATAACTGACTTCCTGTTTTTAGAAACACCTGCATGCACATCACACGCCTCACGCCCCGCCATGTCTAAATAAGTAAGTCCCATAAGAATGCTGTCTGTGTTATAATGTTCAGAAATAATCTCTGATATCTAGCTTCATTTTTAATGTGTTTAACTGGCTCTGCTGTACAATGATGTATTTCAGCACTAACTAAAATAAAATAAAAAACCCAGTGGGAGGAAGTCATCCTCGCCTTATCCTTATTCACAGCTTCTTGCTAGACACAGTCTCAGCGGAGAGGGAATCACAAAGGAGAAGCACATATAAAAACAAAATGGTGCAATAAGACCATGTGAGAGAGAGAGAGAGTCAGCTATTTCAGTGCATTGTAATTTCAGAGAGCAGAGTGAGTCAGCAAAAGAGGAGAGAGCGGATGAGGAAAAATAGACATTAAAACAGGGAGGCTATCGGAGAGGATGACAGATGGTCGGTGTAAAGGAGAGAGAAAGGAGAAAATGAATTAGGCAAACTACAGAGCAGCACTAAACAATAAGTCCAGAGGGCCCTTTGAAACGGCGGGGTGATGAAACCTCCTGTGCTTGTTGGCAGCGGGACAACGCAGGCAGGGGCGACGCAGCGCCGAGCACAACAGCCAAACCCTTACGTAACAGACCACAGTGCTGAGCGCTCCCATTCCAGCACCCCGGTAAGGTGAAAGCACACTGGCCACAAGACAGGAGGACTGACAGTGCCCAGACCAAAAGCTTTAAGCCCTCCTTGCTGCATATATACGATTAAAAGCACAATTTAATTGAAAATATTAGATGGAACTATGGAATCAAAAAGTGTCTGAAATAGTCTGAGCTTGTGAAATGATGTTCAGAAATAATTGTGGTTGGATGTCACCTTTTTAGAGCCAAGAACAGTGTGTGTGTAGAAAACATACAAATTGCATACCTGTAGAGACACCTGTAAAAAAACAGTTTTTGGGGAATTAAATCTTCATGGCGGACTCCAATTGGCTAATACTGTCCAATCAGTAAATGTGGTTTACTATCTAACTGGAGGAAGTCAAATGATCCAGTCTTTTTCTGGGCAGGATTTTACAAGCCCCAAATCTTGCACACCCTAGTCTGATCTCACATGGAACAAAAACATATGAATGATTTGGCTTTACCAGAAGTCCAGAGGGATGGTTATAGCATTTTTTTTTTTTTTTTCCTTTGTGCCTTGGATCGCTGGAAACAAGTGGGGCAAAAAAGAGGCATAAGTCGCAATCAAACCATGGGTATTGCATCTTAAACACTCGGCCACTGTGATACACAGATATTTCCATATTAATCTATAGGCAAGGGACCAGATTTTGCTATCAGAAGGTTTTGTCGTGGTTTCTGTTTGTAGTAAAAAAAGTTTGGGCAGGTCATGGACTCAGCCTTGGCACATGGGGCGCCAGCTCTAGCAGGTGAGTATTCTGAGTGCCCCTGTGCGTAGTAATATTGACCAATCATGTTTCAGCTGGCTTTGGCTGCATGCAGGAAAACAGATATCTACTAGCGGTTAGGGCTGCACAATGAATCCAAATATTACAGAAATCGCAATATGGCCAAGTGCAATATGCAAATCGCATCAAGATTTTTTGGTATAAATAAAGGTAAAACAGCATTAATTAAATTTGGGATTTGCAAAACTGACAATGCCCACATCATATCGCAATATCATGTTTTAACCGTATCGTGCAGCTCTACTGGCTACACTGGAAGCCCTGAAACATTGGCTGGTCCCCCCAGAAGGTTAAATTATCATCAGAACCTAAGATAGAACTGGTTGCTGTATCAAACCCACAGAGAATGACCAACTAACACTGTAGCTGTATAGAGCTTTTTAGCTTGGTTTTACAGACTGCACACTTTCTGCATTTACTGTTCATATACTATTATATACCCATTGTACACTAGCTATCTGGGACTAAGCAGCACACAGACAAAGTTAGCAACTTGTTGAACATCTGGCTGCTGAAACTCCTCATATTGGACTTTCACAGGTGAACAACAACAATAATATACTAAATGAATGATGCTCTGTCTCTGCTTTATATGTAAAAAGTAGAGATTCCCCGAGTCAATCCTTAGGTTTGTCAGGGCCGGTCCGATTTTAATGGCTTGGTATAAACTAAAATAAAGCCGATCTAAATCTAAGTCAAAATGAGTGTGTGAATGTGAATATGTTTGACTCTTCCAATGTAACAAATCAGATTTTTTCTCCTATCTCTTTCTCATTAGCAAAGATAAGTGAAAAAAACATGCAGGTAGCAGCGTCTCACTTTTAGCCGGTGCTGACCGTGACTTTCACTTGCTAAAATGACACGTCGCCAGCAGCAGGTCATATCAACTGTCACTAATTAATGTTAATTCCTAACTTGATGGCAGTCTAAAATTAAACTTGGCTGTTGTCAGGTTAAAGTGCTCTCTACAGCCTGCCGACTTTTTTCTGCCAAAGATTATTAATGAGGTAAAAGAAGCTCTGTAACGCTGCTGTACAACCATGAGTGGATTTAACATTTAGGTAAAGTATCAGATCAGACTCAGTATCAGCAGAGAGCCAATATTAAAGGATTCAGATCAGGGCCCAAAAAAACCTGAACCCTTGTAAAAAAGCAGTTGTTATAAGGCAGTAGAGGAAAGGGGTCACTAAAATCTTATGGGTTTATTCCCTTTGGAGCAAGGAACTACTCAGCAATGGCCAATCTGCCACTATGATGCCAATGTATTTGCAAAATGTTGAGATATCTTGTCACAGGAAAAGCAACAACTTTTGGATTCATCCTATGGCATGTACCAATATTCATAGGAAATTACATGGAAAAATTAATTATTATTATATATTATATTAAAATATTATCCTCTTTTGACAGTGAGGACAGAAGCATTGGACAATCAGACCAACCAACAGACCAGCATCACCATCCCTGGGCTCTGTAGCTAGTGGAGCCAATAACACCCTTGGAGACTAATCACTTTTAGTACAGTATTATTTGTGATATTGATTCCTTTCCATTAGTGAATTGTTATTTTACTGTCTTCTAGTACCCAGCTTCCTTCAAACTACATAATATCCCTCAGGTTGACACTGTGGTTTTTATCAAATGTCAAACATGAGTACGGGGGACTATTTTCAATACATTTGACATTCATTGATTTTTAATAAGATATATCAGGCTTTTGATACACACACAATACTTGTTAGTATGATCCATTCATTGGTTATTTGGGTTTTTTCATTAGAGGAGTATAGAAACATTAGCTCATTAGACTTATCCTTTAATGGTTCCATTCGTAAGATTCTTAAGCATTTTACATATTAATCACTTTCTATTGCCAAGGAATGAAGGTTATATATATAGGGATTCTTTTCCGCTTCTCTACAGTGTCAACAGCCTGCCAGAGCTCCACTAACGTCTACAAACTACTGGCACCCACCATAACAGTCTAACACAAAGTCAACGCTAACATTACTGCCAAGCTTGTAAAATATTTTGTGATAATGTGGTTTTGTCTGGCTCACATTAGTTTGCTTGCTAACACGGATGAATTGCTTGTTTGCTAATGTAGAAAAACACTGTCAACTAGCTTCATCCAGACTCCTGGGTGCTAACATTTGCTAACTTTCTAAATTTGATTGGAATTTTTTTTTTCAGCATTCAGTCTAGTGTGTGTCACTTCTGGCCAATGGCCAGGATGAGGCTTGCGCCTACGGAGTGCGAGAGAGGGCAACAGGACACTGACTGCAGTTAATTTAAAGGCAACTTGTGTCACTATTAACAATTTCCTGACAGTAACACATAGCACCTTTAACTTCTGTCACCGACGAAAACTCAAACTAACCAATCAACATGTAAAAACAACCTTGGCATATACGGCAAGGTTTTATAGTGTAGTGAGTGTAGTGATTTTTTTTACTGGCGGTTTAACTTGTTCTTCTATATCACTGCCAGCACTGCTACAGTTTGTTTCCATGCCTACCAGCATTACCTAGTTCTCATTTTATAACCTGCTGACAGCCATGACAGCTTCAGTATACTGTAAGAAAATGTCAACATGACTACCAGCACTATGGGAGAATCAAAACACAGAACAGATGCTTAGACATGGCTCAACAACATCCCAAAAATGTGTGGTCTGGATTGGAATCTGCAAGGAAAAGGATATCTGTGTAGACCATTAGCATAGCTCCTCTTCCCCCTGCCAGTCCATGTAGTATCGATATTCTACAAAGATAATCACGTGCCTTCTTACCCCAACTCACCCCATCACTTAGAGTGCACAGCGGAGCAGCACAGCCAGGGGCAGAAAAGTGAAGATGAAGGCTTTTACAGCTCCTCTCCCTCTATCTCCATGAATAATTCAACCCCATCCAAGCCTGAGAGCGTTTTTCAACTTTCCCTAAAGCATGAAAACACAGCGCAGCTCCACACTGACTGCCAGGGGGTTCATAAGCTCCTCATACCTAACATAAATCCACTCCCGATTATAGCAGGATCACATTAGGCCACACAACTAGAGGTTTTGCTGAAGTCACAGGCACAGATAGTGTGTAAACCCACACATGGCCCTGTGTTATCCGTTTTATAGAAACTATGCATTCAAACGGAATCTGGATTTAGAAACTGAATTTGAAATTGATGCAGAAAACCATAAAAACTGTTTTGTGCACATAAAAAAGGGATACATGCAATAGGAGCTGAGCTGCATTTGTGATTTTTGGTGGAAGATAGAATGAATCATTTCTCGTCTGTAAACAGTCACCACGTGCTGTACAAAGTTCTCAAATATACTCTCATAGAAATCATTGCAACCACTTCTAAGGCATATATTTGCATTGTTTCAGATTCAGAATCTCATAGGGACCAGTGTGTAGGTTTTCTAGCAGTGTAGTTGCAACGTCCTCGTCTCATCCTCCCATTCCAAGGGTTTAGGAGAAACTACGGTGGCCACAAAACTCCCAGAAAACAGGAAAAGCCCTATGTACAGCCAGGGTTTGTCCATTCTGGGCTACTGTAGAAACATGGTGGTTCAACATTCAACACAGAAGGCAACCCCCTCCCTCTGTAGATATAAACAGCTCATTCTAAGGTAACCAAAACACTACAATTCCTATATACAGCTGATGATACACTAATGAAAACCTACCTATGAATATTATATTCCATATCTCCAAATTAGGGATGTAACAGTATGAAAATTTAACCTCACGGTTATAGTGACCAAAATTATCACGGTTTTCGGTATTATCGCGGTATTTTTTGCAGAAGTGGTGTTCTCAATATGTTCCAGAAAGCACTAGGAGGCCTACACAACTGAAATATTTGCAAATGTGTAAACAGGTGTTTATTATATCTCAAAAACCCTTCATCAAACAGCATCAACATGCTAAACAAACTATCTTCAATCAACCTGTCCTCCAGCATTCTTTATTAGCGCGGTGGGTAACACATACTCGATTCAATGCACCTTCCAATAATAAGCTTCTTCTCCCCCAATTCAATATCCGATTCATTAAACTCTGAATCCGATTGACACCCCCCTGGCCAGTGGGCGGGCCGCAGTGAGCAACACTCCTTGTTGAATTATCTGTCCGGCCACGGTGGCCGCACGTCGACCACACAACAACAACAACATAGCCACACTGAAGCAGGTAGCCGACAGCTTCGTTCAAACCAGCCTCCTTCAAACTGTAAAAGCAGTGTACCAAGCCCGGAACACACGGAAATAGCAAGAAGTAACGGTAGCTGGTCGTAAGCCCTGTGCCCAGGCAGAACTAAAATACCCCTGCAACTAACACCAACAAATCTTGCACAACCCACTTAAAAAGCCGACCACCAGATGACAGCAGCCTGCTCTGCAGCAACCCGCGGCTACACCTGTGGATTCAAACAACAGCACCGCGACTGCCCACCAGAGTCGCCTCTCCCTTTGGCACACTCAGGCCAGCCAGACCCCAACTCTGCCCGCACACAGAAATACACGGAATCTGTGGCCGTTCTTCATATGGTCCACGGCAACCTACCACCATCACAGCAGTGTTCGGAAACGGCACGCACGTTGTATTCTAAGGAACTGGAATGACGCGTGGGTGAGGAATCTAAACACAACCGGTTTCCACACCCCGTGGTATCAACCGTCGATATACCATCGCATATTTGAAATGAAAACGGTAATTGTTATCGTTCAACATTTTTATTCATGGTGTTACCGCTACGGCCAGCAAGTCGCTTACACTCCTACTCCAAATACACTCCTCCTAAAGCTTTACACACTGGACCTTCCTCACTCTATATCTAGCAGTTTTTTTTATACTAGTGCTTACTAGCCCTTCCTTAGTTCCAGGTACTTTTTCCAGTTGTGGGACAAAGTTTGTCTGAATAAAATGCAATCTAAAACTGTCAAAAATGTGGATTACAATCTGGAACCATTTGATCAAAAAATGAGCAATCAAGATAATAAAACGGACAAACTTTTGGCTCTTAACACTTTTCCATACTCGGTGCTACTGACACAATTTGGTCTTTAACCTGAAAAACTGTATTTGGGTGAAGTTCAGAAGATCCCCACATAGGCATACAGTTCATATTTAATATCAAATAAAAGGAGATTACAACTTACCTGTGATTGTGTCAGTGGTTGATTATCACAGCCCAGTAACATAGAAGAGAAAGAAAGGGTACAACATCAGTTTATTGCACTGTAGATCATTGCACAGCAAATTCAGTTTCAGTCAGTTTGTGTGAGATGCCTAACCCCCATTCACATGGTCACATGAATACTCTAGAGACTTGACTTATTTGCTTCTGAGGATGGTAAACTTAAAAACAAGGCCAGGCTGATCCTGTTTAAGTGGTCTGACTGTTAAACCTATGTTAGGTTTGATTTTAAGGCTTCCCTTCTATGCTATCCTTGTGCAGCTGCTTAAATGTATATTAAATGACAACCACACACTGAATAGGTGATATATCTGTGTTGAAATGCTGCTGGCAATAACCTGCTTAGTGAAGGATGGTGGAGGAAGTGTGCGTCCGTATGAAGATGGCACACAAGATAATATGCTGTTGAAACCACATGGGCCACAAATGTCTGTAAGAACACCTGTAACTTGTTATGTATGATTCAATACTTTACTACTGCCAGTCCATATGGGGCTTTTCTACACAGAACATCCAAGAATATTTGATACATAGAGAATAATAGAAATGCAATGACAAAGGCACAAAATCAGTTTAGAACCAGTACACTACTATCAGAAAGGGACTCTCCTAGGGGTCGTATTAGGTCCATCAGGTACATATTCAAAGCAGGCGAGATGGATGACGCAAAAAGAATGGAACCACATTTGTTTGACAGTTATCTTAGATATGGGGGGAGGGGGTAAATGACAGTAGCTGCCAAGAGCAACAACAATGCTAAAAGAGTCACTTCAGATTTTCTTGTCCTGGTGATGTCCAGTGAGTAACTTTGGAGATTGTTAGTGATTTTAATCACCAAAAGTAGAGTTATTCCGATACCAGTATTAGAAATTCTTCCTTAAATTGTGGTATATGGTATCATGTGTCTGTGCACCGATCCCATACCACCTAATTAGAGAGATTAGAGACTAGATTGGAAGCAAAACAGGACCCTGCTACTTCCCAGCATGGTCCTAGTCACCATTTTTCCCAAAGACAGCAAACTCATGTCCCGGCCTACTCTGACTTGGGTTTAACCTGAGCCAGGTCATACCAGAATGATATCAAACATACAGCTTAGTAATAATAATAATATATATATATATATATATCTATTTTATAATGCATACGTATCGGATCGGTACTTGGTATTGGCAGATAAGCAAAGTTCAGTATCAGTGAGGGAAAAATGATATCAGAAAATCTCCAATTCTGTGCCAATCTGCAATATCTGAAAAGTCAAAATTTCATCCCAAATTGCAGTACCTACAATATTTTTTGAGCTTGGCTAATCACTTCATGACTCCAGCTCCATACTCAGACATGAGATTGATGGACAGCAAATATATGTATTTCCAAAATTATTGATGGTTCCTTTAAGAAATATTATTATTATAATAATATATTATAATAATTCATTGACACGCAGATGTGTAGATCAAATTCCAAAATCAGATGGTAATTCTTGTCCATTGAAAATAAAGTCCAGGATATATGGTAATTTTAATCAATTCCCAGATGTTTCCATGACTGGAAAACTAGTCTCTAAATTTCCAGGTTTTCCAGGACACGTGGGAACTCCGCTCCTGCCTTGTTTCTTCGATTATAAGGGGAATCCAACCAAATCTGACCCGGTAGTAGGCATTAAGAATAACTACATAGAAACAGCCGATCTTTTTGCTGATGGTCTTGTTTGTTTATATAGGTCATAGAGTTAAAG
This sequence comes from Morone saxatilis, assembly GCF_004916995.1. Taxonomy (NCBI): domain Eukaryota; kingdom Metazoa; phylum Chordata; class Actinopteri; family Moronidae; genus Morone; species Morone saxatilis. The sequence continues at coordinate 21,139,668 of NW_023340268.1, forward strand.
ACGTCTTGTAGCAGGTTTCAGAGAGTGGAGACCAGTTAACAGTAACATGACTCACAGTAATATAATTTCACATGCTCTTTGTTTTGTTGTAAGCTATTTCTCAGTATCCTAGATGTGTAACAATGTAAGGCCATAATACAGAAGAGCATAAAGGAGTCAGATTTTTCAACACCAGCAATCCCCCTCTGCATAACACTGCCTTATTTATCACCATTTACCAGCAGTCATTCTGTCACTCAAACATCATTGTCACAGCAGGAGCTACATTGGGTTTGTTCTGCCCCATTCATGTACTTTGGTAAGTCATTGTTGATGTACAGCTGCTGTTGATGATAACTCAACACTTCCTGCATGTGCTTCACAATAAATGCATTTTAATGTGAACGCAGGGGTATGAAGTTATGAAACTGTGTTTTGGAACGGTTGACAATTCATGTTTGCTTATGTTTCCAAAAGTTGCTCAGAAATTTGAAAAGATATAAATGTTTGGCCACTTTTAGTTTGGAAGTCTAACTTTGAAATATTTCAAGGGGAAAAAAGGTTTGATTAGATTTCTGACAACGCACGACTAATGAGAGCAGCTCACTGAACAAGGACTGACATTCTAAAAAAAACCTCTGTAGGACGTATGTAGCAGTTTGGTTTTGGTTTGGAAGCAAAAAGAAAGAAAATATGGTACTTTTGATCGAAGACCCCATTCACCCCTGGTATTAAAATGTGATCTGTATCCAGATAAGGAAAAACGCAATTGAATGCGAGGTGTAAATGCGTCGTAATCGAAATGTGATCAGATCTGCCTGACCACATCAGGAGGTAGTCTGTGTCGCATTGTGTGTGGATCTTAGGTGTAAACACAGTCTGTACAACGTGCACAACATAACTGATATATTTGTTTTTAGCTAACATAAAATATTGTTTCTAGAGCAAGCAAGCAAGGCATGCCTCTAATTATTGATTAAACACCTGTTCTGTGGCACGAAAGCACCAAAGGATGCGTTATTCAACAAGTCAGCGTGAAGTATGATAGCAATATAGGTGGTACAAGGCAAGTAATTTATCTAGTCACTGCAACAGATTGTAACAAACTGACAATATTTTTATACAAAGAAAGGAAAACGAATCACAAGATTTACAAGAGGAGACAAATAATTGAAAATTTGTCGCAGACAGCGTTTTATAAAGTTCTCCCAAACTCAAGAACTCATAAAACTCTGTCTTTTTTTAACAGAGTCTGGTGCTGATTTGCTGCCACTCAAATCACTTACACACAAGTTTAGCTCTGGAGAACAGAGATCCAAGGCTGCAATAGATGCAATAGGCCCAATATAAACCTTCACAGTCATTAAAAGACTCTTAACCTTTTACCACCACTCTTGATAGACACATAGATTTTGACATCACAGCTAATGAAGACCATTTTTAATTGAGTGGTGTCTGCTAAAGTAAGCCCACTTCTGTTCTGACCTTTCCTTGTTTGACCTTTTTTTCACGACAGATATTTTGACATTTCATGGCAGGAATAGCACAGGTGTATTTCATAACATTAATTATGGCTGCATTCCACTTATTATTGGTATTGTGCATCTGGCTGACTGGAATAGCTTACTGGGCGTGCTGAGATACCACCAAACCAGTGTGACAAACATGTGACAAACATGTGACGAACATTCCCGTGAACCGTACTGAATTACGTACTGTATCAGTGTCTATATAATTATAAAAAGGTACTGGTATTGTAATTTTTTAAACCGAACCCTAGTCTACAGCTATGCTAGCAGGTCTGTGGGGCTGTACTTAAACACTGCAGTGCCTTGAGCTTAATGCTAACATCAGCATGCTAACATGCTCATAAATTTAAAATTTTACCTGAGGACGGTGCTGTATGGAAAGATACAGGATTATCATGGTGGTTACACCTTGAGGGGAACATAAATGTCTGTGCCAAATTTTATGACGACCCATCCAATTGAAACTGAAACATTTTGCTTGAAACCGCAAAAGTCAACCTTTTGATGTCACTTGAGGAACTCCGTCTTTAAGTTTTATGGTATTGCGAGTATTTCGGTCTGGAACAAAGTGGTGAAAAGACTGAGAAAAAACAGTGACATCCCTTAAGTCATACCGATATTGTGCCTAAAAACCATTAAAACCAGTTTAGACCCAACCTTGAGATACCAACCAACTGCACGAGGCTGCATGATGGTGTTCTCATATCAAAGTCTGCACTGCACTTGGCATCATCTGTATTATTGTGTTATCTCATTGAAACAAACAACTGCAATGAAAAACTGTAAAAAGTATGACAGAGAAAAGTAACTGTTTCTGCTACCAAGGCTGGACAAGGATTAGGCTACCAGAGGAAGATTAGAGACAGTGTAGGCTACTTAATGTGTAACGAAATAAGCTTATCACTGCCCAGTCATCAGTGCATACTGGGGATACTTTCCACTGATACAATACCATGTTGTCATATTGTTGCCTCAGCCTCAGATATTCTATTAATTTGGCATGGTATTATGTTTTTCAACACTGCAGTTATGGCATGATGTATGAATGAGTACACATGACTACAATTTTTGTATATGTTTTTTGTATAATTTCTTCTTCTTCTTCCTTTGCTATGTAATTTTGTATTTTAGCTTTCCTAGATTTTGGTTTTCCAAATTCTGGTCAGGCTTTGCACCACAAGGCTGCCGTAGATAATTGCTTTAGTTTGAATTGCTCAGGTCAGTGTATCAAGAACTGGACCAAATTGCATGTTCCCGAAGGCAACAGTCATGTACCAGAGAAGAAGGACAAATAACAGACTGAAAAAAAATAAAAGGTCAACTCGGTGTAAGACAAGACTACAGCTTTTACTTAAAAAGCGCCGGCACCCTGCCTGTCTTTTATATTGGAAAAACACTCATTCTGGCTGCCACACTTTTATTTGTGTGTGTGTGAATGCTTTTCTGGGAACTGCTGCACAGTGTGCTCTCCTCACTGAACTTTACATTTGTATGCTGCACAGTAACCTCTGTGATCAACAGCAGTGTTTTCCAATCCACAGGGGTCCCTCTTAGAGAAATGTCAAAGAACTTTTTCTTTTCAACCAAAATACAACGCGCATTAGTTCCAGGCTGTTTTGCCGAAATGGCAATTAAACGGTCAAGTTTAGAGGCTACGTAAGTTCAGAGTGCACTGCTAAACTTTCAAATAAGACTGGGGCCACAGTCACACCTAATACTTTGAATCTTTGTTAGCAGTTCATTCATTTCAATTACTGCTGTACCATTGCTTTGCAGTAGGACCCCAGTGCATTTAATATTGAATGAATAAATAAATAAATAAATAAAATGAATAAAAAAAACATGCTATTAAAAAATCGTGTAAAATATATAAATGAGTCTATAAACTGTGAAATAATTTAGTAAATTATTAAAAATCAACACTATGAAATGTATTTAGCTCTAGTACCTAGATGCTGCTGTGAATAAATAGACACAGTAATTCAGAGTTTCCAGAGAAAGACACACAACTGTATCAAGATAAAAAATACACTTTTCTTTAGTTAGCTAGCTGGGAGTTGGTGACAACCAGCTTAGGATAGGACAACTCTAGAGCTGAAATCCTAAGTCCCTGTTGAGCAAGCCTCGGTCAGCTTCCTCCTTTCCTGTACTTAGATGTGCTATGTGCTAGGCTCATCTATGTTGAAAAGACAACCACATTTTGAAGATGGTTAAAAGATAAAAGCAACATATATATATAAATATATATATATATATATATAATAATT
>NW_023340268.1:21143542-21152294 GCF_004916995.1 Morone saxatilis
GTGTGTGTGTGTGTGTGTGTGTGGCACGGAGTGTAAAAGTGCTTTGAGTGGTCGGAAGACTAGAAAGGCGCTATACAAGTACAGGTCCCATTTACCATTTATCATTAGCTTATTAGCTAACTAATGATTGATGTAGATTAGGTAGCTACTTAGCAAGCGTTTTTGCTAACATTAGCTTTCAGATGTATCTAACTAGCTAACGATTCTTGTAGATTAGCTAACTAGTCAGCCAGAAGTGGGTTGACATTAGCTAACTAGCTAATGTAACTATATACATATGTATGTGGGTTGTCTTTTTAAGCTAGATTAGTTTAGCACTTAGCATATCTACAGGAAAGGAGAAAGTTGACTGAGGCTTGTTTAACTGTTATTGGAGCACAGAGCAAAAAGGGTTAGGCAATTAGTCGGTCAACAGAAAATTCAAATGAACTCAGATAAAAAGGTAAAAAAAAATGTATGAATAAACAAATAATACATTTTTATAAATGTTATACTAAGGGTAATGTATATACTCTTAAGTATTTATTAGTTAATTTATATACTTTACATTTTGTTTTATTCTTTTTAAAATGTCCTAATATTGTATTTATCTATTTAATATTGGACACTTGCAGGGTGTGGTGGTGAAGGCATCCTGTGTGCTGCATTTATTTCAATTATGGAGTAACAATGTCTGCTTTACTTTGTTATTTTATCTGAATCAAAGCTGCAACCAAATAACACATCTATGTGATCCTTCTGAGCATCTACAATATGCCCAGAAGACAAAAGTATTAATGGGCTTATATCATGATTTGTCATGCCCTTTTTTTGAAACCGCTTGCATCTGAGCGTAGAGCCAACACACCACATGCAAACAAACCCAGTTCAAAGCTTTTTCTAACACATTCCCAGCAAACCAGTAATTCTTTGCATAAGTTCCAAATGTTTGACTTTTAAACCAAAACAGATTGTGAATTAGACTCTGATTTTTACTTTCAACACCAAAGCAGCATTCAATGCAGGGTTTAGTTGACATAAAGCTACACTAAGCTTAGCACTAATTGCAGTGAAAAGGTTGAAGTACAAGACAAAATCTACTTTAGTATCAATCCAACATTAAGAGCAGTTGGAGGGCTGCAGCAGAAGCACCAAAGCCTTTTGTTTACTTCTCAGCCATTTCCTCCAAATCACGGTGAATCATCTCATTACTTGGATGTCTGTAAATCTAATTTGCCTAATGTGTCTTCTCTGAAAATCTCACAAGACACAAAACTGGGATTCTTTTTGAAAAGCTTTTTAACAATGTGAGCAGTTGTCCCCACGTCTCTTCCTCTCAAACAAACACGTGCTATATTGTAAATCCTTCCAAAGTTTCGAGGAATTGCAAATACAACTTATATACTGCATACTTCTTCTGCAGGCCTGCTGAAACAAATGGGCTATTATGGTTTCTTTCACAGTAATCTCCGAAGTACATCTTTTTAAATCATAAAAAGGGAATTTCCGCTGCATCTATCTGAAGTAAGTATAAAGTCTGCAAAAATAACCACTCACTCCGAATTCAGTGATTTGCAGGATTCTTCGCTCTTCAAATGATTTTAACATGAACAGACAACCACAGAAACGCACACACTCATATACTCAGAGACTGACATACGGTATAAGGAAGAAGCAAAGAAAAAAAGAAGTGACACAGGAAGGGAAAGCAGAAAGACAGGGATGAGTCAAGCACACCTCATGGCAAAAAACAGAGAACACAAGGAAGATTGACCGACCTGTGTTCTTCTGCACGATCATACATAAAGGTCTATAGAGAGTCTACATAATGCTAAAGTAAAAAGAAACAAGACAGCAAGTCAGGGAGTGCAGTGCAGCCAGGGCTCAGTCTGACAGCTTCCTTTCTGCCACGCTATCTGTTTTACTTCCTTCTGTCTAAGTGTCTGACTCAGTGATATGCTGACAGAAGAGGACAGGAGGGTGAAGAAGTGTGACTGAAAACAACATGGCTACATACAGTGGCTTCACAGCGAATGGCCCCTTTAATGGTTTTAATTATTTTTTTTATTTGTGATTAAATCTATCAATTTATCTAATCCATTTATAGTACTCAGACTTGACTAAAAATCACACAGAAATAGCTATCTGACTTACTCAAGGTCCATTTAGTAACATTTTTCTGTTACTTCTGAACGTATAGTTTTTGCTTTCAATATACTATACTAATATACTAATGTTTTTGGTAGCAAGAGCTGTTTTTATCTACAGATGCCATGGGTCACCCTCCATGGAGTCTGCTATGTTGAGCTGCTGAACTACAGTAGCCCAGAAGGGACAAACCATGTAGATGGGGGTGTTAAAGAGTTTTTTGCACATTTCTTGATAGAGTTGCGATCTGCAACTACACCACTAGATGTCTCACTGAAAAGGAAAAATCTCAAAAATGGAAATCTACCAGAGAATGTATCTTTGACTTCTAATTAGTTAAGTTAGTTTAGTCAATGAGGCTTCCTGCTAAAGTACTGGAACTTTATTGTCATTGTCATGTAGCCCGCAGGTTTTGGTTGCTTAGCAATGAAAGGCGCACCTTGGATAAAAGGATGAAAGCGGTGCGGCTGGCATTTTCCATGCGTTTGACCCATTTTCAAGCTAAACTTCTCCTAAGCTTGCTTTTACAATACTTTTTTTTTGTATTTTTTAAATGCAGGTCATACAGTGTTACAGAAATCTTTTTTACCCCTCCTGATAAAACATTTTTTCTGTCACCTAGTGGGATATTTGTCTGCCCAGGATATTACTTGAACATACAGCCACTCACTTTTTGTGTCTCTTTTGTAAGATGAGGATTAAAGTAGGATTAAAATAGGAATGACATCAATGAGCAGCACCAAAGCCCCCTCAAACAAACTGGAGATTTCTTTGCATCATGTTGTTGCTCAAGCATGACTGCCAGAAGTTCAAGGCACCTGTAGACAAACAACCTTACAATATGATCCTCTTTCATTTTTATCTGAGGAGAATCTAGGGCTTTTTCCATGTCCTGCAGCCAGCACAGACAGCTGAATCCTTGAAGTAATAATTAAATAAATAATAATGGCAGAAGCAACATCTTGAATTTTTGGTATATGGGCGATGCTGTCAGCAGCTTGGCTCCTTACAAAGGCCAACTGGTGTTTGATGCAGAGAATGTTTTTAACAAGAAGGAAGTCCTTTGGCCTTAGTTCAACGTCTTTATAAGCAGCAACACTTTGTTCATTTAACCCATTAGCCTCACCATCAGATGCTATGCTACAGTGATTCAAGAGGTAAACAAAAATGTTTATAAGCAGCAACGATCCAGCCTCCACCTCCAACCAGAATTTAAATCACCCAAGTTTAGTTTACGTCTAGTTCTTTAGCTGCTAAATGCTCCACCATGAGCTAGCTACTTACTGTGTACAGTAGGGCTATTCTAAATTCCTTTATTTAATCTGCAGAAAGTTACATGTACCGTTATCACAGAAAGTTTATCTAATAATAAAATAATAAAATTGAATGATTTTTATGCTGCTGCCAGAAAAGAGGTTGATAAGCGTGAGAACACCAAATGTTGTGAGCTGTATAATAAATAAAATACATTTTAATTGCTGGGAAACTGCACACAGAAAGTGCCAAATTGTTTAGCCAAAAAGGTGTAGGTTGTAGCATCTAGACAGGATTTCAGTAGGAGATGTTAAGTCTAAACCACACACACACTAACACTGACCAATCTTGCTCGTGCTCTTTTGAAAGTGATCAGCAAGAATACAAAACTAAGTCCAGACAATTTGTAACTAAAACATGCAAAACGGCTGTTGTGGTGCAAAAGTTCATTCTTGAGCTTGAAACCATGTTTCAGCGGCATCTAACAGTCCATGACCCTGTCTCCTAGAAATTGTGTTAATCGTTTTTTCTTCATAATTACATTGTGCTGACAAATGTAATAGCTGCCTGGATTATGTTCAGTGACAACGTTTCTGGAGTCACAGGGAGGGAGGCTGGTCAGGGTATATGGTGGACATACAAAGTGCAGGACTGTGACACCAGAGTCCGGGGGTTTCTGTCTGAAATTTGCATTTTGGCTAACTTCCTGCCTGTTATTGCAGTCAGCAGTCCCCTCCCTCCTCCCCAAGTCACCACACTGACATTCTGCTGCCCTTGAGGACCGCCTCTTTGTGGAGTTCTCTCTGCTGATTGGATAAACGGGATACCAGAAACCAGATTCTCTTTACTGCAGAAAGGAGAGACTGGGAGAGCCCTGTTACTGACTGAACTCAATATATCGGCAATGGCTGTCTGAATGTAGAGCTATTTAACGCTTATTTTAATAAAAAATATCACCTATTAAAATGTGTGACAAACAGCATTATAATGAAGTACTTTAGTGATGCAGAGATACCCTGGTCTACAAATCTTGTTCTCCAGATGAAAGAAAAGATGTTTGTTTGGTACAGACACCAACAAATGTCACATCAACATGATTTTAGATTTTTTTTTCTGTGAAACTTAAAATTATAATGCAAAAATGATCATTGCCAATTATCATGAATAATCTGTTAAAATATTCTAAATGTGACTTGTTTTTACCAATCATGCAGCCCTACCAGAAAACAAATCCGCTGCCAGTGAACATTTCACTTCTGTATCAACATTTTTGTGACTTCCCAGGTACATTAATTAACATTTCCTCGTTAATAGAAAACATAATTCAGTCGACATTACGTTTCCTTCAAAATGTATTTGCTGTTGCAAATTAGTTGTACATGAACATAATTTCAAGGAGACACGGCTGCCAGCAAGCAGACCTTAGTTTAAGATTATATTGTCAAACTACTGGTGTGGTTCTTTAAGTGACTCAGTATGTTCAAAATGATTACATAATACATTTTGGCCTGAATAGCAACCCCTACACCTGGGAAACACCAAGAACAACCCAACATCTGGACAACACCTTCCTAACTGCAGAGCATGGTGGCAACATCATGCTCTGGTATACGGAGCTCACTGGCAGGGACTGGGAGCGTGGTCAGGTCTGAGGATATGGCCTGTGAGAGAGGGAGAGAGATCTTAGAAGAAGCCCTGCTGCAGAGCAGCCTCAGACAGGAAGAGCACGAGTAGACAAGGCGCTGAGCCAAGGCTGAGCTGGAGAGGCTTCAAGTTTGAGTGTCCTTGAATGACCCAGCCAAAGTTTGAACTTGAGCTCCAAAACAAACTGTAGAGTGAGCCGGCAATCACAGTTAACCAATAATCCGCTAAGTCTGACTAAACGTTAGAGGATGTGCAGAGAAAGATACAGCTCAAGACTTTAAGCTTCTGAAAACACCTACTGTATTGTATTTAAGCTGAACCTTCTGAACCTGTTTCTCTTTTTAGGGTGGAGTGTGTTTATAGATGGTACAAAAATAGTGAAATCTTTATAAAGGACTGTAAAAACCAACAAGAAGCTCCCCTCCAGTCATGTAGGGCTGCAGCTATTGATTAATTATTTTGATTAAATAATTTTTGTACCGATTTCCTCTAGGTTTTTTTTCAGTGATGGGGGAAAGGCTTCTGTTGTACTCCGACTGTATTTTCAAAGGGGGGTATTTTACCCAAGTAAAGGATATGAACTTTCCTCCACCCACAGCCTAACTGCACCAGTGTGCGAGGGGTAGTTACATTAAGTTAGTTAGCATCAACCAATGTCTGTGTTCACAAGTCCGATAAACAAAAAATGTCTCCAGTGTGGCTGCTGTGGAACAATGTTAGCGCTCCCCCTTTTTATGGAAAAGTGGTGAAAAAGTTGGTTTTGAGCCCTGTACTATAACTCTCCTGTGGTACACATATGCCTGAATTTCCTATAAAACAGAATAGAATTACATCGGCCATTAGCAGCCCTGCTCTCTAAATATCGGTACTGGCATCGGCCATTAAGAAACCCATATCGGTCAACCACTAGACAAGCTCAGGTTGCAGTGTTATAGTTACTAAAAGGCTGTGTGTTGTGTTTGCTGCCATAGAAAAGTAATAAAAAGTCAAAGTTCATGTAACGTTAACGTTACTACAGTGTATTCTTGTGCTGTTCACAGCTGAGTTGGTCTGGAGTTTGGTCTAGAGTCTAGACTATGAAGCTAGGTAGCTTAGCTAAGAAGGCTGAGTTTGATGTTTTAATACCTTAGGTAGAAAACCATAATTTGTAACCTGCTTCTAGTTGCCTCACAGCGGACATCGTGCTATTAGTGACTAGGGCTTGTGTCTCTTGTCTGTGCGTTGTGCAACAGTTATAACAATCCGTGCAATCAAGTTACTCAAAGAATCGTCTCAGCCCAAATTACAACTTGGAACCGTTTCTACATCACACTGTACAAGGGTTTGCATACTGGCCCAGGACTGACTTCCAATATTTTGTGATGTCACAAATAATGCTGGTAGGCCCCGCCCCTTAAAATCAGATTTTCACTGATCACAGAGAAACTTTCCACTTTCAGCAGATGAATGCAAAAAAACATCCTTTTAGAGTCAAACTCTGCATGTACAGCATTGACACTCACACTGTAGGAACAAGCTACAAAATACAGATTTTTGACTACTTTAACGGCCCTTATAATAGGGAGGTTCAATAAGTGGCTCAAGGACACAGATGCAGGATTCACACTGACCGTACAGGATACTGCACAATTACACCAAAGACAAAAGTCCTTCTAGTTGACTGATGTCTCTTCAGAAGCACTTCAGTGGCAGTTTGCTTTTTATCAAAATAACACCTTAGAGAATGTTTTCCATTCATTGACTCTTATGAATTACAACACCAGCTGGAATGTTAATTGCTGTGCACTGTCCTTTCATTGATACAGCCGCTGTGCCATGAAGGTCAAAGAAAATTGAAAAAAGAAAAGTCTTCTGCTGACTGATTGAACTAAATGAAAGATGTATTCACTAAGCTTTTCAAAGCCCTGTAGCACAGAACGAACATATGAATGACACTAACGTTACATTGACAGCATCCTGGGATTTTGCAGAAACAGGCCAGTACCTCAAATTAGTGGTTCGTCAGTAAAACCAAAACAATATGCCGATAAACAAATTGATAAAGTTTAAAAGTGCAAGAAAAGTAAAAAAAAATATCAAATATGAAATTGTTTTAAGATATTCTCAAAAAGGTTTTTCAGAAAGATTTTTGTTTAAACCCCTAGATAGAAGTGTTATAAACATAAACTGAGGTCTATGTTACAGGGGCTGTGATAAATGCAAATGGAGGTCCAACTGTTCTGATTACATTTTATTGTATTTTATTTTTTTTCATATTGCAATATATCACCTTGCTTATAGTATCAGAAATATACTGAATTGGAACTCCTGTATAGTGATATGTATTATTCTTGCCAATACAGAATCTGATGATGACGTAGTAGCTACGTGCTGAAATTAAAGTCAATGGGAAGCTGTAAAGGTCGGACTTGTTTCATTATGGATAAGCAGGGTTTGCAAACACGGTTCCCACTCAGTTTTTCTTGACAATACAGGACAGCACTCCCAAAACAGTCATATCATTTACCTGTAGGGTTCACAATGAAGTTAGGTTTATTACCGGTAAGTGGTCAGTGTTTATGGGACACTCTACAATAGCTCCCTTTTGTAGTGTTGTACTTCCAATTAACATCATGATGATTGCATGTACATATGACCATTTACAGCAGTGGTTTATTGTAGAGTTTTGAATATAATATGAAATACCCATAATATATGTCTCTAAGTCAGGGGTTGTCCCTTTATTAAATGATAGAAAAGGAGTCCTTGATTTAGAGCTCAGACATCTCCAATGGGCTTATCTGAGAATTCTGCTTAAGGCTCAGGAAAAAATAAACAAGCCACGTAAAACACCTTTGAAGTGACACATCAAGCAGCTTATCCTACCAGTTGAGTTTCAAACAAAATACGCACCTAGGTTTACGTATGCGATCTACGCAAAGAGCTAATATACTATTAAAATTTTCTAGGACAACATAAATTATTTACAGGATGGAAATGGTCATTTTAATTTAATTCCAGGTGCTTGCATGACTGGAAAATTTGTCTCTAAACTTCTAGTTTTTCCAGGATGGGTTTTTGCATGAGAACCCTGTGCAAGGTTTGCAGTGGATATTTATCTGCTAGATCTGTGTTAAAGGATAGCAGCAGATGTCTGTTTTTCAAACTTGCTTCATGCTGTCTTCACTCTGATCGATCTCTGCCGGCATCAGAAAGTTGTAGGCGGAAACACAAGCAGTAAGTCGATTTCGGTCGGTTTGTTGATCACCAGCCAAATTCATTAGGTACATACACAACATGTTTTCATGAATTTGGTATTTTTGTGAATGTGTGCACATCTCCTTGTGATACATCATTACCCTGAAAAGGTCAAACAGCACTACAGCACAGAATCACAAACTGACTATGTGGCATTACTGTTGTCTGAAAGGAGCCAGGAAAATAAAAGTCGCTAAACGGCATTTGTGTGAAAACGGTAAAGCCACTGCCAATTTTTAACCTCAAATTTTCACAGCTTAAGGCGTACAATGTCAAGGTGCTTGCCTTTTTGACCACAAACCCACAGGTACATGTAGTATTAGTTTTTATGATGTTGTTTTGTGTTTTTGCTTAATAAGCTGACTCAGCCAAAGGACCATTATTTATGAGCTCATGTGGGCAAAACTGATGCTGACCAATCAAGAGAGAGGGTTTTCCATTGGAGAGCAAAAGAATACAGTTTATCTTTATGGATTATATTGATGCTGAA
>NW_023340268.1:21152394-21156270 GCF_004916995.1 Morone saxatilis
TTTATAAAAGTCACCTACTGCAGCTTTAAATGCTCTATGCCACCCTCTGGCCACCCCATGAACATTTCTCTGTTAATAAGACAGGAAGTGCCACTACCAATAGCTGCAAAAGAGTTCAATAAAGGCACTTCAACATTTCCAAAAAACTCCATTGCACACTTGCTAGTGTGCCATTGGTGGCACATGAACCTTAAGGCTGCTGACCCCTGTACTAAATTATGGAATGTATGAGTTGAAATCGATTTAATGTAACTGAATAATCAGGATACAAATATATTAAAATAAGTAATACAGCTTTGTACTAAATAATAATAATAATAATATTATTATTATATTATTATTATTTCGTCCAATTCCTTTTGCTTTCCTTGAACACACACACACACAGTAAGTTGGAGCAGTATGTTTCCTGCCCTGTCGGCATGTACCAGGCCTACTGTAAAGACAGCCAACCGCCATCGAAAAAAAAAAAGGAGAAAAAAACTTGGGAGTTTGTAATAAGGGCGAGGCTTATTTTGTTCGGTTCCTGCCCGTGAATCGGCTCTCTGATCCCCCCGTAGCGATCGGTCAGAGCGCTACAATTGTCAGTTTGGTTAGTGTGCCGTTTTTAAAGCTTTGTTTTCGGCTCCATGTTGAAGTTTTTGCGTCCAGGGCTCAGCGTACACTGTTAGCGCACACTGCACCCCGCACACATACAGTGCAACACGCAGCGGACACACACACGCAGAGCCCTCGCCTGATTTGCACTAGCGCGGGTCATTTCAGGTTAAACCCTGGCGCTGTGTCCCGTTCAGTTTAGCCGACGGAGATCGACACTGGTTCCAGCTGAGGAGGAATGCACAGGCACCGGGACTCCAAGTAATATTTGGATACGAGCTTCGTCTTGCATATGCGGTATGTTTGATTTTGGGGTATTTTTGACAACAGTGTAGCCGATGACAGCCTCTCCAAACCCTGGCTGCTTGACAGTACAGCGGCTAGGCTGCCGTACATTGCTCTTTCTGAGCTACATGTTCATGTTAATGTTGACGCTTTAATATGACCACCTATGTGTTATTTGTGTCCTGCGGGGAGGGAGAAGTGTTGTTCCGAACTACGTTCAAAATGTGTGCAATTCAGCACTGTCTTGCTAATCGGCACACGGTTCATACCTGGGTGAACGTGACTTTCACCTTTCCAGTATCATACGAGTCTTTATGACAATTCGGCGTATAATTTATCCAGCAAAGAGCACTTTATGACTGCAATATTTCAACTTTATAATTGGTTAACACTGCTCCCTCACGCCCACGACGGTGCATTTTGTCGGAATGATATAGCAGGAATGAAAGGGGAACTGATCAAAAAAGTTTAAAATATATTCAATTTCTGGTGTGTTTTGTTCACGCCGAATTGAGCACCGTCTTGTAATGATTCAGAAACACTCATACATTGCTTTTACGCGGTGTTTATTTGAACAGAAAACCAGAGCGCGTTAAATTGATAGATATTTTGCTCGTGGTTCTGTCAGCAGAAGAGAACAGGACGTACCCGGACTAGCTTTTACGAAGACTTGAGGGAGTTGGTTTATGGGCCCAAGTTACCGCTTGACTCATAGCCTGGGGCATCCTGTCAGCTTATGATAATACTGTGGCAGGGTCTGCTTCACTTTTACTATTGCAATATGTCAGACATTTATTTCAGCTCGCTGTCTCTGGTGTAACCTTTGCTTTCGCTCTGGCAACGGGAACTTCACTGAAGCGCTCGATCAACATCTGTCATGAAAAATAAGCAATCCTTTTACACAGTGCATGGATGACCTTAAAGGTTGGACTTCTGAACATTACAGTTCAGTATATCAGTGACACTGCACAAACACTAACCTAAGTTGTTAGCTAAAGCTTCATTTGACCAAATGTGTGGCACTAGCCCTGCGGGAAGGTTTATTTGTGAGTGTAAAGTTAGCTAGGTCTGTTTACATATAACTACAAGCTGTCCTGTTTGCCTTGCCGTAGTTTGGAGGAACTATGATAGGCGACATGTATGAGCACAGAGTGATGCCTTCAAAGGCTGTCAGAAAATACAAGCGCACTCGTGCATGAGCGATCCAGCAAGGTGACTGTGGGAGTTTTTTTTTTCCTGGTGTCAGATGTGAGGTTTAGGGGGCGGGTAGCCTTGGAACTGTGACAGCAGCTGCTGTTCTAAGTAGTGTTTATGATATTCATAAAAGTATGTGTGCTATTATTTGTAAAACACAGAAACAGAGCATAAATACTTTTTTTTAAACTTTTTACACTGCCATTTTTATTTGCAAACCCGAAGCACTGAAATGGATGACAGTTCACATTTACATCATGCAATACAAGAGTTTCCAGGAGTTACAGAAGGCAGCGTCAGTTCTCAGCTGAGGGATGTGTCTCAGCTCTCCCAGTTTATACAATTCCAATATTTTAGGGACTAAACAATGCAGAAATATCAAATACACTATGTGGAAATACCACACTTATATAACCCAAAAACTGCATGTGATTGGCATAAAGCGGGCATGTCTTTAAAGGGGGGACTTGTGGGTACCCATAGAACCCATTTTTCGGGAGGTCAGAGGTCAAGGGATCCCAAAATGGCCATGCTGGTTTTTCCATTGCCAAAGTTAGACTAACTTTGGAGCGTTATTTAGCCCCCTTCCCAGCATGCTAGCATGATATGCTTGGTACCAATGGATGTGTTTGCTTTAAAACGCTACAGATGCAGCCTCTGAAAGACAGTGCTGAGTTCAAGAGCTGAGGATAATGGGGTGGCCCTCTGCACACGTTCTTGCCTGGATAACGTGTAAAACCTGGGAATTTAGAGATTAGTTTTCCAGTCAGTGAAACACCTGGAAATTGATTAAAATCCTGTTTATCAGCTTACAGAGCAGGCTCATGCATACAGTACACAGTTCAGTATATAATACTGCAGTACAGCAGAGTGTGTTTTATGTACATGCAGGAAAGAACAGTCTGTGGCCCCAGGCAAACAGCTGGAAAGCATTACTATTGAATGTTTAATACTTACCACTTTGATGAGTTTGTTGGAACTTGTTAGGCTGTTCTCAAATCTTAATAGGCACCCCGCCCCTGTGATGATGACAGTTGTCTCCTTGAGTGATGGCAGGAGAAAGCAGTGGCATCAGAACAAATGCAGTGGGCGAGGAGGCTTCAGTGGGTTGATCAAGACGTTTTTGATCTCGGAGCGTAGCGCAGATTAAACTTGTGGCACTTAAAGTACATCACAGTCAGGCCTGTAAGAGACTGTCACACTGTTCCTCAGTAAATTATTCCATGTAATTGATTCATTTTATTTTTTTGATTTAATAGCAGTTATTTTAGTCATTTACAGAAACTAAGATCTGATTTATAAGCAAAGAATATGTTTTCATTAAATGTATGGGCAGTACTTTGAAAATTGCTATTCCCCTACAAGGTAGAAATACAGCGCATTATTAGATTTAAAGCATTATTTTTCATTTGATATAAGGTATGCATAGATGCAACAATGATTTGTTACACAACTACACGCTGTCAGTACAAGTTTTAACATGTGGGCCTGTAGTGCGAGGGTGGTATCTATTAAAGGCTCTACACACTCATGATGAACACACCAGTGTTTACACTTAATTAGTCTGATTAGATCTCACTGTAAAACCAGATAAGTGAATTTAACTAATAGTTGGAACTGATTACATCAAAGATTTTATGCAAAACTAATTAAACTAATTTTATAAGTTAAAAAAACATTATTGATCCATTAGTTTATTTAAGTTGCACTGACTTAATTTCGTCATTTTTGTTAGTACTGTGAAAACAAAATACCTAGTAAAAAACTACTTAATGATTTTAACTTACAAAACTGAGTTTG
>NW_023340268.1:21156370-21164191 GCF_004916995.1 Morone saxatilis
CTATATCGATATATGCGATATGGTCTAATTCCATATCACATTTAAAAATATATCGATATATTTTTTATATCGATATATCGCCCAGCCCTAGTTTGTGTCACTAAAAAGTTTTGCTGTAATCATGGAAACACCTGCAATTTGATTAAAATTACCCATTTTCTTGAACTTTATCCACGCTGAAGCTGACTTTCTGTCAAGGAAACACCTGGAAATTGATGAAAATTGTGTTTTAGCCTGTGCTATGGGCAAATTAATGTTAGTTAGAGGAAAACTGTAGTCAATTCAGAAAGCGGAAAAATCACCTGTGATGAAAACTGCTAAACATGCCACGAAACACATGCACAGTGTCCCTGTAGTGGTTCCCAACCTGGGGGTTAGGACCCCAACTAGGTCGGCAAAGCTTCATGCGTGGATCCCAAAGTCTTCTTGATTTCAAGGGATGTAAGAAAATATTTAAAGACACTGGTGAATAGACTTCAATTTTGACAAATTCAGTGTATACTTCTCCCTGATGCTTGTTCATTGTACCATTTGCAAATTGTGATTTGTGAAAAAGGTTCCTAAAAATATTGGAAAAACTAATCTCTGCTCCAAATTCATCCAAATAGCTTATTTTACTACGTTATGTCACTGAGTCAGGGGTCATCAGTTTATTAAATGATAGGAAAGGGGTTCCAGAAGGAAAAAGGTTGGGAACCACTGCTTTAAACGATGACCACCAATGACAGACCACTGTTCTTTCCAGTTCTGTCCTGTATTGTTCAGGGCATTTAGGGTATTGTTTGATCTAATAATACGATACGTATCATGATACGCAGGTATGATTCAATAAATGTATATATATCGATTTAAAAAAAAAAAAAAACCATGCAACCAGAACAGTGGGATCTACATTTGTATTTATTGAACATCATAAAAATCAATACATTGTTAATGAGAATTGATACCATATAAAAAAACAAATTTTTATAAGATTTTCTGTTCTCATACCAGTTCTCCAGTACGGCTCCACCACCAGCTGATAATGCCAATGGCTATGTAAGTTGGCAAGTGTGCGTTTGCGTGCCAGTACAGGCGCATACGCTTGTATCTGTACAGGGCTCACTTGTTGTTCTTACTGTTGAATCTTGTTACATTGTGCGGTGAATGTTTTCTGGTATGAACGTATCTGCTGTAACAACATGTTCTTGCTAAAACAATGAGGAGACTAAACCATAGATCAGTTTGGATCATTAAATCCATTGTAAAGGCTATGGTATGATGGTATCAGTGTTATCTACATATTCTAATCCATATTGAGAAATGATTGAATACAATCTGGACTGGTTTTATGGCTTGGTAATGTGGTTAGTCTGATGTAGGATGTTAAATAGCATTGAGGTATTGACAGCATGACTTCATCTCAGCTCTACTAAATACCAGAGTTTGTCTGTTTATATAGAAATTAATTGTAGGGCATTGTACTGAGGAGAATTATGTGTAGAGACATGTATCTTCTAGTTAAACTGGTTCCAAATCCAGTTTCCTTAAGGAAGCCCTTTTCTGTCACTGAGTTAACTGATGTCCCTGACTAAGTGAATTTTATTCAATGCATAACAATATCAGTGCAGAACAACTGATAAACGGTCTAATGAACCCAAACAGGAGGAAGGAAGTTTGTGATATATTTTCAACAATCATACATAAAATTTATTTTTTGATAAATTTGGTGATTTATTCTTGGTTGTTTTAACAGTATACTTTTCTGATGCAAGACGAGACCGTTTAGCCGAGAGTGAAGACTCTGTTTTTCTCTGGTTTTGCTTTGGAAAGTGTATATCTTAAATGGGAACCAGTGGAGTTCTTGACAAAAGGCAGTAAAAGATTATCAGAGGAGTCAAACATGTAACTGAACATATTAATAATACGCAAGTAAACAATTAATAATGAAAGGAAATGTAAATTATTCACAGAGGCAGTCTTGGATGTCGTGGACTTTTAATTACCGTTAGCTAACTCACTTTGTAATGTTGAAATGCTACTGTTAACAAGAGTCTGTACAGTGATGTTACAGCGGTACACAGTATCAGTGATTCATATTTCCTGCACTGGATGGTTGGCTTTAGAAATAAAGTTATCTGTAGCTATGTAGCTAGAGGTAGCTAAAGATTGGTGCTTAATGTATTAAGCTAGCACAGCTGATGGTAACTGTACTACAAGGTCTTTTTAACTGGTCTCAATGCTTCTATATGACCTACATAAACAGACAAGACCTTCGTATGAAAGTTTGTCTAAATTGTGCAGCTATTTTCTTTTCTGTGTGTATCCCACAGATTTAAATCAACTCACTGTGGTCCGTCAATGAACCATAACCACTTCCCAGTCCCATGTGGAAGTGTTTAGTTGTGACTATTACAGTACAACATAATTCATGATTGCATAATTGCAATCATGCATAATTCACCCTGCAAAATCCCACACAAAAGGAATGACAGTACTAACAACAGCAATTACGTTAATTAATATTGCAGTTGCAATATTCAGTAATGGTCACAAGTTAATTTTCCTCCCCGCAGCGGGTGTTATAAGGACAGATGTTGGTTGGGAAATCTACTCCTTTACTTGGATAAAACCTTTGAATGGCTGTAATCAACTTCTCATACATTTTGTACGTGTTAGGTCGACCCATTGTTGGTGAAATCAAATCACATTGGTTGTGAGGGTTCCAGTAACAGGGTGCAGGTAACAGGATCCAAAAGCTCACACCGGGACACAGCAGGTCGAGTTTAAAAGCAGTTCACTCGGTCACTGAGGCAGGATTACAGTTGGCGACTGGCGCAGCTGGCCTGTTTAGACCTGGCATTAGCATATGTCTTGGGTGATCCGATCGCAAGTGGACTGCTCCATGTACGTCAGTTCACACAGGGCATTATAATAAGACTCCACATGCATCTTGAGTGACCACTTGTTATTGGATCTCACTTCCGATCTACATGCAAATAAACCTGTACATAATTTCTGTTTACAAAGGCCAAATGTGTTGTTGTTTATAACCAGCAGTCCAACAACAGTAGCCAACACACTGGGACAAATGGGCACAATGTTTTTCTCACAAAGAAAGAAATAACTTAATGTATAAAATTTGCCAAATTCTTGAGTCTTGATGCACTCACACCCATGCTTAAAGCTGTCCACTTGTGATCAGATCGCCCGAGATGCATTGTGTAAAGAGGGCCAGTGAATCAGGCAAATGGCTGTCAGATAAAGAGCAGGTAGGTAGGCCAACAGCAAGGCAGGGCTTTAACATTTAGGCAAGTTAAAGTGGACCTCCATAGATTCTCTCTCTCTCTCACTCTCTCTCCTGACCTGCATGACCTAATAGAATACCACTCCACCTTAAAACAGTTGTGCAATGTCCTCTGTGGCTCTGGAGGAGCTTTGTCAAGACGAGAAAATGTGTTTTGGTTATTATGGTTTATGGTGAAAAAATGTTAACGGAAAACTTGAAGTTTAAGGTTTACTAATGAAAAAAGCTGAACCCATAAAAGGGACTGGAGGGCAGGAATTGGGTCTCTGCTGCACTGATTCTGATGATTTAAAAAAAAAAAAAAAAAAAAGTGTCACTCTCTTGTGAGTCCCACAGATTGATGGCCAAATTCTCTCAAGAACCTGCCGCATACAGTATTCTGAGCTAAAAATGACTACCGGTACGTGCATTTCTTTCCACCTGTTTTTAATACACATTTTTGAGGTGGAAAAGTTGGTGTCATATTAATCATGACCCACGTCAAGCATGTGACACAGACGTCACTGAAGAGACGTTAAATGGCGGCAGATAAAACATGACTGTGAGGAGCGATGAGGAGTCTGTAACCTTCCTCATGTGAATCATACAGATATATCATATTTCCATCATGTTTTCCACATGGTTTTTGTTTGTTTGAGGTTTGACTGGCTCTATTTTAATTCCATCATCTTGCTACATAATCCTTTTCTGCAACGGTTTAATGGCACCCGACTGGAGAATTAACACCACCAGCTGTTTATCTCCTCCTAACTCCTTGTATTATCATATCACATAACAGTAGTAGATGGATGGAAACATGCATTAATTAGGGGTTTCCTTTGATTTTCTGGAAATTTGGTTGAAGTTTGTGCTGAATTGTGATGCAAACCTGACTTATAATAGAGTTTGAATAAAAAATGACCATTTTAAGACCATTAATTGCAGGTCTGGCAGTACTGGCATAATATTTTTCTTCAGTATAATGAAGTATCCTAAATTCATAAATGGTTAAAATCTACTGTGACTGAATATTTAATTCATATTGCCCCAAGCTGACCTAATAAACTGATAACTCAGGGTAGTTTGTAACCTGAATGTAGACCCTATCATGTGACATTATAATCAAGAATTGCAAAGACTGTAACAGAGCTTGCAGCAGAATTGCAATACGTCACAGAAGATTACATATGGAAAACATTTAGCAAATTGAAATGGGTTAAGTCCCACTTTACAAATACCAAGTACAGATCAGTCCTGTGGCTATAACTGGCCTAAACATAGGCTGTAACTAAAATTAGAAATATTCATACACATTTGGCAAATTTGATTTAGTTTGTTCTGAAAGCTTTATTAAATTGAAATGCTTTAACTTTATGACCGAATTAAGAAATGTATTTAATGTGGCCTGGGACAATATGAAAGTTTCATGTCATGTCACAATCCTGATTATCCTAGCCAAAATAACTGCAATTCACTCATCAAAATAGACCTAAAACTCAACAAAACGACAGGCAAGCCAATCCTTCAGCCACAGTTTAGGATTTTGGAATAACTGGAAAGATGCAGGCTCCCTCTTGTGACAATTCAAATAAATCATGATATTCATGATTATCCTGATAATGGAAATTCCCCTCAGGAGTGTTTTTTATCGTGATATGCGATAATATCTTATATCAGCCCATCCCAATGTCTGACCATTACCTAGTCTGCTTGATAGGGTCTGTATTGGAACCAGTTCAGATCCAGTATATTGGGTTGATGCATCAATAGAAATAGATTTATCAGTCTAGTTCGGTGATTTTTTCCTTAAGGGACCCCTTTTTCTATCATTGAGTAATCTGACAACTCCTAACTAAGTGACAGGTGATCGATATTTCATACTGTATTTAATGCTGAACAATCACAGTACAGAACAACTGATAAACTGTACAATGAACCAATGTAGGAAGTTTATATAAAACAACTGTAAATATGATGAGTTATCACTTTGCCTTTTCATTTAGAGCAGGTCTAGACTGTACCCCGTATAATATTATTTACAGAGACCCAACAGTTCCCACCATTAGCAAGTATTTGGTGACAGCGGCAATGAAAAACTTTCAACAGGCAGAAACCTAGAGCAGAACCGGGCTCTTGGTGGGCGGCCATCTGCCTTGACTGGTTGGGTTGAGAAAGAAAGAGGGAGGGGAAGTGATCTGAGTAGCTCACTAACAACCTTACTGCAAGTCTAAACATTGCGCTGTCTTTGTTTTACCTGATACTTCATATATTATATTCCAGATACATACAGACCTCGCACACACACACTTACACACACAGGCACGCCCTGCCATGTCTAGATCTGGGGATTCATCTGTCAGTGTGACTCAGGTGTATTTGATTTTCCTTGAAATGCAGACGGCCTCACATTATAGACTTTTTCTGTGAAATACAAACCTCTGCTGCTTTTGTCTACATTAAAAGCTAAACTCTGAGCTTGACTTTACACCCCGAGGATGTAAGTTTTACACGTTTTATCTTCAAAACCCTGAAACTTCGTTCCTCTGAACTGCCATTGAACTGATAACTTGTTATGGATCTGATTGTTTCAGGCAGTGCTGTAGTGTTTGGATTCTACTCTGATCATGAATTTTTTTTTTTTTTTTCAGTTTGGTGCTTATGCAAATCTTCTTCCCCTTATGCAACATCCTCTGCAGTCAGTTAAAACAATGGAACAATTTGTATCCAAATAGCTGTGACAGCTTTCTTTTACTGAATGACAATAGCCTATTTATTTTGGCAAATTATCACCATTAAAAGTATGCCGAATTAGCTATTAGCAGTTCCTGTTTGCAGTGTACCGTTGTATGGATGTACAGACAACTATCACTGGTTAGCTTGATACCGGAGAAAACTTAAAATATGAGGTTCTGAAGCATATTTTTCTATTTTGAGTCAATTTCTCTTTTCAGTTTGAGTGAAAACAACGGAAATTGTGCTTCGAGTTTAGTCTGGAGTCTTGTTGTTGGTACATGAGCTTCAAAGTTTCAGAATTGTATGCATTTTTCCATTTTGTATGTGTATACAATGGAGAGTATCTGTAATACAGCATTTTTTCCAGGAATGTTAGCACACATAAGCGGCACATAATACTGCAAACTTTTTGCAAGATAGATGGGATAAAGAGTTTACAGAGATTTATTTAAATGAAAATCTTTGAGATTGTCACTTTGAAGACATTCCTTTGTCCCCCTGAACACTGCAGTACTGGACTGTTTAGTGGAGAAATGTGGGTGTTGTTTTAACTCCACCCACGAAGCTAACCGATGGGCCAAAATGAACTGCACAGATGCTGAAACATGAACCTTATGTATAGGCATCATGATATGACCAGAGAACGGTGTCCGAAACATAATCTGATCATCAGGAGTCATAGTGACGTCTGCATCAAGACTTGTTTGACTTGTGCAAAGTTAACTGTTGCCTTCAGTCAGACACCAGAAACCTCGGCATCCTAGACCTCCCGACCATCCTGACAACTAGAGTACATAGTGTAATAAGTGCAACATGGAAGAACATACACTGTTCTGTTTCCTGTCACCATTATTTGTCTGACAGTTTGTGTACCATTTTGACCTACATACTACACTTAACGTCAACAAGATAGTATTTCAGTCCCATATCCCGCTACTTCAGTGTGATGAATTGTGATAGTGACGATGAGGCAGAGTCTCCTGACAAACTGTGGCGGGTGGTGTGATGTTTTCTGGCTGCACATACTGTACTCTGCAGCTGTCAGAAACAACTGCTCACATGGCATACATACAAGAGTTGGGTGATACTGTAGGTGTTATAAAACTATTAAAACACATGCCCTCTTATTTAAGCCTTATCAGCAATCATGGTTTGAAGTGTGACACAATTAAAGCACATACAAGCACTTCTAATGACATTTGCGAGAATCCACCGGAACAAAAACAACCAATCAGAGCCAGTAAAGGTAGTTGATTGTTAAGTCTCATTCCCAGGGAGTCAAATACTGACGCTTTGGGACCCTGGGAATGAGACTCAACCATCAATTATCTTCCTGCCTCCAACCCAAAGCGCCTTTATGTCTTTCTCTGCTCTGATTGGTTGTTTTCGTCCAGGCCCGGTTGATTCTTGCAAATGCCATAGGAGCACTAGGAAGAGCCAGAGAACCTGATTGTTTCACAAGATTATCCGTTCATGTATACTGTCAGAGATATAGAGAAAGGTTCAGAAAATATCACAAAAATAAAAGTTACCTACTGCAGCTTTAAAAGCACAATTTTTCCTCTGTCAGTAGTTGGAGTGGGCCCTGCTATAATTCACTGCTAGTCAGGACTTCACTGTTGCTTTCCCAGATACAACCCATAGGTATGTTGTGGCTTGGTCACACTACAGAACTATGAAAGCCATAAAATCATTGTGCTGTTCACACTGCACCTTTCTGTCTTGTAATTGTGAACCTTGAAGTCGTTGTGGTTTTGACACTTAGTGAGTCATCATTATTAAGTCAATAGCCAATAGCAATAACACCATTAAAACCCATCACA
>NW_023340268.1:21164291-21169766 GCF_004916995.1 Morone saxatilis
TAGAGCTCCTAATGGTATTTACAAGAATCCACCGGGCCTGAACAAAAACAAACCAATCAGAGCCAAGAAAGATAGTTGATTGTTTAGTCTTATTTCCCGCTTTCCAAAGTGTCTGTATTTGACCCCCTGGGAATGAGACTCTATCAACTATCTTTCTTAAAAATCCTAACCAACAAAAATATTTCATGTATGGTCACTAGAGCCAGCGTTTGTGTGTGTGTGTGTGTGTGTGTGTGTGTGGCCCAAATATAGGGGCATAGCACACAATTCTAGACACTGTACAAGGTCATTCTCTATCCATTCCACATCCATGACTATTCAGTCTACTATGAAAGAGAAACACAATGGAAATAATTTATT
The DNA here is from genome assembly GCF_004916995.1 of Morone saxatilis. Lineage (NCBI taxonomy): Eukaryota > Metazoa > Chordata > Actinopteri > Moronidae > Morone > Morone saxatilis. The sequence goes on from NW_023340268.1 coordinate 21,164,652, forward strand.
TTTCTAACTCTTTTCATTTTTCATTTTTTTATGAATATGTATGTATTTGTCGCAATGTTTGACATGGTATATATGTATCTATTTGAGATTCAAATAATTTAAATCAAATCAGATATCTTTGTGGGCCCTACTGACATGAGGGCCCTGTATAATCAGCCCCCTTTTTTATGATGTCAGACTATGAGAGAATATAAAACTGAGATTTTATTCCAGCTTCGCTTTATTGCTGAGCACTGATTCCTGAGCTGAAGCACAAAGTCCATCAAACCACAGTTGTATGCTGATCTGACAACATGTGCTGTGTGATCAGCAACGGTGAAAGAGATACGAATTTTTACTCATTCTTCTCTGTGTTTTCATTATGAAAGAAATATGTAAATACAGCGGGGAGAGGGAATTCCAAAGCCAAAGTCTTACCTCATGCAATGGTGTATCATTCAATATCCGCAACTCCCACAGGGCTCCAAAAGTGTGTTCACTACAACTGTGGTTCTCAACCCTTTTGGTGTCAAGGACCTTCAAATTGATCCCTACTTAAGGTTGTGGACCTGTATTTGATAAGATGTAGTCTCAGGGATGAGACTACTTTGATAAGACTGAGTCATTCAATATATGTCTATACTGTAGATTGGCACATTCACAGTGAGGAGTGTGAAACCCATGAACACAATAGTCATTCTTACACATTTTATCATTGGGTTAACTTCTAGTCATTTAAATAATAATAAAATTAAAATATTCCCCATTTGCCTGGGGACCCCCTGAAGGACCCCTGGGCCCCCAGGTGGAGAACCACTGCACAACAGTAATAGCAATATCAAGCATGTGGTACTTCCCACTTCAAATGCATTATCTGAAAGCCAAAGATTTACTATGAACCTTTGAATTTCAGATGGCTCTAGTCAGGGGCGCCACCAAAGGGTTGGCTATGGCCCTAACTCCCCACTACCTAAGGGTGGAGTCTTTATTTTAGATAGACAATGGTTAGTTTCTGGAGGCAGCGAGTCACACTGCCGGATGCCCCTGATTTGCATAAAGTTGCCTATGCAACTGAGGTGTGAACGAAAGGCACTGCGGCGCTACCAGAATGCATTTCCCTGCTGCTAACATAGACAATGAATGGGAAGTTTAAATGATTGATCCTGTTGTCACGTACCATAAGATTTTTAATGGCCCACCCCTATGAAAAATGTTTGGGTGCCACTGCCTCTAGTCTCATGTGTTCCACACGCTAGGCCTCAAAAGCTGCTCTTTTTCCTCAAGGGACCCCTTCTCTATCATAACATTAACTGACCTGACTGAGTGATATATTTTATGGAGTTTATTTAAAACAAGCAATTTGGATGAATTTTGCCTCAGAGATGAGTTTTCATTATATTTGTAGGGACTTTATCCAATTCTCTGTCTGTATTACATTGAGGGTTTTTTCTAACAATCATACACTCTTAATATGCTTTATTTTATTTATTTTTTTGACCAATTCAGTGTTTCTTCTCTCTGACTGAGGTGAAGACCCACAGTGTATAATTTTAAAGTTTTCTTACATCCCCTAAAGTCAAGAAGGCCTTGTGACCCCTTGTGAATCTTTGTTAGGAATCACTATCTTAAAGGTTTCTACAGTTAAAGAAGTAAAAGTTAATTACAAAGTTCAGGTAGGAACAAATGAATACAAATGAATTGAAACATGAATCTGAGAATGAATGTCGAACACCAGTAACTAATGGCCAGCCAGACAGCTTCTCATTCATGGACTCCACATCTTGGATTGTTGTTAGTAGAAAGACTTCAGATAGATCCAGGAACGGCACAGCCTCTTTCTGCTTCAGTATGATATTCAGCATGTTACTATGCAACAGCATATCTTAAAAAAGGAGTAAGTAAACTTAACTTAATCCTTCAAAAAACATGGAGTCAGTCCCATGATTTAAAATAACAAACAAATTGTTGAGTAATAACTCAGTTCTTTTAGTGAACTTTGTCCAGCATCTTAAGTATTGGTGATAATATAACAAATATATAATTCCAGTTTGTTCAATTGACTAATTTTCTTTAAGTTGACTTTATATCATGACAAAAATGTAATCCCCACTGTGCTATGCTTCTTCAGGTTTTTCAATATTTGTTCTTATGTCAATTTATAAATCATTATATACCCAAGAATGTATCCAAATAATTCTTAATGATGTCCCAAAGTGTAAGAATTTGACATTAGTCACATAAAAAACAAGAAGGCTACCAGTTGCAGTAACAATTAGATTAGTTGGTCCATGGAAAATTAATTGAATACTGATAATCGACTGATAATCAAATAATTGTAAATAGTTTTCATCATAGGTCAGCTGTTTTAATAATGATAGATAATGTCATTATTTGCTTTAGTGAAAGAAAAGTAGTAACATTTGTATAAAGAAGATGCATTTAAGTTACTCAAACTTCTTGTTCTGATAGTTAATAAAGGTAAACGTTTTAAGGCAATCAGTTTCTTCAAAAGGTTTGAGTTGAACTAACTATTGGGTTTTAGAGTTTATACTCTGGGTCTCCTCCACCTCCTCAATGAGTATTAAAGTTCTACAAACATGGATTCTCCAATGTCTTTGGCTAGGGCTGCAGACCCTTAAGGTCTTGTTAGGGTTGGGCTGCTCCAATATGTCTTCAGATTTCAGAGAGCCAAATGTAATTCTTTGAAGGTCACATAAGAAAAATTAAGACAGTGAATAAAAGTATAAAAGCAGAAGGTTTTCAGCCAACAGGTTGAAACAGTAGCTGTAATTGTTGAAAAGAACTAATTTAATAGCTTCCACACATCTAGTACATTGAGTTCTGTGTTACTTCGATGCAATCTTTTTTCTTTTTTTTCCATTCTAAATTAAAATGAGCTAATCCTACAAAAAAAAAAGATTAAAAAGTTCAAGATGTTTATTTGTCCCAGAGGGGCAATTCATTTTGCTCGAGTAGCAATAAAAGTAATTAACATATATAGACTAGCTTAGCATAAAGAATAGAGGCAACTCACCCAGCTATCTCAAAAGTAATAAAAATACACTTACCAACCACGCTAATTTACAAATTTACGCAGGTAGGTAGTAGGCTATCACAGTAGGCTCATTTGTCAACCAAAAACATTTTTTTACAATCAAAATGAGACTGCATTCACTGTGGTTACTGCTAACCATAAAATGTAGCTAGTAGCTCTCGTATCGACTGCGTAAGTTTTTAATGCTCAATTTAAGTAACCTTCTTACATCGGCTTTATTGTCTAATATGCAGCATTCTGATCTCTAGCTATCATTTGCCTGGCTATCAATGTTAAGCCAAGGGCACTTGTGTGTTTTTGACTGGTAGACAAACACTGAACGTCAGTCTGTCTGCTACTATTCCAGTAAGTACTGGTAATATGAATCATTTAGTCCACATGGAACCTAAATAGGAGATGCATAGTCAACCTATAGACGAATCAAGCTCATGCCACATGATACCTGTATTTATATGAAACCCAAAAAGGGAACACTGAATGCTCCGGATGTTGGCCTTTAAAATAACTACATGGTTATTTTTAAATTTTTTTGGCCTGCAATGATGAGCTAATGTTTTGTAGTATGCTTTAAAAATGCAGCATAATTTCATAAACTTTGCATAATTTTACATACATTTTTCTTTCTGATTCTAGCTGCCTGTTTCTCATTTTCTTCCTCCATTTTCTTACTGGACTTAGTATTGAATTGGTTCTAAAGTCATGGCAGAATCACAGCTTCCAGGTAAATTATTAGTGGAAGGTTTCAAAGTCTTCTGGCAGTGATTTATGAATGTCCCCGTCATGCATACCTTAGATGGCAGTGATCACTTGGTGTAGGCCTGTTCACTTACCTTATATCACCTTTGCTTTCCTGTACTGTATGTTTAACTTGGACGTTCTCCAAGTGTGTAAAAAGGCTGTAGTCTGGCTGATTTTATACATGCTTGTGTCTAAACAGCAAATGATGACATAGAAGCCTTCTCTCTAGATTATGCAGCACTCTAATAAGAACATTCCGCTCCAACAGATGTATGTATTTTTAGCTAAAACTGTATTTTAGGTAAAAACTGACCACCCACAGGAGGCCGTTTTAAATCAATCTAAAAAAAATCTATAATAGCAAGAGCATTCAATCTTTTTGCAGCGCAATGCTAACACTTCCTCTTTTCATTATCTTCTTGTTTTGGGCTCTGAGTGATGTCACTACTTTATGTCACTATTTTATGTTTTCCTTACGTACAAAACGTGGTGACTGGTCCGGTGGTGCCAGCTGACCGGCGTGGGCGGAAGAGCGGAAGAGAGCAGCAGCTAAAACATTTTAAAAAAGATGAGTACATTTTAGAAACAAAAAAATGACATAGCCTAAATAACTTATATTAAATATTAAATATTTTGTTCATGTTTCTTTTGAAACTTGTTTGTATTTAATACAATTTTATGAAAAAACAGGCCAAATCTTTTGATTTGTTTGAATTTATGACTCAATTTCAATACTTTTCTCTCTCATTCTGGTTCTATAACCTTTTAACTGAGGCAGTACAGATTTTAGAGATGTGAATCATTTCAAGATACTCAAAGAAATGACAGCACAATAAGCAAAAATACCAATGTAGGCACTGCTGGACCATTTCTATTGCAAAGTTCAAAGGGTTAAATACAAATGAACGCAGAAGGTGCAATCTCACCATACTCTTACACTGTCAGGGTTATTAATGTAAGGCCACAGAATTCCAGGAGTGATTTTGTGATAAAGTCTACCCTGTCTGTTCTTCCACTTCATTGTCTCTTTCAGCAGTTTGTAGTGAATGAGCAAGGACATTTTGAATTCAAAGCAAGGTCTGCATATGGGGCATAAACAGCAAAAAGTGCAGAATACTGTCATAGTGCACCATGTCTTCTTGTTTAAATTACATTATGAGCTATTGAGGCTACTGTTAGTGGGAGATAACTTGTTATCTCTGTCTAGTTGTTTCTTCCATGTATTCCTCCCCATCAGTGCCAAACTGTGGGTTTCAGAAGAAGCCCTTGCTCTTTGATTCTGAGGGACTGACACAGTATAGAGGAGAAAAGTTATGACAATTCCAAGGGCCCATGACTGACAG
>NW_023340268.1:21169866-21174782 GCF_004916995.1 Morone saxatilis
AATGCAAAATAAAAAATGTATAAAGGATCTAATTAGCTTAGCATATTAGCATATAATATTATAATATATAATAATGTTAGCAACAAATATGTATATTATGTGTAGTAGGTGGGGTTTTTGAAGGTCCAAAAATGGCTACTTTGGTAGCAAAGGCTTACCCCCATCCTACATGCTTGGAAGGCTGTGCTGTATTCTTGGTAATGGTTGTAACTGTACCACTAGATGCCACTAAATCCTACACACTGGCCCTTTAACTTTGGATGTCCGGTATTCTCTGCCTGAATCCATGTGGATGCAGATTAATGATTGAGAATCTATTTGTGGTGATTTTACAGTACCATGCACCACAAAAAACACATTTGGGAAAGCACCACCAGCAAAGTGTAGAAGCTTTTATTACCTGGCTTTAAATTGAATCAAAACTGTAACAGCCTTTATTAAGCCAACTCTTAAAGTGTGTTTAAATCCCCTCATTTGTGCTTGGGTACAGGCTCAGAGCAGTGCATCTTGAAAACCCTTACACATGATGAATTACTGGCAAGTTGGAGGTACAGTTACACAATATCTTTCATCTTGGAACATCAGTAAGTTAACTGTAATTAATGTTACACAACTCAAATCATTGCTTTTCTACAGTCTGTTTTTTTTGTCTTTTTCACATCTCAAGTCCTTACCCAACAAAGCACCAGATGTTAAACCCTTACAATGTTTTGATGAGAAACTTAACAACCCCCAACATCGGCTTAGAACCTGGCTCAGTTTCAGAGCATCATTATGGGAAAGTCTTCCAGATGCCCCTGACTGCAGGATTTTTCAGGAAGAGTTTTGATGGAGAGTGCAGAGTGTTACAAGAGGAACCTTGACACAAGTGAAATAAACTGATACAGAGTCTACTATCTTATAAAGGTTCCAGTCATTAAGTTGTTTGAATACCCTTTTCCCTCTAGCTCAACGCCCTGAGTTGATCCATAGAGTGGGTCCAGTTCTGTAACGCCATACATTGTAACTTTTGCATACAGAATTTCCTGCTGCACACACATCAGAGATACCTGGTGCTTGCTCTAGTGCAGTGCAGGTTCTTAAACTACTCTTAGTCTAGAACAGGGGACTAAAACGTGACTCTTTCAGTGGTACAAGACTTTCAGATCCCTGCACCAGACCAAGACTTTTAGTTCTTGGGGCAACATTAGCTTCAACATTTTATTATCCATTCTGAGCCAATAAATGTTTATGATATTAGTAAACCAGACTTAGAATGTTAAAACCATTTTGAAGCTACAACCTGCTCTATTTGGCTATGTGATGACAGTGGATAGCATCAACCTGTAGCATACAGTACAGGTAATTAGTAGGATCGGAGGTAAATGCTTGAGACTGACTTTGAGACTGACTTTTGATGGAACCTTCGATCAGTGTACAGCTTTGTATAATGCAATGAACAGCATGTGTCAAGTTGATTGCCTTTATTCCTGGATGAACAGAAAGCACAGGATGAATTTATCAGTTTTTCTAATCACATTTCTTTAAATCAACTTGACACATGAATTGTTTATTGTAAAGGACAGAGATATGAAACATTTAGAGCAGTTTGTTATGTGTGTATATGTATACTGTTGGCACCAACAATCAATCAAAAGTGAACTGTCTTTGCATTAATACCAACACTCATCTGTATGACAATCATATGGTCAGCTGGTGGAGAGGCACATCTGGACATCCACTCTGTAACTAATAGACAGCCGAGACGCTTATTTACATACTATCCATATATCCTATTAGCTGTGGTACTATAAAAGGCAAACAACCAACACGAGAGAGACGTCATATCTGTATGTGCTTAGTCATTTTTTATTGCTTTATTATTCTCAGTACTCTCCATTTTCTATTCTTTTTTATCTCTTTTACCTGCTGCAATGACCTAGTTTCTCCACGTGGACCATTAAAGTTTCATGTGATTCAATGTATTGTAATCTGATCTAATATTACTCCAACTTTGGCTTTGATGTTTATGGCCTACATTGGCTGTTTTCAGAGGATCTTAATGGGCTATGAGCTGTGGGAGATTTTAGCTAAACAGTACTGCCGATGTCTTATCTTAATAGCTGTCGTCAATTACATGTATTTAAAGGAGCATCCTCATCCCCTTCTTTCTATCTACCTTACCTTATTTGTCTTTCTTTCTTTTTTGACGTTTTTTCAGGTCAGGATGTGTTCTGCTAAGGAAGTCATCCTCTTGCATGAACAACAATATGGACCTTAACAGTAAGTCAGTATCTGGGCCTTCTGAGAAATCATCCTCCTGCTGGTCAATATCCTTATCGGATCTCTGCTGTAATACTTCAACCAATTATGCATCAATCAGTGTGGCAAAGTTCGTATATTTCTACTACTTGCATACCAAAGCCCCCTACTTTAGAGCTTTCATGCACATTTCAGTGTTCAGTCTGGAACTGGCTGAGGAGTCCTTATCTTAAAGTTTAAAGATCCCATGTATTATAATAATCAGCTTGAAACAATAATGTGTCTGATATGTTTTCTGGCAAAAAGTTATCTATTTCCACATAAAATCCTTAAAAAGGTCATCTCCTCCCTTCTACCTCATTAAAACCTTCAGAATCTCTGAATAGGCAATGTTGTTCATGTTCCTAAAGTTTCCTGCGGACACAAGATGTCTCCTCCTTCACTTGTAAGAAGTCCATCTCAGTGGATGAGCACTGGTGGCTTCAAGTTTCTACATCACACTGTACAAGTTGATACTGGACCAGGACCAGCTGCAGTAGGTAACTTTTATAAAATATGCTTTTTTGTCATGTTTACTGAAACTTTCACTATATCCTGACAGTAGTACATGAGACAGATAATCTGTGTCAGCTTCCTTTGGCTCATCCTAGTGCTCCTAATGGTATTAGCCAGAATCCACCGGGCCTGAAAGAAAAATTAATCAGAAGATGGAAAGACACTTTGGGTTGGTGGCTTGAAGATTTATTGTTCAGTCAGAATGGGACTGAAGAATCAACTATTTTTCTTGGCTCTGACTGATACAATTATTTTTATAATAATTACAGACTAATTATTATTAATTGAAATAACTGAAACTGATACTAGACACTTATTTATTATTTATATAAATAATTGCTTTGTTTCTACCTAATATGTTTGTTTTTATAAGCTGGATGTTTCAACCATTACTACTCTCATTACCATTACCATTCCATTACTCTTTGCTATTTTAACCATTTATCTTTTTGTTATGTCAACCATTTTTACATTGGTATATGATTTTTTCAATAATTTATAATTTTTTTGTTACCTTTTTTGACAATTTATCTGTCATGTTTTGCTATTTTGACCATTTAGTCATTACTTTTGCTAACTATTTAGATTTCTCTACTTGCTTACTAACCAGCTAGTTTTCACTCACACTCTCAATTGTAACACCTGGGCCCAGCATTTAAAATCCTTTGATCTAGATCAGTAGTATCCGAATAGGATTAAATCTCAAAACTGGCTATTTCGAAGTGGGGGATGTATATCCAAGCCTAGCCAGAATACAGCTGCATTAAATGTTGTTTTTGGGTATTCAGACTCTAAAGTGAAGATTAGGATCATTTAGATGCTATAAAATCAGGGTGATCCTGATCCCACAGTGGATTCAGCTTGGACTCAAGTACAAACCAAGATTTTTAGTGTGAACTAAAATAAAATAGAATATACAGGAAATGTCTTTACTCTTAAACTGAGCAGGTGAAGTGGTCTTACTTTTAAAATAAGGAAAACAATCTAGTTCCTCTTCTGGGAAACTATGCATGGTTGTAACTTAAATCTAGCTCAATATTAACTGTAATATCTTATTAGCATGAAGTTAGATAGTTTTTCTTGAAATAAAATTACTTTTCTAATGCAAAACATGCTTGATAAAATTAAAATTAAAATAAAAAGACAAAAAATAAGACAAATTTCACAGAAATAATGCTTTTTACTTTGAGATTCCCCTGGTTAGAAATTACTGTTCTAGAGCCTTCACACATACCTTTGCCTAAAACCCATTCATTCCCAGTAAAAGAAATTCAAGTAAAATCAATCTGCTCCATATCCCCCAGACGCCTCCTTCAAAGAGCATTCTTCTCGTTTTTGTGGTTTGTCCGAAGTGCCATCCAGCGATGTAAAAAACAAACAGCTGACCTCGTGAACCCCGTCCTCTTTCTGATCTCCTCCACCTATAAATAAAGTATCTGTGTGCAGCTGAGTGCCTGCTCCCTGTGGCAACTGGGGCATTTTGTTCTGGGAGCTGTCAAGTAGAGTTAAGATCAACATCAACACAGTGGCCTCCAGACCAGTTCACACACACACACACACACACACTCACACACACAAACATCTCATAACCAGTTGTTTCACAGGTCACCATGCAGGTGAACTGACATTAACCTGAGAGTGAAACCAGCTTTGGGCCCGGCCACTGGAAGTTTGGTTGTTAAACCTGATTATTGTAGAGATGTCTTGTGGTCCAGTGCTTCAGGAAAATGCTGCACTAACACACTGTCATGCATTAATGGTAATATGTGGTCCAAGGGAGGCATAATGTGGGATGTTGAAAGGTGAGCCATCTGAGACTAACTGTCATTCATGGAAAACACTTCAACCATCTCACTAGGTCACTTCTCAATGTCCACTACCTTGCTCAGACTTCAGTTTCCCTTATTTTAGGAGAAAATTTGTTTGTCATGTAAACAGTCACTTTTCACACACACCGAGTGTTAGACCACGCCCGTAGTTGATGGCAGTAGTTCCTCAAAGGACGCTGATTGGTCAGAACCACTCTGGTTTTGGACACAAGTGCATAGCTTGAAGCCTGGCAAGATGGATTCTCACTTGATCTTGGTAGTCCAGCTTTGGGGACTGTAGCTTGAGTTAAT
>NW_023340268.1:21174882-21183217 GCF_004916995.1 Morone saxatilis
ATATGTGTAATTAACATGTATACTCTCTGTGAACCCCAATCAAACATACACATGTACATATACTACATACAGCACTGTTCACATGAGAAAAACATAAAGTATTATTTCAAAAGTGTACAAATGAACTGAGAAAAATAGTGGAAGTAAGGATATTACAACAGTAACCCCCTAAAAAAGCTATTAAAAACTTTTTTAACAGTAATTTCTTGTACGCTATCTACAAACACAGTAGTAGACACAGTGCAGTAACAGTATAGAGACTGGAACTGGGATGCATTGGCAGTCTTGCCTATTTTGATATTAATAAATTATTCCTGAATCTTTTCTGATATTAGCTCATGATTAATTTTAAAGCTGGTTGGCTCATTTCAAAGCATTAAAGTCTTTTTGGGGGGGATTTTCTCAAAAGTCTGTGAAAAAAAAAAACACAAATGCATAATTTTCTTCCACAAAGCCAGTGGCTAGAAAAGTGGGTGGATATGTTTCAAGAAAAGCTTCACACCTCTGCAAAACTTTTATCTTTGTTAGTTCAATGAGGCGTCTTTGTGAATCAGTACATTACTTAATGTGGCTGCCAGCTCCGGTGCACAATGCATTTGGCACCTCGACAGCAATGTAACATTAAGCATACCGAGGGACGCGTTATGACGAGAGAAACCTTTTACGTCACATCCGAAAGAGGTGTCTGTTTCAAAGGACTATTTTTGTGAAGGATTTATTCATGTACTTTGCTCGAGGCAGGAAGCTCGTTACATAAAATATATTTTTAAGGGTTCTGATGAGTGTGCGTCTATGTGGGTGTCTGTCTGAATGATACGCCATTTTGTGCCTCCCACCTTTTGCTATTCAGGCTGTCTCCTCACACTTTTCCGTCCTGTCCTCCCACTGCTTCATCCTTCCTCCCGCTCAGACACCGGTAGAGGCCTTCGTGAGCATCATCTGTCACTGAGTCATGAATGATTGTACTTACATGGGCATTGGCCATTCTTAGAAACAAGGAAATCCGCCTTATATAAGAGTCTCTTTCTGTTTATGGATGTATATGAGCAGGATTGCTGGTATTTTAGAATCGCAGGCCTGTAGGGGGTACAAACAACGTAAGTTGCCTGCGTCTCTGTTTGATAAACAGTGAGCACATAGCACAGAGATCTGAAAGTATAATTTTCAGTGGTGGAAGTATGCAGAACCTTTTCTTAATAACACTAGATATCAAAGCTGCATACCAAAATGGACTTAAAGGTCCAGTGTGTAACATTTAGGAGGATCTTTTGGCAGAAGTAGGTTTGTTTTCATTAGTGTATAATCACCTGAATTTAAGAATTTATCACCTTGGAAAACGCCGTTTTTATCTACAAAGGGAGCAGTGGTCCCCTTCCATGATGTAGTGATGGGTCGGTCTTAGAGCTGGATCTTTGAAGTGAACGACGGGAGCCGGCTCCTGATTAGGAGTTTGTTTTTTTTTGTTTTTCCTGTTAAAGCCGCGTGATTGGTCAAGATGTGTGGCGGCGTCTGTGTATCTACACTGAGCAGGAGGGGGGTTACAGACACACACGGCACAGTGAGCACGTGAACAGGTGGGAGGGAGACGTGAGAGAGCGAGAGAACTTGGCGCTACATAGACAGAGACTACACACTGGAAAGGTGAGGAAAATGAGTGACAGGAAACATAGTAACATATATGTATATATATGTGATAGACGGTCCAAAGGCAGAGTGTAGACTGTGCAAAATCTGAGGAGCCACTTGGGAGCCGAAAGAGCCGGCTCTTTTTAGTGAGCCGAGCCAAAGGAGCCGGTTCTCTAAAAAGAGCCGGAATTCCCATCACTACAAAGACAGCGTCCAAAGAAAAGTAAGTTGGATATATATGTAATAGGTTGGTGTTTCATCTCTTTTCTGTTGATGATTTACTCTGAGGATTTAGGATTTAAACATTTTCCTTCTACAAGTAGTAATTTGTCAGCTAAACATTCATTCTGTGAATACTTCTCCAGCAAAAATAGGTTTTAAGATTAATAATGCTGTTCACACCAAATTCATACCCTACCTATGTTATGTAACTTAAAAATAATAATATCAGACAATTTTTGCCTCTTTTTACATGGCCGCTCTGAGCAAAAATTAGTGATGCTCAACATTTGCTGTGTTCTGGTTTCACAATGATGAAAACAGTTGGAGAACAATTAGATACAAAATAGGATGTAGGCTCTCCAGAAGGATCTATTATCTCATCTGGCTTGAAAAATAGTGCACATAGCTGCCATCAGTGGGGAAAAAATCTCAACATATATAAATATGGGCGATATTACAGCTCCCCAACAGTAAAGCCATAAAATCTGGACCGCCCCCTGGTGGCTGACTGCAGTATAGGTCATAAAGCCCACTGCCTCCATGTTAGCAGATGTGTGATTAACAGCTGCCCTGTTCGAGACTGAAGTACCTTGGTGCCAACCCCGATCACAAACGACGCAGACTCTGGCTCCAAGTGGCGAAAGATGGCAGTATCCAGGACCATTTTAGTACAGTGGGAGGATTTTTTATATGTCGACGGTTTTGGCTAAGCCCCGAGTCAGCGTCTGGCCCAACCCCTGCTAATATCCGGAATAAATGATGGTCTCAAATGTCAGTGTCCAACCACAAAGGGGAACCTTAGAATGCGGGCACAGGAACGTGTTGAAGAGGAGCAGCAGCACCAAATCCGAAGCTCATTAATCATCACTGCTGTGAACTGAATACAAAAATGAATTAAAAGTAATATGTTGTTTTGCCTTCACTAATGTGTCCTCTTACATTGTGTCTAAAACTATGGAATAAGAATACTTTCTTCCTGCCTCCAGTCTTTGTGCACTCTGTGTACTGGACAAACAAAATTGATATTGATCTTCTCTTCTGAAGGTTGGATAAAAAACAAGCTTTTTACCCCAAATGAGTGTCCTTTAACGGGTCTCTTAATGGATAATGTTCCATAATCCAACATCTTATATGAAAGATACAGTAGATGAGAGTGATTACATTATATCTAATTTGCAATGAAAGGCAGCCACACATGTCTGTAGCCTGCATTTAATGAAGTGTTAAAGGCTCAGAGTGGTTCTGTCCATTTGATGATGAACAGGAAGCAGCTGGTCCATCGTCTTCTTTTAGTCACTGTTCTGAGTGATGATCCTCTGTACAGAGGGACTTGTGTGTTATTAACATGTTTACCACACACACAGATCGATGCCCACTTTGTCCCGATGCTCTGGGGGCTCTTACTTGCCATTGATTGACGGAGGGAGAAGAGCTGCCAGGCCTGTGGCCGGAGAAAGAAATAATTATTGAGCTGATGTGAGAGGATCAACTGTGGCTCATCCTGGCTTAGTGGACATCTATACAGTAGAGAAGAGATGCTGCTGATAAACTGCTTGTCCTGCTCACACTGAGTCTTACAGCTATCAGGAACTGTAGTCCTGATGAGATGATGGGATTTATAACTTTCATTTCCAATTCTGTTTTCCAAAGGACAGAGCACAGTAGTTTGAGCAAGCAACAACAGAATTAGATCAAACGGTGAGAAAACATGTGAGATGGTTAGAAGTTGGATAGTTTATTTTCATGTTATTAGATTGGCTCATATCAAATTCCAGTGTGAAAAAAATCATTGGTCCAGAACAAAAGTCAGTCTAGAGTGACATAAAAATGAATAAATTATGATATGAATGTTCACACTGAGGTCACATTGCAAAAAATCAGACCTGAATCTGATTTTGAAATGATGAAATTATATGAAAGTGGCCCAAATCAGAATCAAAAAGATCCACGTGGTTTCTGCTGTTTACATCCAAGGTTTTCGAATGAACCTTCAGGTGTCATATTTTATATTTTCAAGGCCAGATCTAACAAATATTGACTGAGGCAGAATACTTCATTAGATAAAAACATGTTTTGAATTTTGGAAATAGTTACATCAATCTTTTAAAATGAATTTTGACTTTTGGACAAAACTCTGGAGTTACTGGAAATGTTTGGATCGCATGAGTTGGAAACAATTTTGTTGGCCTTTTGCACCACTGGATACTACAGTTAGTATAATACAAATAATATTAGTATCTAATCTTTATTTGCAACTGTGCAGTAATACTGGGTCTAAACAGCATTTGAATGTTGATTGAGGATTTAAATGTCAATGTTACGAATGCAGCTTTGAAGCTTCTAATTACTTTGTAGCAGCGTGTGGCTTCTCCGCCGTGTAACCGCTGCATCTCCCATGTGCGCGGCATTCCTGCATGGCTGCCTCAAAATGAGCTCTTTTTATGTACAGACGCTTGCGGCTTGCTTTCAGTGTCCGCCATGTTGAACCACCATGTTTCTACAGTAGCCCAGAACAGAAAAAAATTTAACAGACAAACCAAACACTGGCGCTAGATAGGGCCTTTTGCATTTTTTCGCTACCATATTTTCTCCCACACACTCCTGTTCTCATTCCCAGGTCGTCAATACAGATGTGAGTAGTATTCAGTTAGCTGCAGTCATGGACATGATTATCTGGGTTTAGAAACTCTGAATCCTCTATGGAGTAGAATGTAAGGTAAGTGCTGCAACATGTGTGATGCAAAACACATCATGCCGAACACGTTCTGTTCTCTGTTTGTGAACTGATTCTCCTTTTTTACGAAGTCCATGAACCTTGAATAAAGCCTCTAGCGGGTTCACAAAAGATCATGGCCACCAATTACCTCATTCCCAGAATTAGAATATTGGCCTTGAAGTCGCCATGCTGTTCCAGTTCACCATCAGACACCATTGTAGACTTCTTCTACTTCTCTCAGGTATACCCATCACCTTTGACCTCTTGTGATGTGGAGCATCCCAGTATTTAATCTTTTTTTTATTGTATGACCTTGCTTCTGCAGAAATTGGATATGGTCCCTGGTAACATCAGTGGCTGGCCTTCCTCTTCTTCCTACAAAAAAAAGGAAAAGGAGAACATTAATAGTTTGCGTGTCACTCACCAGTTAAATGTGGGGCTAGTGCTCCTTCAGAAGCTCCTGAAGGAAAATCCTTGCACTGAGTTTCCTGATGAAAATATAGCCGACTTGTTGTTAGTGGTTAGCTGCTTTAGCCGCTAACTAGCTGCTGCTGTTAGCTGGTTAGCAATGCAGCTAACTTAGCCGTCCTATTATTCCCAGACTGGGAGCACTGGGAGAGTGATGGTGTTTTAATGTACTGTATAGTGCAGGAGCTCTGGACCTGCCGAGAGCGCTGGCACTCTGCCTCACTCACAAGTGAAAAAGCACCGTCAGCATACAAAAACTTGAAGGGTTAGTCCGGATAAATTAGACAGACTGAGTGTGTCACGAGTTGTTGATGTTGATTATGTCCATGTTTATTCTATAGCCGATCAATAATACACTAGTTTGCTATAGGAATCTCTTACATAACCTGAACTGATTCAAACTGGTTATTATCCTGACTTGTGTGTTGCATTAGCAGTGGCAGTGGCAGTAGCAGTGACACACACAGCAGCTGTTAGCAGTAGCTTTTGTTCTTACACCGTCCTGACATCTGTTCAATGCATATTGTTAACATTGTTTGTATGAAATCTGTTTTCTAATTTGTGTCCTTGTTTTCAGCTCAGTTGAATGCAACTTTATTGATCCCTGCATGGGTAGTTGTATGCAGTAGCTCACCTCCCACATCAACAGATACACACAATAGAAAGGAGAAAAAAAAACATTGTTACATAATCCTAAAGTTACATATAATCAATATAACCATATAACTATATGTGGAATTGGTAATATATATATTTATAAATTAATATTAAAATCCAATAAAGAAATGAATAAATACACAAAGTAATGAAGCCATACAAAGGCATAAAACAACCTGTGAGGAACTGATGACAGACAGCAGAGAGGATAAAGGACTTAGAATAAAGAATATTGATCGACGTCCTGAAGGCAGCAGTGAGATTTCATCTGCTAAGATGAAAGAGAGATGTGTTTTTATTTGTTTGTGTGTTTCTATGTGTGCCTATGTGTTTGTGTTATTTCTGTGTTTTATTTTAGTTTTGAGTGTTTAATTGTGTTAATTTGTTTTTATGTTTACTTATGTTTTTGTTTAGGCTTTATTTCTTTATTTCTTGTTTTTGGAATGTGTTGTTTACATTTATATGTGTCTATTTAAATTTTTGTGCATTTGTTCTGTGTGGGATTTTGATTGTTTTGTTTATGCATTAATTTTTTTGTGTGTGAATGTGTTTTTGTTGCATGTTTGTTTAGCATGAAAATGGTCACATTTAAAGATCTTGTATGTGTCAGAAGAGCAATCATCTGTCTAAAGCTTTAAGCGCATTTTATTTATATTATATTATTATTTTTAACCTCCTGCAGCTCCGGTTCTGTCTTGATCACACAGGCTTAATCACATCAGATATGATGTAGGAAAATCATGTGAAAGTTGCGGGTTTGATTGATGACTTTGTGCCATGGTATCATCAAACTCAGGCCGATGTAATTTGATCCTCTGGAGTCTCTGGGGGNNGGGGGGGGGGGGGGCATCAGGAGAGATGCCTCTATTAAGTCGTCCACAGGACAAAGAGCGGCTCTCAGATGTATCATTGCAAAAAACAGAAGAATTTATCACCAAAACATGAAAACACTGACAGTGGAGGTTCATCAGCACACCGAGCATCAGTCATTCAGTCTCCGCCTCAAACTCCGCAAAAGCACTTCCATCTTGTTCATTCAGAGCACCTTTTGGATTTTCCCGAGCTCCTCACAGACCGTCCAGTAGAGCACCGATGCTGTAGTTAAATGATATTGTTCAAAGCATTTTTGCTGAGAACAACACCTCTCATTTCAGATGGATGAAGGTTCGTGTTTGCCCTGTGGTGTATGATTTCTTATCTCTGTCAGCAGGCAGTGGTGTAAGCTCACCAGGCTTCAGAGGACGATCTATCTGAATTTCCAGCACAGCTCAGGGGAACTATCGAAGGGGTCAAACTGAGGGCAGCGTAGGAAACAATGACATGGAGCAGATAATGACACAATACAATACAGTCACCTGAAAATGGCTGTCTTATCATCAAGGATATCATATGTCGGGGAATATTGTGACACCGATATGAAAAACAAGTACTCCCCCTAGTGAGGGAGCACATTTTATAAGAATCCCATGTTGGACCTGAGCATGACTGAGGTTGAGATAACTAGGACAACTGCACAAGTACTTAGATCCTTTTTAAAGTACTAAATTTCTTCAAGTACTAAAGTGCTAAATTTTAACAGTTGAGCAGTCCATCCTTTTTTAGAAACTGGTCATAAAAGTAAATATATTTACTCAACTACCACTGTATATATTCTTTTAAGTTACTCCTGCAAGGCTGATTTCACAGCAGCCTTTTTGCAATGAAATTGCAGGACGAAGTGAAAATCACAAAAATAGTTGTTTTGTTTTTTCATAGGTAACTTGTTCAGTGAGAATAAAACTGCACTGTTGGAGTGTTTTTAAGTAACTTACAAAAAGGCTCAGGATAGCAGTAAGAATAATATAACAAAATATGGCTACGAGTATACGATTAACTGCAATGCAGTATTTGAATTTTAAGTTCGACTTTATTCATGTTTGGCAAGGGGTTCAAACTGTTTACCGAGCAATGTAAATTTAGCAGTAATTTGTTGGTAGATGTAGAGAGAGTCTGTAAGGTTCGACAACAGAAGCAAGGAAGTGAGAGTAGGTGATATGAGTCAATGTGTTGCTTGGGGGGACTGCTATGAGTAGCAAAAACCACAGGAAACGTGAAATGATTGGCAGATTTGCAGAAAAGTGAAAATGAATGTTGCGGATCGTCAACATGAACTCCGGAGGAATGTATTGAACATCCACTTCACAGAAGGAATGTATTTAAGTGATATTGTATATTGAAGAGGATCGGTGGTAGGATAGTGGAGTTCTCTATGTAGACAGTGAAGTTGCAGACTCCAGAAATCACACAAAAAAGCGAACTAATTTAAAGCAGGTTTGTGAGAGACGATATGTAAGCAAGGTAGTGTCTGCCAGAGAAATTGACATAATAACATAATAATGTAATAGCATTATTAGATTCTAAAGACAATTTTATTTTTGAGTGTGGCTGTTGGATAGACATATTACCAAAAAGCATTGCTACAGATAGAGGCTGTACTCACAGATGCAAACATTTAATAAGATGAGTAGTGTTGAGATAGATCAGAATGACTTGGAAAAACAAACAGAAAATCTGGAAGTATCGAGTGTTCGAAAAGACACTTGCTTTTGCTTTCTTCAGAAGCTGTGGGATTCTGTAATCGTAGTGTGATTGACGGCTCTGTGGCTG
>NW_023340268.1:21183242-21189153 GCF_004916995.1 Morone saxatilis
ATAGAGCAGGTCTAGACTGAACTAAATAACGTAATTTACAAATAGAATACAATGATAAAAGTGACAATTAAAACACAATTATGTATTTAATTAAGCTATACTAAAAGCTAGATAAAATGAATTAAGAAAGAAGGTAGAAGGAAATCGCTGAAATAACAATGACATTTACAAAAGAAAATACGATAAGATAATTGAATAAAAAATGGTAATACCCAGTCCTTAGTTAAAAGCCAGGCTGGAGAGGTAGGTTTTGGTCAGTCAGTGTTTGGTTTGTCTGTTTCTGGGCTACTATAGAAAAATGGTGGTCCAACATGGCGGACTCCGTTGAAGAGGATACCTCTGTAGATAAAAACAGCTCATTCTAAGGTAAAAATGGGTGTATACATGTAATGGTAAATGGTAAATGGACCTGTAATTGTATAGCTGCTTTCTAGTCTTCCAACCAGTCAAAGCGCTTTTACACTACATGCCACATTCACCCTTTCACACACATTTACTTAGTGATGGCAAAGCCCATTGAACAATAGCTAACTCATTCATACACATTCACACACCGATGAACCACAGGTGATTATACACTAATGAAACATACCTATGAATATTATATTCCATTTCAGACAATAGATCCTAAATGTTACACACTGGACTTTTAAGAATTCATATAATTCGATAAATGTATTCAAATTCAGGATTTTGTTTGATGGATTAGTGGATGTTATACTAAGCTTCATTCGAAAACCTCAAAAGTATCTTTCAATGTTCGGTATAGCCCTAACCATCCAGCCTTGGACTGCAATGTCTTCAAGAAGCATGAATGAACACACAGATGAAACAGCGTCTCCTCGAGGTGTAAAATCCTGTCAGCATCGCTGTGTCTGCAAGGAACTGAGCTGACTGCAGTAATCCACAGCTCTCTGGGAGGAGTATGCTGTGCCATCGATGCACATCAAACTGAAATATGACAGACATTAGGCCTTGCTTGCTGACTTAACATTCTTTAAAAAAAAAAGATGCAATCCTGTAAATATGTGCTGTGTGAAGAAAAACAGGACAGAGGAATTTAACAGTGAGAAACAGATGAGCTGACAGTGACAGGCAAGCTAACAGTAAGTGTAACTGGGGGGTGGGGAGGGGGGTTGGGTGTCTCCACGCATGGACATTGATCAAAAGCAACGCTGTAGCAAATCCTCCCCAGCAAATAGACTTTGTGTAATTATGTTGGTGATTGGAGCAGCACAGCACGGAGGTAAGGAACATTTATCCTCTCGGCTCCTGGGAAACACACCAAAGTTGTCTTCTCCACTTTGAGCACGAGTCAATAGATGGACAAATGACAACATTTCCTGTCAAAAGCTCTACATTAACAGCTGCCTGGCCGCTCTGAGCCCAAAGAATGAACTACATGAAGACATTTCTTACAGTAGGCTACTAGCTGAATGAATCCTGAGATCACTGATGACCTGTCACAGTGGGAAGGATTGAGATCTTGATTCTTTATCTGAAGAGGTCAGCTGAGGCTTTCTGAAGCAGACTTGATAAATAAGTAATTTAGTTTTTAGAGGGACTAGAATAAAACTTTCAGGAAGGAAGGAAAATTGTGAGAACCAATTTTCAACGCTTCAGTACTGTACAGCAATTACATTTTAATTTCGCTTTCAATTTTCCTCCTGTAAACTGACAGCAGTGATTACCATGTAATCCAAGTTCAAGTATCTGTAGGATCTATCTTCTTTGGACGTATGGCTCAGATTTGACCAAACTCACTGAGTCAATGGCAAATAAAAGTGCTGTCTGCACTCGAATGGTAAAGGCAAGAGGTAAAGGGCTGTCACTATCCAATTAATCTCAAAAAACAGTACAACTGTATGACACCATACAGGTAGACTATACTAAAGGATGAGACATTCACTCTTACCACACCAATGGACTGCATATCCTTAGCCTATAAATCTTGCCATCGTATGCGTGATGGAGTTATACGAGTTTCTGGCGAGATGCTGGCTGAAGCTGAGTGTGCAGAATAGAAGCAGTGACACGAGTTGTACACCTGTCGTTCCTCCGTTTGTCTATGGTGCCTCTGCTCCACTGCGTCCCTTTTATGGCAAGCTAACATTAGCAAGTGATTCCGCAGATTTGATGTCATTGTAGAGTTTGTACAAATTTGAAAGATGCTTCTCAGATGATTTGTTGTAATCAAATCATGAATTGCTCCATGCTTTGCTGGCCCTCCATTTTCTTAGTAAACATCACATTACTAGATTAATTTAATATTATTATTATTATTATTATATAATTTAATGGTCAATACCTGATTGTGAAGTGCCCCCTGCTGGATCACTACTTCACGTGATCTGTTGCACACATAGACTGCAAAAAAATTTAATTCAAACAGATCATTTCACTTCAAAAATGAACCACGTTCAAACAATTTTTTGAATTTAATAAAAAAAAAAAGTGACAGTCCTAGTAGACAGCAGTGGCTCTCATCAGTGCTGTACACAGTGTTTTAAACACAATCTCTTAAGGGGCAGGACCAAAAAAGACAAAAGGATCAAGGGCAACTTATATCAGGATTAGGCCGTTAATATCCTCATAGAAATGTGCAATTAATCAAATAGGAATATAGGGCCTATGGGACTTCTGGTGCCCCAGGGCCTGTAGGCAATATGAGGGGGGATACTATCACTATTGTTTGCAAAATGTATCTAGTCTGCCATTCACTGATTAGTGATCCTTAATCTGACTAAGGTTTGTGAAAGTTAGAATCTGTGGCCCCAACCATGGCTCTGAAATATAAGTAGCGTGAGGGGCCAATAACACAGAAACGCAACGCTAGAAATGCCTTGCCTACAAAACCATTGTTTCCTATGATACGCCATGTGCCGCTGATTTCTAGTGGTTTTAGACACGCGTAACATGAAAAATCTTATCAGTGCAAGGTGCAGGTCACACAGCCAGTCAAATTAGGCAGACTTTTCTACTTTACCGCTTCCTTCTTGTCTTGATGCCGTTTACTATGCCGGTAAATAGGTTAGCAAGCTAGTTATCTGTTTGACTGTGAGAGAACTACGGAGCAGTGTATTAGATGTAAACCCAAGTCACCTCAGTTACTCAGTTTAAATCCACATTTCCCCCCAGTTATTATATTTGATCACTACCTTGTAATCAGCCTTTACTATGCTGTGCATTGATAGATCCATGGAGCTGTCTGTGGTGCTGAAGTAGGAGACAGATTTGTAATTGTGACTTTTTCTCTCAGTCCCCCCTGTCAGTTTCGTCTTGGATCTATAATATTCTCAATACACTCCCCCTTGTTGCTTCTCAACACACACACACACACACACACACACACGCTGGAATTTTACACAATAGGCTGCCTTGTACACATCATTCATCCTAACCCGAACTGTTTTTCTCTCTTTTTTTTTTTTGGCCTTTTTTTTTTAATTGATAGTGACAGCCGAAGATAGACAGGAAAGGGGGGCAGAGAGAGTGGGTATTACACGCAGAAAGGGCCACAGGTTGGATTCGAACACGGCTTGTCTTATACACTGTATCTTGTCTTGTTTCACCTTCGACAATGGACAAACCAAACACTGGCTGTAGATACTTTTGTGTTTTTCGCAGCCATAGTAGTTTCTCCTACACACATCACCGCCTATTCTCATTCCCAGGTCATCGAATACAGATGCCAGCAGTGTTCAGTTAGTTGCAATCTGCAATTTCAGCTAGATGCCGCTAAGTCCTACACACTGGTCCATTTCTTTGTTCAAAGAAATATGTTGATATAAGTATGTTGAATTGTTATTTTTGTAAGTTAGCCTGCAATTATCTATAGAGCTGTGACAGTCTCATCTACGTTTGTTGCCATTTAATGACAATTTTTCTTTTGTTATTTTCATGCTTGGAAGCTAACTAGCTATGAAGGAAGTTTATATCCACATGCTTTATCTTCTCCACAAACTGGGGACCAACTGGGAAAAGACTGTCAGTGAATACAACAAAAGCACAAAAGACTGGAGCACTTAGAAACAAATGTATCTTTCCTTTCACGCTACATAAAAAAAATCGTTATCTAAGACATGAGGTCAGGAGTGGATTTTCCTTAAAACACAGCGAGCTTCGATCTGTTGATGTGGGTCAACTCATCTGCATTTTCCCGCTCCTGTGTCTGCTGCTGTGGGTCCCCGGCGCTGAGAGCTAACAGAGCGAGTGGGTGTGGGAGACTAATTGAGTGTCGAGGCTGTGTGAATAAAGCCACTCTGGTAATCGTCTGGCTCAGCAGCAAATGGGAGCGATAAGGAGCACTGAGTTGATATGGTGTCAAAAAGAGGAGTTTCCCACCCCACCGCTACCATCACTCTCTCCTTTCTCTGGCTGTCTGCAGACGAGGGCACAGATAATATCTTCAGGAAGAGGAATGCGCACTCAGCCCTTAGTGCTGATAACAACATCATCTTTTGCCACTGAATGGGCTGCTAAGGGGGGTGGGGGGTAAATTAGAACTCAATGGCAAATACTACAATATCTGAGGTTCTGTGCACAGCTGGATTAACTCCATGGGGCCCAGTGAAGGCCTAGGACCACATACTCTATATCTATATATCTTAGGGCTGTATATTGGCAAGAATCTGTTGATACGATACGTATTACAGGGGTTACAATTCAATATATATATATTCAATATATTGCAATATATATGCTTTTTAGCCCCTCAAGCTCATTGTTCTAGTTTTTTTCTCTCTCTTTTTTTCTTATCAACCTTGTTTCCAATCGCAGTTGGCACTTTTTATCAGCAAAAAAGCTCTTGCAAAGATTTTGCAAATTATGCAAATGTTGCTCTGTGTCTGTTGGATGTCTAATTGGTTGAGGCAGACGACCACCCACCTAGAGCTGGGGTGTAGTTTTTCCTTGCCACTATCGCCAAGTGCTTGCTCATGGTGGTACTGTTGGGTCTCTGTAAATATTCTTATAAGGAGTTCGGTCTAGACGCTGCTCTATTTGAAATGTGTCCTGAGATAACTTCTGTTATGAATTGGCCGCTACACAAATAAAATTGAATTGAATTGAATTAAATAGCAAGTATCTAAGATGGCGCCACGGGATGGTCGGTGTGTTGGTGCGCTTTGTTTTCTTGTTTTGTGTGTTAACTCAGTTTTGGGCTGTGATACCCGGAGCTCATGAACATCAGGGGAACAACTCCAGCTGATCTCTTTCCCACTTTTCTTCTTTCTTCCGCTGAAATTTTGGACATCGGGTCAAAGGTGCAAAGGTGGAACGCAAGAGGAGTGGGAAGCGTGCCGGTGCGCTCGTGCGTTTCCGCCAGGTGCGGACATCCGCAACCCGTTACCTGGAATATTCTTCTCAACGTGAGTTTACTGTGCAATAAAATGGACGAAAACTTCAGCTACTTCTGGGGAAAAACACAGTGACTTTTCTTCAATCCATCTGTTTATGCTTCAACAAGAGACGTTGGCTGTGTGGATCGGTAACCGGACTCTGCGCTTGCAGCTGGCAGGCTTCCAACTCTTCCAGAGCAGATCGTGACAGAACTCTCCGGCAAAACAAAGGGTGGACGTATCTGTTTTTCATACCAACAGTAGCTGGTGCAACGATGTGACAGTGATCCAAACTTTAACCCTTTTTACCCCCGTTCGAGTCATATCATTCTGGTCGGTGTTTACATTCCACCGCAGGCCAACGTGCAGGAGGCCCAGCGCACGCTCACTGACCAGATACTGTGTGTGGAGCGGACTAACCGGACTCTTTAGTTATTGTCCTTGGTGATTTTAACAAAGGAAACCTCAGTCACAAACTCCTCAAATACAGACCATTTATTAAAATGCCGCCAGAGAGGAGAAACACACTCGATCACTTGTTTTACACTACATCAGCAGAGTCATCACGCCGT
>NW_023340268.1:21189178-21198682 GCF_004916995.1 Morone saxatilis
CACCAGGACACATTTCTCGTAGGTGTAAAAACCCACTTGGCAATAAACTTAATTCTGATTCTGATTCTGATTCTGAAGTAGTTAGCTAACACAATTGCCATTACGTTGTGTTCTGCTGCCCCAAAGTGGTAAAAAAAATAAAATACTGATGCAGCTTTTAAATGTGTAGAATTTACAAATTAAAATCTTAAGAATGTTAGCAGCCAATAACATCTGGCCACACAAGAGGGAAATATTCTCTGATGAAATCAGTGTCACTCAATATTAACTTAAGACAGTAGGAGAGGAAATGTAATGGAGCCTCACTGTAGTTTAGGCAGGAAAGGAAGTCATTTTATAGTTACATGTTCAATGTACCCTCCAATCATGTCCATGACCTATCTCTCACAAAAGAGATAGAGATGGAGATCCCATCTTCAGGTCCCAGCAGTACACTGATAATGGTTTCCAGATTTAGTCCTATTATAAGAGACCCACTAATTGGAAACTTAAAGTCAAGAAGATGTTAAGATTTAAGATTGCAGATATAAAAGACAACAGGTTAGAGGACCTACATACTTAGCCAGAGAGAATGTTCAGTAAACAGCCTTATATTCAGCAGCACAAAGACATTCTGAGCCTTACTCGCCTCTCTGACTCACCCCCAATAACAAGGGCATTGTAACCCTGCTGGTACAGACATATTTTATACTGTTTTTATACCCACAACATTACAGTTAATTGTTCAACTATCCCAGAGTGTCATCTGTTGTCTGAATGGCTAATTTTAGATAGATAGAACAAGGCAGAACTACTATTTTTGTGTTGTATTGTAATATGAAAATGTATTGCTTGTCTTATACATTTCCTTCAGGCATCAATATGAGGAAGTGCAACTGTTGTTGAAAATGAGGCTCTGTGCAATCTCTGTGATGTTCCAGACAGTAACTAGGTCAGTGTATACCAAATATGATGTTGACATAACAACACCCCCACCCTCATTCTGTCTTGTTAAAAGATAAAGATGACAATTTTCAATATATTTGTTATTGACAACAGATCTAAGACCCAAACAGAATGGATGTATCCACTAAGTACTGTATGTTTATCAAAGTCTGATGTATCTTGTAGCTCCAAAACAAAATACTGGGTAACATATTCTTTCATTACCATAAACACACACGCTGTAGTTTATTTTGGACCCAATCATATACCACATACACTGTCCTACAGCCAGAAATACTCAATAAATTACCAAATGTGGATTAATCTGCTGCTGAAAATAGTCCCCAAAAAATAGCCTGCATGATTTCTTCCTGCTTAAGTAACGTTTGCTAAAAACTACAGTGAGCAGCAGTTTTAAGAAATGAAAAATGAAACTTTATAACTGTGAGCAATGCCTGAACCCTAATTCAGCTAACCATGCTTAGCAGCTGGATGCACAAGATCACGAAACCACACGAGAGGCTTGCCAGGCTTCAAGCTATGCACTTGTGTCCAACCACAGGGATTCGAAACCAAAGAGCGTGCCATGAGGAACTACTGGCAGCTACAGCAGCAGCTACTTGCATGGTGTAACACTAGGTGTGTGTGACAATGTGTGTAAGAAGTGGCTGCTCAAAAAAAAAAACAATGGCGGCTGCTAAATAGATTAGCGTAGATGCTGTTAGCATCAGTTTCATCAGAACTGGAGAGTATTTCTTCAAGAGCAAATAACGGCACTGAAGGGTTTTCTCAATTAAAAAGATGTTTTCTCTCTTCTCCCGAGTGAAGACAGTTTGACTACGTTATATGGTTGCCTGTGGTACATGGTGATAGACTGTGATACATGGTGATAGACAGATGATTCATCCAATCACCTGCCAAGTATTGCTTTGAAAGAGCCTGTCCTCTTCTAAACAGTTTCCAAACGACTCCCCAGATGGTTCTGTCTAACCACTGGAATTCGACACAACCTTTTTTTTAACATTTTTTTTTTTTTTAACTCTAACCATCTCACTCTTCAACCCAACCAACCGCAACCACCAAAGGCAACAAGTAGCCAATCACAGGCAGAGTAGGGTGGGTCTTGCAGTAATGGTGGTAAAAACAAATGAAGTGTTACGTGCATGTTTTATGGATGCATGAAACATGCACATAACACTACACGTAACGTACAGTAGGAATTATTGCCCACAATTAAGGAAAGGGGAAAAGGTGTCTAATCTGAGATGAAGTCACATTTTCAGATGAGAAGCTCATTGCACCACAGCAAAAATACCCTTTGGGGGTAAAAACTGCAAGAGCAAACAGCTTGAATCAGCAATTGATACCATTTGAGTGTCCGATTCGTTGCACATGGAGCATCTCCATGTGTTAAATATTTACAGATTTACAAAATAGCCATGGGCAGTGACTAAATGTCTGTTGCAGAGAAAGTGGAAAATAGTGATTAATTAGTATTTTTTATATAAGAAAAGCAAACTATCAGGTTAGGCGTGTTGTAATTTTTTTTAAAATGTGCTTTTAATATAGACTATATTTCTGGTCTCTGATCGTTTCACTGTGGCAGCTCTTCTCCTTAAATGAAATGGTGCCTGAACTGAGTTCAGGTGTATCCAGATACCCTGCGGCCTCCTGCTGAACATGCTGGTCAGAGGTCACACAGCCTCACCTGACCATCTGAGCTGGAGGGATTCAGTTATTGCTGAAAGACACTCCAGTAGGCTGGGTGCTTGCTCGGTGGGATGGATTCTACTGGTAAAAGCAGAGTTGAAGTAGTTTGTGATGTCTTTATTTCTGCCTTGTGTGGAAAAGGAAGAAATGGAGGAGGTTGACCCCCGTGCCCCATATTCGAAAAAAAAAGTGCCCTTTTGGATGCTCCTATAGCAGATAAAACATGATAACGTGCCCATTATGGTGGACAAAACGTGTTAAAGTACACTGGTGGAGTGTGTGTGTGCGTGTTTCTGCACACTGGTGCCCTTTTTATTTTCTTTGCTCCCGCCCTTCAAACTGCTTGGGTCCGCCACTGCAGAGAGTGTGGGGACTGTGGTAATAGTTTCCAAAAGTTGAGATTTTATTGAAAGAAAGTTCTGCTTGTTGGATCAGTATTAAGCCGAAATCTGACGGAGCTCTTGAACATTGTGGACAGCATCTTTACATTTCCTTTCAAGTCTCTGCTTTTTCCCCATGAAGTGTCGCTCTTTAAACCCCCACATTTCAAACGGAATTCGGGCCACAGCTCTTCACGCCATACAGAGGGACTCCTGTGATGTTTCCCCAGCGAAGATGAACTGTGTTGTGTGGGTGAGCGCCACCTAAACGCTCGTGTCATGTGGTTAACAGTGTCAGTTTAACGAGCGCTCCCATCACACTGGGTTAGACCCCGTATTGCCGTGTTGCGGTCGCGCGCCCGTTAGAAATAATAAAGCGCTCCGTCTGCGAGCAGCGGCTGCGCGCCGTCGGGTCGGGTACCCTGTGCCAAAAGGACTTCACCTCACCTCCCCAAGAGGAAATAACGGCGGCTCTCCTCTCTGCCCGGCTGCATTCAGCCAAAAGTGTAGCCGCCGAGCGCGAGGAGCAACTAAAGGATACAAGTTTGAAACAGAGATGTCAGGAACCAGCTGCGGGATGCGGGTAAGTTTCTACACGCTGTCATGTCTGGATGAAGCAAATTCTGCGGCGGATGACTCTAATAGCGAATAAATATTTTTTGATAAACGTGAAATGAAAAAGAAAAACACTGCAGAAAAAGTTGTGTGACATGGGAATGTGCTGCAGCCCGGCAGAGCTGTCATGTGCGGAGCTCAGTCTCGGAGGGTGAAGTGGGTCAGGGTATGACGCGTGGCTGCTTTTATTCCGGCACCTGGCGGGTTTGGTGCGTGTGGAAGTGGCAGAGCTTTGGATAAACAACCAGCCAACTTAAGCCCCGGCCATATTTGCCTCTTTTTATTTGTATCTGGTGATGCTGCTTTTGACCATCAAGAATGAATGTTGGCGAGACAGTTTGGATGGGGATGGTGGTAATGGTGGTGATGGAGATGGTAATGGTGATGATGGTGATGAGGGAGATGATGGTGATGGTGGAGATGGTAATGGTTATGATGGTAGTGATGGTGGTGATGGTGATGGTGATAATGGTGATAATGGTGATAATGGAACTAATGGTGATAATGGTGATAATGAAGATGAGGGAGGTGGCAGTGGTGAATGTGAAGGTGCTTACCTGTTGCAACCTACAACTGACCAGTGTTAAAATAGTCCAGCGAAGTGCATGTAGTAGTGCAATTTGGGCATCTGCACAGAACGAACTGCATCCAGCATGCACATATCACATCAAATAACGTCATACTTTGCATTCTTTATTTGTCAGTAAGTGCTTTGCGAGTGTAGGTTCTCATGTTAGTATTTAATAAAAAGTGACTGATGTTCAAGAAAGGAGAATTGCTTTTAATGCAGATACAGTGGAAAATGCATGCATTCATATCCCAGCAGCAGTGACTTAATAGAAATACACATCAGAAGAAGCAATAATGCAGGCTGATCCACAAACAGAGAGGATGATTAAAAAAACAAGACATGATTGTTTGAGCTCTTCTTATGCTCCCCTCCTCCTCCTCCTCCTCCTCCTGCAGCCGGTGGGGTGTGAGGCTCCGACTACCTGAGAGTCAGCGAGAGGCTCCTCTCCTCCTGCAGGCTCTGGCGCTGCCTCTCCTTTTGAAAGCTCATTTCCCATGCCTTTCATGCCTGCAGTTTAAAGCCTTTGATGTTTTCTCGCGCTCAACCCTGTGCATTGAAACCACTCTCGAGTATGTTAATGTTCTCTGATTGACTTATGAATCTTTTAATTAACCCACTTGTATGCGCACCGCAGCATTGTCCTCGGTGAAATGCCATCAGGGGGAAACGGAGCCATGACAGAATGACACCCTGTCAATGGGGATTTCAAAGTCAATGGCAGTTTGGATTCAAATGATGGCTGGTTTGATATTGTCTGCAACTTATTTCTGTGAGAAATCCTCTCTCTCTCCCGCTCTCTCTGATAAAAAAAAAGAAGTAGTGCTTTATACACTGGTGGATCTGGTGATTAAGACTTCAGCTACACTATGCAATATTAATGACTTTGGAAGATATCAAAGGATGAACCTCAGAGATGCAATAGCCTGAAGTAAGCCTACATTAATAATGTGCTTAATTCCATCAGCGATTCCAGTGTTTCTTTAGCACTTTCATGTTTAGCCTTGTGCCCAAAATCAAAGCTTTTTAATTATTCCATACATTTTCATTTTCTCACGATTTACATTACTCATCTGTGTGGCTGCGTTTTATTCTTTTTCCAGGTTTTTTTCCTCTCTTTTCAAAGCTCAGTGTCCTCACATTTGTGCACAGGAAAACATCCTCTCCTCACATTTGTCATTGTGGATTATTCTATTGTGATTTCGATCACTGATAACACAAACTCACGCCATTGCATGTGTGTGGAAGGTTGCACGTGAACTGTGATTGGTCATGTGATTACCACCAACAGTCAGTAGGTGGCAAAATGCTCTCAGGGATAAGAGGAGATCTATCACAGTGCTGTGTGACATTCTGAAGGGCGGCTCGCTGTAGTCAGAGATGCTCAGCTGAGTTTCAAAGACAAGTCTCTGTTGCTTCTCCGTCTCATCTCATTTAAGTCTTCAGAAAGATGAAGCTTAGGCCTCTTTAAAAAACAGATTCAACCTTATTACAGTGCTAGAATTCACTTCACTGTGCTGTCAGAGAGTGTGGGCTTCAAATGACTCAACGGTGTTTGAGGAATAAGTGTTGAATTCTAATTTGTGCGGTGTGCCATATACCAGGGTGCACATTAGGGTTACACTGATGCTCTGTTTTGAGTAGAGGGATGTCACTGATGTGTTTCAAGACTCCACAGGTCCGCTTTGTGTCAGCTGGGAGTGTGTCATATGATTAATTGCAAAGCTGAGACTCAAGGTCCCCTTACTTAAAGTTGAGCTAAACCTTTATGCCAACACTGACGAGAAATTAATGAGTAATGGAGCTTTTGAACATCAGTTTGTGGGCAAACTGGATATTGTTGAAAGATCCAGAACAAGTGAGAACATGAAACTTGAGGGGAGAATATTTTGTCAAGGTCAGCAATAAACCTTCAAGTGTAAATTTGGAATTTGCTCCACTTCAAGTACAATGTAAGGGTCCTGCTATATTATCTAATCTTGTGGTCCTGTCTCAGAACTTCCCTGTGTCAACATCATTTTTCTAGCCTATTTTCTAATGGGCTTTTATTAAGTCCTTCTTAATCCATTTGTGCACACAACTAAAAATTAGAAATTTCTTTTGGGTGTGTGTGTAAGAGTGTACTGAAAATAATAAAAACTTTTTTACTGCTTACTCAGAGAAATTTCTACCATTTTCAGAGAAAATAGTAGTCCCTTGTGCTCAAAGACTAAATATAGCATGATAACAAAATGGCTGCAAGGAGCACAGTCATGTATTTGTATAACTATGAACTCATAACAAGTTAAATGGCAAAGATATGCACACATATATTCATAATAAACATACATAAATAAATAAATATAATAAAACAACATATATATTTCATGTGGAAAACTTTTAATACTTTGACCATTGACAAATTGTTATATTTTATTTTTTGTAGAAAAGCTTTACTGCAGCTTTAAATATGGCATAATTGACAACAACTTCAGACAGGTGTTAACCATATGTAATTATATTATATTAGCAGTGGATCACTGGATGACTATAAAAGGTTTGACATCATGTAGAAGCAAAAGTGTATGTACAGTATCGTATTATTTCCCTCTACCCCTCCTGTCACTTCAGTATCTTTGCCCTTTGTTTCCTGTAGCAGCCGTGTTAGCACCCAGGGTGTGCGCTGAGGCTAACTGCCTGTAAGGGGGTGACAGCTCCATCCTGCTCCACCGAGAGCCTCCACTCGCTGCTTAACGAACACCGCCGAGTCCTCACCATCTTCTCCTCTACACATCTCAAGGTGAAGGGGAGGAGCAGAGGTGTCAGGAAGCCAAATATTATGTCAGAAAGAGATTGACTGCAATTGCTCCTAATGATGAATACATGTTGCGGGCTGCTATTAACAGCAGTACGATGGAATGATTTGGAGACATTCACATTCCCTGCATACCAGGATGGGAACCCTGGCGTCTGTGCCTTGCTCTGGGGAATGGAACCCCAAACTTTGGCAGTCTTAGCACAACCATGTTAGTCACGTAGAACCATCCGTCCAACAGTAGACTTGCAATCAAGCTTTTTTCTTCTCAAGCAGAGAGCCAGTTGTTCAGTATGTAGGTTACAGAAGCTAAATGACAAATTGGGTTTATTTGTCACTGCAATAAAGTAACTAACTAAACTAAGGTTTTCAGAAATTACATTTATTTGCAACTAATTTGCATCAGCAAATACGGTTAGACAGAAATGTAAAGCAGACCAAATTACCTTTTTTATTAACATAATAGGGAAATGTTGTTAACTTTAATCAAAGTGCGTTCACATTGCAAGGGTTAGTGCTCAATTCTGATTTACTGTTCAGATCTGATTTGTATTGTTTGGCTGTTCACATTGTTTTTTGAATGGACTGGACAGGAGTCTGGACACAAACCCTGGACTGTGGTGACAGTCCTGCACTCTGTACACCAATGTCTTATTTTGTCACTACAACGGAATTATGACAACAATTTAGTAATGTACAAATGTTCTTGGAGACAGGGTTGTTCAGAAAGTATTTGTGGTAAGGACAGAAAGGGCCTTTGATTATCTGGCTATTGAATGACTGAAGACATTGTGTACAAAAAATGTTTCATTAAAGCATTATTTAAGTTCCAGATTTTAACTTCTGGAGTACTGAGAGCTACAAAGGACACATATTATGTCTTTTTAAATTCTACCAGAAGAAGGCCATATTTGATGGATACATTCATAGGAGCGTTAAGAATTTGACATTGTTGATGGACCCATTAAGACAGCCTGTGTTCCAAAGTCTGGTTTATTGTTATAGCACAATATCACACAATGGCTGGTTACAATTTTCTGTTCAGACTTGTTTATCTCTGATGCTAACAAATCTCTTATCAAAATGTTTAAAGAAAGAATGAACAATGTATAGTTCATTCACATTAACAAGCCTCAGTCCCTTGACTATATAACAAATATCACAAGCAGCACATTCAATTAGCTATCATGATTATCAACATTAGCAAGTAAGTTTTCAAGTTACTGAGTTAGTATGTTTTTGAGTCACTTAACATTAGCAATTAAGTTTTCAAGTTCATTAATATTAGCAGGTTACAAATTTGCAAGTTAATTAATTAGTATGATTTTAAACCATTTAACATTGGCAAGTGGCAAGTTTTCATATTAATTAATGTTAGCAAGTAACAAGTTTTCAAGTTCATGAAATTCTCATGTAGTAGAGGTGATTTGGCCAGTCACTTCACCTCCAGTGTTTAAGCCACTTCAGCCAGGAAAAGGTGATTACAGATCTAAATTGAATCTTTAAGTTTAAGTATAGTTAGTTTAGTTTTATATTTCGTTCCTTTGATTAGATTTGGAAAGATTCTGAATCATTAAAATGCTGCTAAACCGCAACCACATTTAAAGAAGTCATCCTCCGAAATCAGACGCAACAAAAAATAATTTGCTACACACTTTTCACAGCAACCATTTTGACAAAAAATAGTAGGGTAAACAGATGCTTTAGGACCCACAGTTTCAGTATTTGACCCAAAGTATTGGTAGTTGACAACCTGGGAATGAGACTTAACCAATTGTGGGTGTTCCCAATGATACTAATTAAGGTTCTATTTAGTGTAGCAGAGCCTGTCCAGTGAGCCAAAATGCACAATAGCAGCACCCTGACTCTGTTTGACCTGAATGAAACAGAACCTTAATTAGTATCATTGTAAAGACCTGCAGTTTCCCATTAAATAATAGACCTGTGCGCCACCACGTCTACATTGTCCCAACAGTCTCAGAATACCGAAGAAAACTCTACACTTCTCATAATAACATAAAAGATCTGTAACTTGTGTTTCGCTGCCGCTGCTTCAGCAAAGCATCTCTCACTGCCAGTCAGTCGGCTCTGCCCCCCCCCTTGATGTACGCGGCGCGCGCACACTCATACACACACACAGACGTCATCGTTTGAGGTAAGAAACGTTAACAAACTTTACAGTATCCACTAGTAAAATTTTATCCTGATCAATGTACGACAGCAAACAGATAACGTTACTGCAAAAGTTTATTATTGATAATCGTTAACGTTTGTTAGCTAGCGATGTTAGCTGTCAGGCTTCGATTATGTCGACTGATATATCCGGCTGCTTGCCGTAAAAAAGTATGTTAACGTTATATCTAGCTAGCTAACGTTAGCTAATTATCTAACGTTAATGTTATTAGAAAGTATAAATGTATATAGAGAATCTTTGTTATTACCAGCGGTTAACTTAACGTTTACAACGCCGCGAGCCTTGTAACTAACGTATTTTCAGCATCTGAGGAGCAAGT
>NW_023340268.1:21198782-21206621 GCF_004916995.1 Morone saxatilis
TTAACTTCAAAATGTAAAAAAAATCTTCCGGGGGAGCATGCCCCCGGACCCCCCTTGAGGGTCCGACATCCACCCACCATAGTCTCACAAAATCCTGTGGGAAACACTGACCTGTGTTTACCCTGCTGTTTCATATTAATAGTGGCTGCTGTGAAAAAGGTCTTTTGACATCTCTGTTGGGGCTGCAGCAACACTGTAATGCATAAGTATGCCTGACTCTTTAGTACCCTAGTCTATAGAGTGAAACACCTGATCCTGGCAGGTTGCTTTACCAGTCAAGCTACACAGTGCGCTAATGTGCACTGTACATTAGTAAATGATGAAACAATGTTCCACATTATAATCCATCCATGTGCGATCAATGCTCTTATACATGGAAATTTAGCTCTTAATAAGGATATCACAAATAGCAGGCATTGCACTGTTCATCCTGCTATCATATTATCTACTACAAGTGATAACATAATTAAACACGTATGGCGAGGGAAAGCAGTAAATGAGTAAGATGGACCATGTAATGTGGAGAGTCAGGGAGTGGAGGGGTGGGAAAAGAGAAGACAAGATTATAGAGAAGCCTTTGATGCCGAGTCTGGCTATGGGAATCCTAGTGTGCCTTCAGGGGAAAGCTCCTCTCACACAACATCAATAATGAATGAAAGATATCTTGTTCAGTGGAAGACTGAACCTAACTGGCATACTGATTTGTTACCATGAACCTTATGTAAAAATTGCATCAGTGTGTTTGCTATGCTTAATTTGCCAGATAAGGAGCTGTCACTGATGACAATGGAGGGAGAATGGGTGTGGTGCCGAAACAAGAACCCAGAAAAAAGAAGACTTTGTGCATCATAAATTCCATTGTTTTGAATCATTTCCTGACTGAGGACGGGTTTATTTGAGGTATAATTCTATAGAAAGTTCTTCTCCTGAAGTAGAATCTTGCATAGCATTATGGGCATAAATCATGCACTAGAATTTGAGTGTAGAAAAAACAAATTTGCAATGCAAAATATTAATACTAATTCATTCACAAATTATTTGCCGGGCTTTGTGAACAGGATTTTGGAGAAACTATGGCAGCAAATCTGTCCTTAAAAATATGTTTAATACTGAACAGATTTTCTTGATTGTATATGTTTGTAAGGGAATGTAATTTAACTTTCTTAAGCCCCACCCCCTCTTGCTCTGTGCTCTAATAACGTTAGCTAACATTAGCTAACTTAAGATGTGACTATATTTAGCTTTTATTTTTTAACCATCTTCAACATGTGGTTGTATTTTCAACATAGATTAGCCTAGCACATAGCATATCTAAGTACAGGAAAGGAGAAAGTTCACCGTGGTTCTGGCGGTGGCTTGATCAACTGTCATTGGAGCACAGAGCAAAAAGGGACGGGGCCAATGAAGGGTCAATTGCTGCATGGAATATGTTCAGATTGATCATGACCCAGGTATGCAGTAAAAAGAACATACATAATGTAGGGATGTTCCGGTCAACATTTTTGCGCTTAATTCTGTTCCAAGTTATTTCACACTGAGTCTGAAATGTTGATACAATATAGTGCTGCTTTAATAATGTTTGACACACTGAAATCATGTGTAGCTAAATTTCTTAATTTTAAGTTTCTTTATCCAAATACTGAAGGTTCCAAATTATTAGGTTTATAAGGTTAAATTATTGCTATGATATGAATGAAAGTTCAACTGGAAAATGTTTCTCCTGAAATGGACATGGAGTGATACACTAGAGAGAAGACGTCTCACTTTGTTGGAGTTGTTGGAACTGCAGAAACTTTCCAGTCCATACACGGTTGTATAGAGAGAGTACATGCAGAGTCTGACAAGTAGTTTTTATTTTTATTTTGGCTTGTTAAAAAGTTATTCAAAAAAATTAACATTAATTAGTGAGAGCTTGTATGACTTGCTGCCTAAAACATTTTTCATAGTAACTGGTATAAGTGACAGTGTCAGTTCAAATTGAAAAGCTGCAGAGCTTTTCAGGTAGTGCTAGCTGAATGTTTTGTACACTGCTCTGCTAATTAGCCAGAGATAGGAGAGATAATAAACTCGTTACTGTTGGATCTCAGAAGATCTGTGTATTTTGCCAATCCGGGTGTCAGAACAGTCACTCACTGGTGTGACCAAATCGTTTTCCACAGTCACACACACTCATTTTCACCCGCACATGCACTGTGATGCTGCACTGAAGAGCTGTGTTAAAGGAGAGCAGGTGGACAAAACACAGTAAGAGTTCAGTGAAGGCAGGATCAGACTTTGATCTGCTTTATTTTAGCCAATAGGGATCTATTAAAACATGCCTGGATTGACATCTCTACAATAATAAAACAAAATGGTAACCAACATTATTTAACAGTCTCTAGAAAGGCAGCTAAAATATAATAAGTTATATATAAGTTTTGGCTTATCCAACTGTAATTAAAATGTGAACATAAACAAAGATGGATGAATGGTTTAAATCAGTGATCCAACCTGGTGGTAGGGACCCCCCATTGTTAGAAATAAATACATAAATAAAATAAAATAAACTAAAAAAAAAATAAAAATAAAGACAGAATTGTATAAAAAGAAATAATATGCTCAAAATTAATCCAAATCTCTCTTTTTACACATACAGTTTATCAGTTGTTCTGTACTGTTATTGTTCTGCCTTGAATATAATATGAAATATCCATAAAAAATGTAATTTAGTCAGGGGTTGTCAGTTTAGTCAATGATGGAAAAGGTTGGAAACCACTGTTTTAAATGGTACTTTTGCAGGTATTTTCAATTCAAATACAATGTGATACCTTTCTCCTATAGTTGTCATTACAAAAGATAACAAAGCCTTTGATTCCTTTCAGAGCTTTTATTTTTTCACCATGTGGATTCTGCTGTTGGGTCCTTGTATCATGCAGAACGCATAAGGAGGTAATCAAAGTGAAAGGCTCTTTAAACATGTCTCATCTCATGTCACTGTTGACTTTTTAAAAGAAAAAGTCTGGTGCTATTATATATGGTTCTTCTTGTCAGCAAATCCCATTAAAAGACCCAGACCAATAACGAACATATCTATTAACAAGTATTGTGTGTGTGTGTGTGTGTGTGTGTGTGTGTCAAAGCCTGATTTATCCTATTCCTCTGTGCCATGGAGCTCCATTGTTGTCCAAAAACTATTAATAACANNAGACCAAACCAACAACGAATGTATCTACTAATGAGTGTCTCACATATCTTCTTCCTGTGTGCCATAGAGCTCCATTTTGCAATGGGTAACATGCTTCTTCATGAACACACACACTGTAGTTTATTCTGACTCAATCCCACATATTTGCTGCCCCAAATACTTTAGAGCACCAAATGTGGATTAATTAAATGCACAAATTCCTCCTGTTTGAGTAATGTTTGATACGGTGAGCAGTTGTTTTAGGAAATTACTAAATTAAACTATATATTTAAGATTTTCTTTAAGTCTTCAGTATGAACCAATGGGATTTGGGCTGAAGCCACTGAGGACAGGGAAATCCGATTTTTGAGAAG
The DNA here is from genome assembly GCF_004916995.1 of Morone saxatilis. Classification (NCBI taxonomy): domain Eukaryota; kingdom Metazoa; phylum Chordata; class Actinopteri; family Moronidae; genus Morone; species Morone saxatilis. The sequence continues at coordinate 21,202,320 of NW_023340268.1, forward strand.
CAGACTCTTTCCATATTTGTTATTTGATTGATTTTTTTTAGCACATACGTTCAGTAGAACATTTGCAGTTTGCAGATCTGTTCAACAAAAACAATGTTGGTAAAAAAACAACTTCATGGCAGAAATCCAAGCTCATCACACTGCATGACAGTGCATCTTCGCACCCCGCAGTTTGTCACAAGGGCTTATTGATTCTTTAAGCTATTTAACCTGCAGGAGGAACACAGTGATTTTAATGAATTAATCACATGTTGAATTCCCTTACAAAACTGTCCATGAAATGATTATGACACAGTCTGCTGTATCTAAGAGGGGGAGGCCGAGTCGATGATAATTCAGTGTGATGGTGATGTTCAGTGTGGACACGCCGGCTCTTTCATGTGCTGCACTTCCCACCTTATAACTATTTTAACAGGGAGGAGAACTGGGATTTTTCTGCTGCAGAAGTTATTTGAAGGGCATATTACTCTGCTTTAAATACTGTTTTGATTTGCAATGCAAATGACTCTCATTCTCATCTGAATAATCCTCTTGGTTACCTAATACTCTGGCATATTCATGCGCTGTAATGTGTCTGTTGCAGGCTTGCTGCTGTGGTAAACCGCTCGTACTCTTTGTCAGCCCCTGCTCGTTCGCTGCCGCCTGAGTTTAAAGGTCAGATAGCATTTACACATACATGGTGTTTGTTTTACACCTTCTCACAGCTCTGAATGACTGGAATTTCCCAATTCAGGGCAGGTCACATAATGCTAATGTTGTTGGACTGAAATGAGATTTTGGAAATTGATAGAGACTGTTTTGGACTGAAACCAAAACTCTGTGTCATGTTGATTTCTATGTGAGATAATAAACGAGCAAACTACTCACATATTTTGATTTTTTATTATTTTTGCGCTCAACCCTATAGTATAGCTGAAGTGGTCAAACATTTCATTACAAAATTAAATGTTATGTTAGAGCTCCATGTTAAAGTATTCTGCCTTCACTCGCAGGCTTGGCAAATAATATCTGCTACAAAAAAAAGTCCCTTCCTGACCCACAATTCAAGCTTTTAATATTCATCAAGCAGAAATGGAGGACATTTTCCTAAAAGGTACATCCTTTCCGTCATTGTAGACAAGACAGAAACACAAAAAAAGAACCTCATTCTACACAACAGTCTGTCCTCCTCAGGGGGAAGCATTAAACCTGTCGGCCTCTATGGCTAATGGTAATGTCCACATACAGTTCTTTCTTTATGCATGAGGAATATTTTGATCTTTTGATCTTAATCTCCTGGATATCACAAAGTAACCTGTCTGGGAAAATGAATGACAAATATGCATAGTGTGTATATTTATTTAATAAATAAATAATAAATTAATATATATTTAATTAATTTATTTTATTACATTTTATTTAAAGTGCCAAATCCTAGCCAAAGTTATGTCAGGACACTTTTCACAGAGAGTAGGTCATGACTGTACTTTTTTTGTACATGATATTATTTACCCTACCACTACACTGCTCAAATAGTGTTGAATCATTTTGAGCTGAGAACAAGTTTCAAACTGGATGATTTGAAGTCACTTTGCATCCCAGATAATGCATTAAATTATATGAGTGATTTTTTTAAATTTTGTAATTCAGTGTTTATTGATTTGATTCACCAACCAAGTCCAATAAATGTTCCCACCAGAAACTCAAAATGAGATGGGTCATGAGTAAATCAGATGAAGTTAATGCACTGTAAGTACCCTTTTTACCTACGATGAAGTATGCTAACCCTGCAGTTATCCTAAACTTTATTGCATTGTTATAATAAAGTGGGCCCTGCATTCCCCAACACACATTACATCTTCAAACAGAATGCAAATCATATTTTAGCCTGGAGTTATTGAATTTGATCACTGGACTATTCATGCAGTCAGCCATTGTACAGAATGTACAGACATTGAACTGTTTGTTCCTTACATTCTGATCTCTCAATTCATCTGGGTCTCTGTACATTTATGAAGTAGATCCATTAAACCTTGAAATAAGCTTTTTCCATTCAACATTTATAACTCATGTCCCAACTAGAACATCTATCTTTTTGTTGACTTTGTATGCAGTCAGCTTTAAATCTGCCAGTATGCTTCCTCAGAAGTGCTTGATGGTCGACCACAGTGCTTAAAATGGGCTGGTACTCACCAGTACTGAGTACTGGCACTTCTGATTTTTGTCTTAACTAAGAAAACAGCTTAACGTTAAGGAAACAGCTCTGAAAATATCCTTGTTAAAAAGGATAAAAAACACCAAAAGAGTTAGGGTTATGGTTGTGCTGAATTAGGGTATTGTGTCAAATTAGGACACTAACTGATCGGCCGGCTGTGTGGAAGTGAGAGCTTGGGTTTTTCTCTCTAGCTCTCGCTTTTCATTCCCTGTTCTTTTCTAGTATAACCCGCCTTTAACCCCCTAAAATTTGCTTTGTGTTGAGTCTGACCACACTTAAAGAACCAAATATATAACAGCAAATATAAAACAGAGCTTGTATCTTGTAAAGCTGGTGTTCTGTAAGGTGGTTTTAGCTCAGTGGTGCACTTTTTCCTGCTGTCGTTGCTGTCTCCACATGGAAGAGCACAGGTGGTGGTACTCCTTCCACAGCAGCAAATTCACTGTCAAACTTTCTTAAATGTGGATTTATATTTGACATAATGGTTGTGCAGTAGTTCTAATGGTGACTGTAACAGGAGCAGAGACAAACGGCCCATTTTCTCTCTTAATTCTTTTTCACTTTCCTCACTTCTTTTACTCCACCTCAATCTTTCTCTCTTCCTCATCCTTCACTTCTTAAATGAGTTGATTTCTTTCTGTTTTGGGCTTTTCAGACGGTAATTAAAGCAACTGCGTCGGAAAATTGTGTTCAAATACACTCCCCACTCAGCAGTGAGACAGAAAGTAGGCTGCCTTAATGAACTACACTTGAGTAAGTCTAGTTAACAGCAGATGAACATACTCATGCTGCTTATGTTCTTTTTCCTGCTGAGAGCTGAGTCAAGTCACTAATTATGGTGAGTCTGAGTCAGTTCATCAGAGTTTGATCCTTTGTTTAATTACAACCTGTATGGCAATTTCACCCCTGCAGCACTCTCAATATCAAAGACACCTGACAGGCCAAAGATAAGTTAGACTCTGAATTACCATAGCCATTCCTATCATTCTAATTCACCACTCTCATTGGTGTTAGGGGGGCTTTAAAAGTCAACTGGCAGAGACCAGAAACTTGCTTTATATGGGTATAATACATAATTAAACAATTTTCTAGTATGATCTTTTTGCCAAACTGGTTGTTGACTGTGTTGTGCTGGGGTTGCAAGCAGAGATGATTTCTAAAACTCTCTGTGGTCCAATGTTCAAGGATGTTTGAATGTCTGAAGTCAGAGTGGTCTGCAGAAAATCCTGCATAAGCTGCGTTCTTGGAAAATTTAATCCGAAAGAGAAAAAAAAGGCAAACATAAATGTGAAAAAGATGATATGAATTTGGTTATTTCTTGCTCTGCTGTTCAGCGACTGAAACAAAGTTCTTGAAAGCACCAATCCCAGCCCACGGGTAGTGGTTGTATCACATTCTGGTTGTGCTGCTGATCAAACGTCCACTGGAAGTATTTCAACAATGTTTTCTTCAGCGGCCACGTTTCCAGTTTTGTTAAGAGTTGTCCTGCCCTGATGAAAAGAGTAACACACTGACTTCAAACCACTCATTCATTTAAACAGACAATACTCCAGCACAGTGAGATGTTCCTCAGGCGCCACTTTCACGATCATTTATGGATGCACAGTACATTAAAATAAATAGTTTACTTTTGGGTTCACATAAGACACAGACAGCAGTCTCCTGGGTTAAAGTCCTGTGTTTGTTTGAGCCATTCATCCACCCCGCCTCCATATGCAGACTTTCTCGCTCTTTATACTATGTCACCTGAATTCAACAGAGGGCGCTTCTAGAAATTACGCAATTTATTTATGCCACTGTGGTGGTATTTAACTGCAGATGGTTATTGTATGAACAATTGTGATGTGGTGACGGTAGGATCACATGCATGATAAGGAGAGCCTTGTGTTTAGAGCACTGGTTTCCAACCTTTTTCCTTAAGGGACCCATTTTCTATCATTGAGTAAACTGAGGATCCCTGACTATGTAACAGTACAGAACAACTGATAAACTGTACAATAAACCCAAATAGTGAACACAGTAACTACACTACCACGAGATACTTTCTGGTGCTCACAAGATACTTTCTCATGCGCACCAGATACTTTTCTCGTGAGCACCAGAAAGTA
>NW_023340268.1:21206721-21218257 GCF_004916995.1 Morone saxatilis
ACGAGATACTTTCTGGTGCTCACAAGAAAAGTATCTGGTGTGCACCAGAAAGTATTAAGTCGTGCTCACGAGAAATGTTTCATTTTTTTTGTTTTTGTCCCTTTAGGGTCTCCGTAGGATCCTGACCCCTGGGTTAGGAACCACTGTTTTAAAGAAACTGATTGCTGGTGTGTTTTTGGTTGAATTCTGTCTACCTCATATATTGCTCTTAATCGTATTTTTTTTGCAGCTATTTTTTGTGTGTATGTAAACATGTTTTTTAAAAAGGGCTATACAAATAAAGTTATTTTTATTGGTTATTATTGGTGAATTTGATTGATCTTGATTGTCACAGGCTCTAACAATGAACAGAAAGAAGTAGCTGTGTTTATATGAGACCAGTGGTATGGTCCTTTAAGAAAAGTCCTGAGAATGATTTCACTAATGAATTATATGTTTTATATGCAAGTAACAACTGATGACAGAAATTGGCATTAACGTACTTGTAACCACTTGCTTCCAGCAGCTTCAGTTCCCACAAATATTATCAAAAGCTAGTACTTAACATAAATTACATTAGTTTGGTTTGTAATTTCCAGCTGATGATATTTGCAGTTGCAGCTCGCGGCAGTGTGTACTGTACATGCAGTGTGTTCCTGTGTTTACTGTTGGTGAGTGATGATTCACCTCTCACTGAACCTTCAGAGTCGATGGTTGCCAGAGTGCCTGTTGGCAAATTCGTAGCCTCACTGTGCCAAGCGTTTGTACCCGTTCGCTGTGTCTGGCGTGGGGGGTGTCCCTGGCACCTCGCCGCCCCCCTGCACCCCTGCTCCTCAAAGACGACAATGATAAGAGGGGAGGGGTGGGGTGGGCGGGGTGTGAAAATCCTCTTGATTCTCAGCTTGTGGAGCCAGAGCCATTCAATATGTTTCTGAAAATCCTCCTGAATGGAGACGAGCGGAGGGAGCACTGTATCACTGAGCATCGCCCTGTATTTAACTGTCACTCAGGGTTATTTATGCCTCACATGCACGGCATTCCAGAGGTTATTTTTGGGAAGTTAGCAGAAATGGAGGCTGGTTCAAAGCAAGGACACGACTCTGTACTCCTCCCTGTCCTCCTCGTGCTTCTCCTTCCTGCTCACCTTCCCTGCCTCTCCCTGTCGGGACACAGCAGGCCGGGCCATGGCCCTGTCAGTTAGCTAGGCCTGTGTAGCGACAGCATCCTCTGCTCTCATATAGACCAGTCTGACTGCATGAGAAATAACTCATGAATTCTCCTATTTCCAATCACCTCACCCCTTAAAATGGCTGTCAACAATAGTTATAACTCGTTACATGACAATGTATTGTAACTTTGGACTTGCATTTCTAACACTGTGTCTACACATGACGCGTAGCGTGATTGGCATGCCAGCAGAACAGCAGCAGCAGATTCAGTGGTCTGAATGCAGCCACAGTATTGAGTGTAGGTCCCCAGCGCTTGGACAGCGTTCAGAGCCAGACAAAATAGACTTGAACTGTAAAAATGTGCTTTTACTTGCTCACATCTGTTTAAAATAGAAGTATACCTATGATGAATTCATAATAAGCACAGAGTTACGAATCAGTGTTTCTCAAACTTTTTACATCAAAATCAACATGTACCACCTGAGAAAATATCAAGCTCTGCAAGTACCACCATTGTGATGGACTAGCTACGGAAAGTTTGTTCATGCAGGACGCAGTTTATTCCTAATAAAAAGATTATTTGTTGTTCACAGCCACACTTTACAAAGAGCTAGCACTAGAACTGGCACTTAAACTCTTCCACACAACTCTCATACTGCTAATCTAACTAATCATGTATGTATGTGTGTGCCATGTGTGTGAATGTGACCACGTAGCTGTTTTTAAAACTAAAATGTTACAGGAGGATAAGTTACTTATTCGAAATGACATTTTGAATGATCTCATAAAGTATTTTCCCTTCAAACATTTTTAGCATTTTCATCATATGGTATTAAATTCATTCATTCATTCATTTATCATAAAAAAACATTCTGACATTCCTCTGCTTACCACTGGAGGGAGTTCGGGCACCACCAGTGGTACACATACCATTTGTAGCGTTTGAAAACCAGCGCAATAAGTCAAGATATGAATTTGAAAGAATAGCTTAAGATTTTCAAAAACTTAATCCCTTATACTCAGACAGCTGAGAAAAATGATATCAGTCTCTGTCTCAAGCATGGGGCTGAAGTTAAGACATAGGAAACAGCTAGCCTGGCTCTGCCTAAGTTTAAAAAAAAACAACCCACAAACAACTCTAAAGCGGCAGGATAGTTAGGAGCGCTACTTGATTTTTTCACAGATTATCTATCTCATGTTCTGCTGTCAGGATATAGTGAAAGTTTGACAAAAAGTTATTTTTATAAAAGTTACCTACTGCAGCTTTAACTTACAGGCTGAGTAATAGGGATGATGACATTGTGTACGTTTGTATTCTCTTCCAATTTGCATTTCCGCTCATTATATTATATTCCGAATTGAATAATTATCATGCACTTACAATGTGATTACAGTGCCTAGTGATTTCACATGAGCATCATTAGGATTTTTTATTGCCAGAATAAAATTTAGTTAGATATTCAGTAGAGGGGGAATCGTGATCACTAACAGGGAACTGGAATGCTAATTAGACTCGGCCATTTCACTCGCTGTAAATACACATTTCTGGCTCTGGGAAAGACATTCCTGACAATCCTGCTCATTTTTAGATTATACGGAAAAAGGAGAGGACTCTCCCTCTTTTGTCATGTGTGTCAAGCTCTCAGTGCTGCTCATTGAGCACTGTTATTCTCCCAGATCATGTAGAATTAGGATGGTGTGACAAATAACACTCTTTCAGTTAAAGTTTTCACTACGAATTGAATTTGATACCGTTACTTAAAAAACATGGTTATCGTGATAGAGAGGATTACTTGTTCCATTACCCAGAAGCATGCTTGAATGGAGCAAAACACGTAAAAGACATCTGGAAATAATCAGCACTAATGGTTGCTGCTGGTAATAATTACAGTTTAGTGAACTGGAGTACAGTGTTGTCACATGAAACCTTTTGTGATTTTAATAATCTCATCACTAATCACTTTTTTAGCACTTGGATAAACAAGTTAATCCATTCTAATCTATGCTGTCATGCTGTTGATACATGTGATGATACCATAATGCCTCTTGAAGCAGTGCCCTTGAAGTTCCATTTACACACCAAGTTTTTGTTGCTACTGAGGTTCAGGTCTTATTCAGGTTAATCTGCCTACATAAACCTTTGACTGAGCCTCTCTCTGTTGAATAAACCAGTTAACTATGGCAGGAATTGTATGGGGGCCAGGACAGCCAGGACAGCCATGGCTGCGGTGGTGTCTCAGTTCGGCCTTATACCTCTCAAAAAATGATACACCCTGCGGCCACAGTGGCCTTGATGCACCTTTCTGCACTGCCCCTGCTGATTTTGCAGTTTCTCCTCTGCCTCTTTCCAGTCAATACGGTTGTTAGACACCAGCGTTTTTTTGTGTGGTTTGTCCACTGAATGTAGTCATGCCAGGCTTACCTGCTGTTGATTGGTGTAGCAGTGTCTAAGCTCTGACGTCCTCCAGTACTTCTAGTTCAGCCGTCCTTTAACTTTCTCCTCTATATTTACTTTTATTTGCTCAAAATCATAGGTAATAGATTTTTAACAGCAGCCATTTTAATATGAAATTCTACGGTAAAAATCAGGTGTTACCAATGATGCTAATTAAGGTTCCATTTAGTGTATAAGAGCCGTTGCATTAAGCCAACATGCACAACAGCAGCACCCTGACTCTGTTTGACCTGAATGGAACTGAACCCTAATTAGTATCATTGGTAACACCTGTGTTTACCCTGCTGTTTCATGTCTAAATGGCTGTTTTTGGGTTTGTGACTTTGTCATCAAAACTTTCAAACTCCATTGTATGCACACTTGACTAGCTAGCTTAGCTACTGTGAAGTACAGTGGTGTGCTAGTGTTCCTAGTAAACATACAATCCTGACATAAGCGCGGGTGAAAACAAAGATGGCAGCGCGCTAGGTTCCAAATACAACAATAAGACATATTGATAAATTGATGTTCCTAACAATGGAACAATGGCTTACTTTTATAACATCATTATTTTGTAATACTTCTAATTCATTCATCTAAGTTATAAATGTGTGTGTATGTTGTTATTTCAATAGAAAATACACTTTTAACTATTTTAACTTTGCTTTGTGCCGTGCCGCATGAGGTGGGTCCTCAAGTTTGAACAAATGTTTTATTGTTCTATGAGTTTGTATTTTCTACATTGAGTGTTTTGAAAAGTTGTCAGAAAAGAAAAGAGCTCTGTTTATCTGAAATCTGAGAAAAATGACAGCATGTACTTCTGAGAGTATAAAACACTGTGATGGCCTAAGGTATACCTTGCACTGAGTTTCACTTAGCACTAAATACCCAATGCAAACCAAGCTACTGCACCTGCAATACTGTGGCACTTCAAGACTTCACGTTTCAGGTGGAACTTAAAGCTGTGAAATTGTGGCACTTATTGTCCACTGCATTTCCTTGATGGCTTGGATTGTAGATCATTAGTATAATTTATCAGGATGAGTGACCTTTTGTTGAGGTTGTTGCAGGGACAACCTTTTCTCAGTCTTTTTTCTGTATAGTTGAAGGACCGTCTACTTGCTTGAAAGTCCCAACAGCTTCCCGATTTCTTTCCAAACCTTGGGGGCGGTGGAGTAATGGTAATCATGGCCAATAACTGATCATCATCATTTATTACAGCACCACAGCTTTGGAAAGCCTTTAATTGGTTTCAAGTATTTAAATGTATTAGCAACATGTGATAGGAAGGAACCTGTCATTCAAAATTTGGCTACTTCAGTACTAATGATTACTGTAGCTGTACAATAGCGAGAGAATTGACTCTTAACAACACGATCTATGCTGTCCATATATCCCTTACTGTGGATTGTATAAAATGAGCCGCTTCTCAATCAAGGCAAAAGGCCTGACCAAAGGCAGACTTCTCATATGAGTCCATATTGATTGCTGACTAGTCTTGCATAACCTACCTCCAGACTTCTTTCTATCAGGTTTGAGGTGGAGCAAGTGCAAAAAACTTTTTTCGCATCACTTCCAGTTAGGAAGCTGTGTTATACTCCATTAAAGCGATGCATTCCCCTTCCATAGTTATGTTTCCCGACCATAAAAGAAACAAATTCCACCGTTACAATTTCATGTGTATTTTAGATTTTCATGGATTTCAGTGGAAGAAATGTTGATCCATTACACTTCCCCCTCCATCCTACGTATGGAGGTCAGACATTTTTCTCACAATTTCACGACTGTGCTAGACTTGTTTAAGACATTCACTTAAGGGCTGTTCGATTTTGATGACAGTGTGATTTTATTCTCACTGAAACAAACAATTTTTGCAAGTCCCACCAATCCTAAAAAAGTGAGCAAAATCCTGGACAGATGAGTAATGGTGGCATCACTACAGAGCATTACATGTAAATCAGGGGGCAGATTAGTCTATAAGGCTTGTATGCATCGACCCAGACCAGCTTATGGACAGTCTTTATTCATGTAAAGGTAGCCATCATGTCATGTATGTTCCATCTGTAATCATTATTCTCTTGTAAAATTCTTCAGTGCAAATGTTACCTTACTCTCCCAACCATCCACGTTCAAAGCTCTTTCTCCTCTGAGCACTTCATTAGGCAACACGCTTCCACCTCTTCACATGTCATCCTTCTCACCTCGGAGCTGATGGAATCCATCACCTCTTCGGGGGCCTCTGACCTGGTCTAGGCAGTCCAGTCACGTCTGCAGGCCCTCAGAGCTGTCTTAAACACTGCACAGATCATCTGGCCTTAGCGGCTTTGATCTCACAGAGACGGCACCGGCAAGAGGCAAAATCCATACTAAAGCTTTCGGACTTCACAATGCCGAACCAATCTAGCAAATGATGCCAGGGATATGAGGAGCCTTTCAAGCGGTGGTTTGATTTCCACCTCTTTAGTGAGATGGACTCCGCCGAGGCATCTGAAGAAAAAAAAAAAAAAGGAACTGGGAGTATTGCTGACTGGGCGGCCAACAGAATACAAATGGCTACTTTCATATTTGGCCCTGGAGAAATGTGTTACTCATGTGCACCAAAGGCTCAATGATCTGCTGTCTGCTGTAGAGAGGAGCTTTTGACAACAGACACTAGCTTTCTCTTTATTTTTCCCAGCAGCATTTAGTCTGTGTCCTGGGGAGGATATGACATGATATGATTAATGATTAGGTAAAATATTATTGATCCCTGTGAGGAGCTGAGGTTGTTGTAGCAAATTGTGATGTAATAGTTTACAACAAAAGGAAAACAGAGGATAAATAAGAATAAAATAAGAATAAACAAAGAAAGGTGTTGAATGCAGCATCATGATGGCATGGAAAATAACAGTAAAAGAAGGTCTTGTGACAAAGGAATAAGACAATAAGAGAAAACCGATACACAACTGTTGTGTTTACAATAAGTCAATTCCTGTGTACAGTAGCAGGAATTCTTGAGAGTAAAGCAAAAGACAAACAAGTTGTTGTTGTTGTTGCCATTTTCTCATTTCTGATCCTATCAAATTTTAATACATTAAACTTTCAAAACAGGAGCCTTGTTGTGTTCTTGCAACCATGCTCGTCTGCTCAAAAATGCCAGCATGCAGACTAAAATCACTTTTAGCGGTTTGTCCCACAATGCAGTGCAGAATTAATGGAAACTACTCAGATAGAAAAAAGTCTAATCAATCTATAAATAAATCAATGAATATAGAAGGGGTAAACATTGCTTTGTTTCATGGCAAATGTGTCATGTTGCTTGTTGGTGTCCTTTCAGATTTATGTCCTTGGTTTTATTTTTAAAAACACTGAAAGACTGACTAATTAAACAACAATCAAACAATCTGGTTGATTGACATTTATTTCTGATCCATCATTGCCAGAATAGTTGAGCACATGTATGTCAGTAAAGTAGAAGTGTCTAGCACAGGTTTGAATAAAGTATCAGTATTAGCATTATTACACTGTTTTATAATATTAATATTTTGTATAGAATTGGGACATACAGTGTTTATCCATATGTTATCAACATAAACAATAACATATGATTCTTTATTTTAAGTTGCTGTATTAAAAGGACCATTAAAAGGATCCTGCAGTTTTTTTGTCACAATCTATAAATTTATATAAAAAGAAATCTTAGACAGCTGGTTTTACTTGTAACTTCATTTATATTCATTTTAGCGAAACAAGTATTTCTCCAACTGATATTCATACCTAAAAACCAGAGACAAAGATTGATACTTTAGGATACTAAACTGTGAAATAAGACCATGAAACATGGCAAATGTATAGTATAATGTAAAGCTAACCTAAATATTACAATAGAACACTTTGCAAAACACTGATGAGTTATACATCAACATCTAGCCACTGTGTTATCAGGGGAAGAAAAAAAAGCACACACCCAAGATGGTCAGCCAGTGTTGGTTCCTCAGTTGCACATAATCCAGGTGATCGTTCAGTTCGAGTGGGACAACAGTTTGCTTTGATCACATTTAAATCCTCTGATGTGGGTGACCACAGGCACATACTGGGAGAGTCACATAGAAGCACATTTAATATCAGTTCCACACTGTGAAGTGTCCTCTGTAGTATTGATGGAGGCCCTGACGTTGGTCTTTGCAAACCAGCTGCAGACAGTGTCTCAACAAAAATCATCACACACATGTTGGTGGAGTGCAACACAATCTGGGGGAAATCATGGGTCAATGTGTTCTTAAAATACAGCAAAAGGGGTATAAATAAATTATATGTTAACATGGATAAACACAAATTATATATTAACACGGATAAACACAAATTATATATTAACACTGAAAAGCAGTTTAGTTGAAATATACTATGTACCAGCTTCTACATGTTGAAAAATATGACTGCTTTATAAGTCTGTGCTCAGCTTACTTCTAAATGGACTTGTTAGAGACACACTTCAGGGTCTGAAATACTGTAACCCTGTGCAACAACAATCCTTGTGTTTGTCTCTGCAATTGGCCTTTAAATAAAAAAGGAGGGGGGTATTTTGCCCTGATGGGCAAAACTGTGCCTCCTATTTATTGCTGTTGGTATGATCCATATAGTATGTTAATCAATTCATAAATCAAACTATTATTGTCATAATTACTTGGTCCAAAAGGATCCATACACTGTTTAGCCTAGTTATCATTTGGAAAATAATTTTCCATCTTAGCTCTCTACACGTTATTAATGCAATTATTAAGACAATGGTCATTTTGTTTCAATAGACTCCTTCAAGTCTGCAGTCTCCCTGCTCTATTATGTTATAGATGTCTATGTACTTGTAGCTGTATGCAAACCAATGTTTATCTGACTTTACCTGTATGATAAATTAAATTAAAGTTAGCCATGGAACCCAGCAGCATTTAGAAATACTTCAACTTTAACTTCAAACGTTTCTTTGTAACCTACAAGCTGTCCACGTTTCTGCCTTTGAGAGATTTGCCTGCCACATTAATGTACTTGTCCGTCTTCGGGAATATTGTCAAAATCAATTTCTATACAATGTTTAGTATGTTTATGTTATGCTCTGACTCTCACCTTGCCATTCAAGCCACCATTGGATGCTGTTTCTGAATGTATTCCACTGTGTGCGTGTAAAATCCTTTGCCTCTTCTTTCTATATGGACGTGAGATGCATAGATGCCTGATGTTGACAACAAGGGCGCAGATATCTTGGATTCTTGTTTACATGTCATTCCAAAATGCAGCCACCTGATTGGCCCTGACTATGAGAAGAGATAACTATTGCCAACTTTAAACACAAATGAAAGAATAACTGCAGGATGACACATAAATACCAAACCAATAGATCTTTTTTTATGAAGTAAAAATTATTTAGTTCCCCATATATGGGAACGGGACTGAACGAAAAACAGCTTCACCTTAGGGCCTATGATGAACTGTGCTTTTTAAGTCTACGGTGCAACTAAAAGAGTCCAGTGTGTCCAGTATATTGTATAAGTTAACTAGGATCCTACTATCCTACTGTTGACTGCAGCTGTGTGTGTGTGTGTGTGTTGTACTGTATACAGTAGTGTGTACTGTAGGCGAGTAAGCTCTTTTGACCTTGCTGCTGATTCTTCGATTTTCACTACTCACACTGAGTCAGACAAATTTACTGTGGTGCATTGATCAAGTCAGTATTGAAATAAACCTCCCTCTGCCACCCCCATCACTCTATAGCTTTGTCTCATACTCGCGCAGAAACATACACAAGCAAAAGAAAAATGCTGATTAATTGCATGTTGCAGTGGATGATAGATGGTGACCTCTGTTTCGCCTTTGCTGTTGTCATTGTCCCACAGCATGAGGGATGGACACGAGAACACAAACCAATGATCTTTTTCCCATCCAGCCCAGTGCCTCTGAGTCTGAATAATTCAATTTGTATCCACCAAAGCTGCATTTGTCATAGCTGGTATGTGCTCTCAGGCTCTTTACCCAGGATGCTTTGCTCCGTACACTTTGATTCACCACATTCAGTGGAGGTTTCAAGAGATCAATCCACACACGGGGAATCCGGGGTGATGGTATTTCACACCGCTTTCTCAAAAATGGGATGTTACTTCGTTTTGCTCAGTTAAAGGCACTACATAGAATATTGTAACACTGTATATTGCCAAATACATTTTTAAGTTAAACATATCAGATCATGATGGAGACTATTGTTAGCTTCTATCCTAATCGGTTACACATTTAAATGCTGTTGCTTCTCAAAATTAGCATCCCAGTGACAACTAAGCAAATTCTGTCCATAGATGAAGCCATGTGATATGTCTGAAAGCTCCAGAAACCTTAAAGGAAGTGGATCTTCTGCTAAGATTGTTTTTGTCATTATTAGTAATATTAATTCAAGTTACTGCAACTAGGATCTTACTTGATATATTTTGCAATCATTTCTATTTGTAAAACTAAATTGTAATATTTGACCCATCGAGTTAAACTGACAATCTCAAAGATTTTCCTTTAAATGTCCAAATGTGTTTATGTGATGTGTGAGGTCCAGTGTGTAACATTTAGGAGGCTCATTGGCCGGTCATTTTGGGCATTTTTTGACAGTTTGAAATACTGCAGGAAGTAATGGAAGTAGAAGGAGTAGCCACAGTGAGCTGTTAGATGAAGAGTTGCAGGGGACAGGCCGCACACCTCCAACTACTCAGAGAGCTAACCAACTCCTTTCACTGTGCCCTGCTGCTCGCAGACTCATGCAGTGTGCAGAATAAAATCAGTTTTCTACAAAATGATGGAAAAAGGCCAATTGTTGTCTGACTTCTTTATTAAAACAACAATAGGTTTTTTTGAACCCTCACAATTCTGAAACCTGTAGTATTATACCACACTTGCTGTTACCACCAGTAAATACAAGTGTTGTGAAATCAACCGGGACAGAAATCTTAAGGATACCCACCTTAATTACAGAGTTCTGGGAACACACTGACAGAAAAGTCAGATGAGGCAAGAATCATGAACACTGAAAACAAGCTTTTTACCAGTTTAGCCAGTGTATCAAAGACTGGATCGCATAGAAAACTGTGGAGAGTCTAGAGATTCAATCTAGCAGATTCCTAAATAAATACCATCAACACCAGAGTCCAATGGAGGGTGAAACCAAAAATATGCACACTCCTAATGTCCTTAAAAAGTATGCGGAAACTGTGTGCACAAATACAGTATGTGAGTCAAAGCTGAAGCCGGAAGTTAGTCAACTACGTTAATGATGGATGCTTAGTAGGAATGATATATTGATGCAATAAAGTGACTGTACAGTACCACAGTTTACACATATATTTCTTATTCTGTTAGTAGGACATAGAATGAGGTTGTAGTTGTAGTTCTTCCTTTGGTACATCTCCAGCTGCACACTCAGGAATCATGTGGGCCTGTTCTTCCACAGTATCATACCTTCCTCTTTGTTATTACTGAAGTTGAAGGAAATGAAAGGTTTAAACCCTGAACACCAAACTGCTGCTGTCAAATGAACAGGAGATTGATGGGTGTGACCTTTGTGTGACCTGTGTAAGAAGGTCATGATGGAGATCAGTGACAGCTGACATCCAGTCACCAGACAAATATAATAAGCCTCAGCATGGTTGCTTTGGTGAAAGAGGAAATGGTGAGGGAGGCAGAAAAAGCCTAGAATGGATAGATACATAAACATATACATGTAGAATGTAGAGTTTTTTAATCAGATTAGTTACATTTAGTAAAAATGGGGATTAATTAGCATGATTAGAATTTTAATATAGATCTGAGCAGAGGACTCTTTTTTTTTTTCAAAAGTGACATTGTTCTGTTGTCTTATAGGATACATTTACATAAATACCAAAAGTAATGTAAATGTACATTTAAGAGTAGGTTTAAGACGTTCCTCTTGCAGTGCAGTGCTCTCACTCAG
>NW_023340268.1:21218357-21223110 GCF_004916995.1 Morone saxatilis
GTGTTGAATACTTTTACATATATATATATGCTTATAGTCGCGGAACGAGTATAGTTAATGCAGCTCTCTGTGATTTCCTGAGTTTTCCTGATGGATATCTGCCATTAGCGGGCAACAGAACTGGGCTCACTAACTAGCAAGCCCCTAGTGGCAGCACAGTGCACCGGTATGTGACTCTCTTTGTTACAAGAGTAAAGGTTTGTGTTGTAACAATCCTTTGATACTGTGGTCCCGGTGTCAAGGTGCAGCTTCCAAACGGAGTGTGACATAGTTTTTGTTTTCCTGCGACTATCAGATTAATGAAAAGTGGGTCGACAGTCGACTATTAGGGTGCAACCCTACTGGAAGGTAGATGCTATTCCTAGCTTATGGAGCTAGTCCCTCTCTAGCTGCCAGTTTTAACAGGAAACGCGTAAATATGAGGAAGTAAAACAAAAAAAACCACTCTGCATTCCGTTTCATGGGGACTTTAAGTGTTCTCGACAGATTTTTATTCTTGTGATAGAATAGCTAACACTACGGAACACTCAACCTCTAGTAAAGCATTTATGCAAACATATGCCTTGTAGTTAGAGAGTCATGCTTAGAGGCAAAGAACAGCTTTGTACACGGCATCAAACACGTAACCCTTCAACTGTAAAGCCATGATTAAAAAAACAGTGAATAAAAGTCAATATTCTATTTCACCCTGTGGGCAAAACAATGTGCTGAAGGTAAAACCCATCTGCGACAAAAGGGGAGAAAAACACTTGTTAACAATGATAACTGACCTGAGAGGCTCACAAAGACATAATAATTGGCTCTCATATTCTGTAATGAGATTCTTCATTCGATCACAGCTAGACAAATGGACTGTGGAAGTATTGACACATAATGAACAACCTTTCATTTCATGAGAGGAGAGAAAGCAATGGGAGCCATAATGCAAGGACCATTTTCCAGTTATTCTATTTTCAGAGTAATCATGCCATTAACAATTCATTACCTTTTTATGAAATCACAACGACAGGGCTGAGAGCAGCTAATATTCCTCACAGCGCATATTTATACACAAAATGTACAACTCATTCGGGGCATGACTGCATGGCCTAATCCGTGGCTCTGATGACTGAAGTCATTAACAGGGCTGCTGATGACGGTGTTAGTCATTAGTGTCAGATTTAAGGTGTCACGGAGTCAACACATTAGCAGAGTGATGTAGGCGAGCGTGGACAGAGGGGTGCGATCATTCAACACATGTAATGGGCTTTCAGTGGGTGTGGCAGCATGGGAGAGATTATGAGGGTTGGGGGGCTAGGAGGGGGGTTCTAATATGAAATGGCATCTGACAGTATTTTAGCAAAATCTGCATATATACTGTATATATATATATAGTTCACCATTTTCTCACTTACCTCTGGTGTTATCTAGCCATTCTTACAGTTTTCTTTGTCCAGGTTTTGAGTTATTGGGCTTTTTTCAGATTTCACAGCACTTAACAATTTCATTTAAATTCAATGTAAAAACTTTAAAGCAACTCTACTTCTACCAGCTACCATCAGCAGAGGTCAGACATTTTCTCACAGAAAACTGCTAACACTGTGGGTTAGAAAAAATGTTACTGCTTAGTTTTCAAAATGTCAGAATGTCCCTGCTGTGTCCTTCCCTGGAGTTAGAGTCTTGTTTGGAGCCTTTGCAAATCACCTTGTTACTGTATTTCCTGTTGTCAAACTAGTTGAAATAAACTTTAATTCACAGCAGAAAAACAGTTGTTGCCAGTGTATTTTCACGTATGTTGTTCAGCGGCCGTTAAATTCGGATTAGCACTATAAAATGAGAAAAAACTGTCAAAGAAATTGGCCAAAAAGAGACCAACCCATATATCCATCCATTCACCCAACTCTATGGTGTTTTGGCACCAGAAGAGCCAGGTCTTACCCATAAGGGGCTGCCAGATTTAGGTAGGTTTTGGGGATGTTGACTAGGTCTGAACAGCAGTTCCAGCTAGGAGTACTTCAACCCATGGGATTAGCCCAAGTACCTTGGCCATTCATTCATGACCAGTCTGGCAACCAGGTGCACCGTATTCAGGCCACTGTTGGCCCAAGCCTTTCTTGTTTACTGATTCAGCAGAACAACAGGATAAACAGACTTCTGTATTGATCTCCAGGCTTGGGAAAAAAAATGGATTTTTTTCCAGCCGTATTAAATATATTGTTCTAAGCCTAGTAAGACTAATTCCTAATAAAGACTTACTGAACTTATCAAAACGTAACACTCATGCTGCTTCAGGATGTATCCTGATTTTTTTTGCCTTTTTGGCATTCTGTCACTCCCATTTAAAGCAAAGATAATTCTAGTAATACCAAATATAGAGTGAATATTTGCAGCTTTGTGAGATTTTCAAATCATAAACTTAAAATAAAATCCCTTTGTTTATAGTGTTGTTGTTTAGAGGTTTTTTTTTATATTTTTAAAACCACTGTGTCCTCGATGTGTCAAGTGAGAAAATGTGCCCGGGTGAGGAGGCTCATAAATACAGTGAATACATTTCTAAGAACTCCTCAGAGGGATTGGAGAAAAGAAATCCCAGTTGTGGAACAGAGGGATATTTCTGTGAACTTCTATTTACCTCATGTTGAACTTCATCTCACTTATTTACTTTTTTTATTCTGCACCATATATCTTGAAAAGGCGCCCATTCATCTCAGTGGAAGGCTGGAATTACAGTTTTTCCACTTAAGTACAGCATTTACAGTATTTCTCATTTTGGCACGTTGATATTAATGTTACCATAAAAAGTAACACTTTATCTCTGACACACATACACACAAGCACAAACACACAATATCCTGACTTTTTTGCAGCTTCCATTAATCTCTCTTTCCCACTCTCTTTCTGTACAGTACACCTCTTGCTCATTCTCTTCCTCCACCGACCTGTGTTTCACTTCTGCGGAAGACCCGTATTAACAGTAACTGAATCTATACAGTCTTTGAAATTCTATTCAACATGGTCAGAAATGAGGCTATTTAAACAGCTTCTAAAGAAAAGCTTTGGTCTAGCTGGAATGTCGGAGATGGCTTCCATATGTGCTGAATGCAGATCAAAGTTTTTCCTGGTTCTTTCCGGCCCAAATGATTCGAGAGACTAAAGTCGGTGTTCCCTGGCTTGCAACCAAGCTTTATAAAGAAATACTCCTTTTGTGTGAGTCAGTCTTTTGTTTGTTTGAGAGATCACACTCATATTGTGCAACAAGGGCTAGAACAGTGTAACCAACACATCAATAATAGGTGCTTCTTTTTCTTGTATGTATGAAGTGTGTCTGTATAATCAACAGTCTTTAGATGGGTTTCCCGCATCACTTATTTTACTTTCTGTTCTCTCTTCTAAAATAATCCAAAAAAAAGTCGGGTTGTGAAATTAAAATGTCATATGTGCTTCTTTTAACTTACATAAGCAAATATTTAATTACACATTCAGTGTGCCTACTTTAGCAGTCCTTGATATTTTTCTCTTTCATCTGTCCTCCAATGTATGCCTTCTACTGGCTAACAAAAGTCCCCAGTAAAAGCACCTAAACCTTACTTTATAATCCTAGAAAAAAGCAAACTTTTGCACAATAAAATGAGGCCATTTTTTCTGTATAATAATGAGTTGCTATAATTTGTTGATCATTTACATACCCAGTGAAAGATTGACCATGATGTGAAAATAAATCTATTGCCGACATTTGGAATGAAAAATAGGAAATGTATCAATTACAGAGCTATAATTGCTTGGCGAGAGCAATCCCTCCTCCCCCTATTGATTCAGTTTGACAGGTTCCTTCATATTGACAAATCCAGGCAGACGGAGCAGTGTTCCAGCTACCTCAAGGGTGTCATCCATCTCCCACCCCGAGTCTCTGAGCAAACCTCACGCCTTAATGCTCATTTAAATAGGACACCAATCATCATCCAAGACAAATGGCCTATTCAGACGTAGTGTAGCATCAGCAGCACCAGGCTCTCTGCAACAGCATGAAACCGGAGCAAGAACATCACAGAACTCTCAATCATGCAGCAGTGTGGAAAGTGATATGCAGGAAGGCTTTGCTTGATCGGGTGACTTATCTATTTAAGTAAAACTAAATGTCAGTGGCATACATTTACACTACATAGACTATATATACACACCTTTGAACTGATCTGAGTCACACGATGGATTTAAATCTTTTATAAAAGATGGTCATATTATGTCTAATCTACAACACCATTGGATATCATTCACTACGAGTGCAGAGTATCTCGGCTTAACAATTAACTGATTTTACATGGAACTTGTGATGTGCTAACGTTAGCTTCAGCAACTCAAAATTATTATTAGAAGTGTCATTTTTAATATAATAAGGGGGTGCTATAATTTGTTAAACATCACATACCAAATGAGATACTGGCCAGAATAAAGCAGAATGTTCAGTCAGTCTGTGAAGTTAACGTTAATATTAGCAGCTTAGGGGCAGACTGTGTGTCAAATATTGTCATGACATAGTTTAGTTTGAATCTGTTATAAAACTGCATACATTTGTCATAGTTTGTTACGGAGCCCCGAGGTGACATGAAAAAAAAAAAAAAGAAAAATGAACAAAAAAAAAAAAGCATTGCGAGATCTTGGCTTTGAAACTTGCAAATCCAACAATGTCTCCGTGGCTGTGCGCCGCGACTGGCTCTAGGTCGGCTTGGAAAGGCTCGCGAGAAATCTCCATGAATGTTGGAGAAGAGGAGGCCATATG